>NW_023270451.1:40182304-40622056 GCF_011800145.1 Mirounga leonina
ATCTATCTATCTATCTATCTATCTATCTATCTATCTATCTATCTATCCATCCATCCATCCATCCATCCATCCATCTGTCTCTTGTTGTTTCTGTTTCTCTAGAGCACATGACTACTAAATTAGTGATTTAGTGATTGTGGTAGAATGGTGGTGGTGGCTCATCCTAGCTCTCCTGCCTCCGGTAGGAGATACGGGGATACCCTATGGGTGGACTCCCAAGATGTGGGACATGAGACTCAGAACATGACCCACGCCCCAGTAGAGCTCATTTCCTTAGGAAATGACCAGGAATTAATGAGAGGGTGGAGATGGGGCTCTTTCCACTTCACAGATTATGTATCTTGAGTTTAGATGTGATTATGGTTTTTGCACCTTCTCTTTCCTCCTATTTGCCCATTTTGCTCTCCATCTTCTAGCCCCACAGCTTACTGGCAATCTGGATGATGGCTCCAGGCTATGAATGATGCCCTTTCTCTGACCAAACAGAATTCAGACAAGAGCAGCTAGTTCCTGAGGGCTCACTGGCCCTAAGCCCAGAAGTACTGGTAGGAAACAAACAAAGTCTCTGAGGTCAAGTTAGGTCAGACCTGGATGCCATAGCCATGTAGTCTCACTTTCTCTGTAACCTCTGTGTTCCCTCTGGGGAAAGGGGTAAAGGGTGTCCCTGAAGAATGCATGCCATGTCACTTCCCTCACACACAGGTGGGCCCTCCCCAAAGGGAAGTGCAGACCTAGGCTAGCCACTCCTCTCAGCTATATCATGGGCAGTGGGCAGCCCTCCTGGTTTTGTATGCCCTTGAATGAAGAAAGGCTTTTACATTTTTAAATGGTTGGGGGAAAAAAAATAATATTTTGTGACACATGAGAATTGCATGAAATTCAATTTGTGTCCATAACTTTTATTGGAAGAGAGATACACCCATTTGTTTGGATATTTTCTGTGGTTACTTTCATGGGCAGCGTTGAATAGTTGCAACAGGGACCACTGAAAATATTTACTATCTGGTCCTTTACACAAAAGTTCTGGCAACCGCTGTTCCATGGCATGGAGCTTCATCAGAGCCTAGAAGGACTAGGAGGGGCCAAAATCTCTGGGACCAGCTGGGTCAAACTTAGGAGCTACAGCCACTTTGGCTCCTGTCAAAAAATCCAAAAAGAGCCCAATGTCTGGGGTTCTTCACTAAGAAGGTTGAGAGAGGATACCAGGTAGTGACAAGCAAATGCAGATGCTTCATACATCAAATTCAATGTATCTGTAAACATATTGAAAATGAGCTCTGGAAAGATTTTTAAGATCTTCTAGTTTATTTTACAGATGAGGAAAACCATAAGGCCTCAGAGATGGCCCCTAGAGGTAAAGTCATGTCCCAAGTCATGTCCCATGTACATAGCTGGTTAGTGGCTGAGACCAGACTGGAACCCCCTTGTTTTCACTTCCCACGCAATGCTCTTTCCTTAGCATTCTATACTGTGGTCTATGTGATGCCTTGGGGATCAGAGTCTATTCCTTCAAACTACACAGTGGCCAATGTCCCTTCCTGCAAAGTTTGCTATGAGTCTTAATATGGGGGCATCCAGAGCCCACTGAAGCATGTGTGGCCTTAGGTTGGGAAGTTCCCATTTCTGATATTAGACTGTCTATCAATAAAACCAGGAAATCTTTAGAAGCAGTGTCTTCCAATTGCCTGGAACTTCTGGGTAGGCATAAGGGCAAAGCAGAGCTTTTGCCATTCGAAAGCTGTTCTCTGACTTCAGATTTCAGAGACCTTTCCAGTGACAGCCTCTCAAACATGCCCATGTATCTAATTAAAAATATAGATTTTCTGTTGTGAGTTAAAGTCAAAATATAGCTTTAAAATTTGCTTGGCCAAGTACATTTAATAATACCTAAATGCTCTCATGTGTTAAATATTCATCCATTTTCTCCATAAACGCTTACAATAAATATTGATGATTGTCTAACTTTGAAAATGGCTGTGTACATAGGAGAATATTCATGTGTGTCTCATTGATTTTCCTGACAGAGCCAAATGGAGCAGGTAAGCCAATTTAACACAACCAATTTCCAATTTTGCACAGCCTGAATAGGAGAAGTGCTGTGGAAATGAATAATCAATCTTACTACCATTATTAATAATATTTAGCTCACATACAGCTCCTTCCATCTTCTAAGCACTTCACCAACATTAACAAATTTATTCACTAACACTCAAGGGAGGCATTTTTGTAATGGGAATGAGAGGCCAAGTAAATGGCTGCTTAGGGCTAAGGAGCAATTCAGGTATCGCGGTGCAAAGCAGGATAACCTCCAGTGAGTCCCAGTCTCCACAGAATTTCCTACCTCCTTATATACTAGAGAAATATTGCAACCTAGGAGGCAAGTACAATTTTTCAATCTTACTTTTAGAAGATGTGTATTTCCCGTAAGAAAAACTGCATGATAAAAGCTACTATGTTTCAAACACCTACTATGTGCTTAACACTGCTAGCTGCTGGAAATACTGAAAGAAAAGAGCCTCAGCCCTGAAGAAGCAGACAGATTAGGGAGAGAGAGAGATGAATAACCAAACAGCACACAGTGAGATGAGGGCGATAAAGGGAGAGAGAGAGGGAGGGAGGCCCAGCTGAGCGGACGGAGGAGCACCCAGCACACCGTAAGCATCCTCCCTGAGGAGGAGATGCTTGAGCTCAGCCCCACAGCGTGGCTGAGCGTCAGGGTGGGGGATCTGAGCAGGGGAGTCAGCCACTGGGGAGAAAGGGAAAAACATGGGGAAAAGGTGGCCTGGAAGAACACTCTGGAGACTGCAAATGCTTCAGCCTGATGAGTGAAGGCTACCTGTCTGGGGAGCGCGAAGGCTACCTGTCTGAGATGAAGATTATGTGACGCTAGAGAAACAAGTGCAGCACTTTGTATGCTATCGTAGCAGATTGTATTCCCAAAGATAGCTCCCATCATACCTCCCATGTCACCTGATCTTCAGCAACGTGTCCTTGCCACCCTCTCCCATCCAGAGGTGAGGTTATGTCCCCTCCCCCTCAATCCAGGTGGGCTGATGACTGCCTTGACACCTGGCATCCGGTGGAAGGATGTTCTGTGACTGCTGAGGCTAGGTCGGCCAAGCCAATGCTCTTTCTGCCTTGTCCTCTGGGACACCTGCTGTTTGGAGTGCTGAGCCACCGACTAAGAAGTCCAGCTAGGCTGAGGCCCCCATATTGGTGTTCAGACGACCAGGCTACTTGGAGAGGCCACAAGTTGCTCAAGTGAACACCACCAGCTGAGATCCCAGCTGATAGCTAGCATCAGCCTGCAGACATGAGAGTGAAAACACTTCCAGATGATTCCAGCCCCCAGTTGTCAAGCCACCCCTAGCTCTTGAGTCTTCCCAGACACTGCAGCACAGACAAGCTATCCCTGTTGTGTCCTATTCGAATTCCTGACTCACAGAATCCATGAATGTAATAAAATGGTTGAAATTTAGCGGTGGTATGTCATGGAGCAATGGTAAGAAGAACAGCTGTGCTGAAGACTTTTTACTTTATTCTCAAGCAATGGACAACCCCTGAAGGATTTTAAGGGTGGGTACACCATCATCAGCTTTTGTGTCGAATGACAGGAGCAGGGGGATCCTGTGTGAGATGAAAAGATCACCTGGCTAGTGGTTTCGGTATTTCAGGCCTAGGGATCATTCTTCTTAGGTGAATCTGGGTTGTCACCTTTTTCTGTCATCGTTGGTTGATTTTGTCAGTCACATTTGTATCCCTCTGGCTCAGTGATTCTCATTCCTGGTTGCACATTAGGATCACCTGGGGAGCATTAAAAAATATCCCATTTCCTGGGTCCCACCCCAGATCAATTAAATCAGAATATCTGGAGAAGTGGGACTTACATTGGTACTTTAAAAGTGTCCCCAGGTGATTCTAATGTGCATCCAAGGCCGAGAGCCACTGAGCGAGCTGTTCACCGACCATGCAGACCAAGCTCGGGGACAAGTGTCTCATGCTATAAATCTGAAACTCAGTTGCGAACTAAAATTACAAATTGCTAACTTTGTTTTACTTTCTCACCGTGGGGGGAAAAAGAAGTTTCTAGACAGTAGATGCTGGTTACATCGTAGAACCAAAGGAAAAGTTACAGACTCGAGGCCACATTATGAAAAGGATGTGAGGTCTCGGGGTGAATTTGTGAAAAGAGGAAGAGTGAAGCTCTCTTTTCACAAGGTTTGTCTATTTTCAGTAGAGAGTTCCTTTCTCTAAAACATAGCTTCCCAGCATGGTTTGATGAAGCATCTCTTCCAGCAATTTTCTTTTGCTTTGACACTGGCCCAAGCCAAAATGAATCCATTACATAGCTCTAGTGCCCTTCATATGCAAACCAACCAATGTAGAGCCCACACCCCAAATACCTCCTTATTAAGCCCTCCAAGGGCCCTCACACTCTGGCCTCTAGCCACCTGCTCTAATCACTTCAGGACCAGGTACTGGACAACCAGGGACAGCCTCGATGCCTCAGAGTCCTCTGAAATTATCCAAACTAGCCAAGCCTCTCTGCCTGCTTACCCTATTGTGCCCATTCCCTCCTGTGGAAAACACAGTCTTGCTCACATTTCCCCTCCCCTGTTCCGCTCTGCATCCTGACTGACCTGGTTCTTCCTCACAGGCCCCTTCTCTGGGGATCTGTGGGTGTAATCAGCTCTTTTCAAGGACAGTCATCTTCCGATCTGTTGGCCTCGCCATACCGGCATAATAATAAAATCTACATTTTAAAACTCTCTGCCTAGAGCATTCTCATCTGTAAGTCACAGATGAGAATGCTGAACCTCCCTCTCAGTGTTTCTGAAAGCAGCCACCACTGATCACAGAGACACAAATGCAGTCCCCCAAAGCATGCGTGCTTGGAAATGATAGCAATGTTTCCGACCAATACATAATAGCACCTCTGAAGTCCGCATGGTGTGATGTGCTGGTCCAGGCACCTGTTTCCCTCACCCTTAGATCTGGACAGATTGCCAAGGAAATTGTCCATGGTGTCACAGCTAATTGGGATGGCAATTGGGGAAGTGAATGCAAATAAGTCTTCCAGCATGACCCAGGAATCATGGCAGGGTGGCTTTGAAGAAATTGACATTAACCCTTCCAGACAAACACTATGTGCTCAGCAGCACATGTTCCCATCATCACAGCAGTCCATTATGCTTCAAGTTGGATAATGTTCCCCATAATCTGTATCATCATGGTGCACTGATATTGTATGAGAGGGACCGACAGCCTCCTCTCAGCTCCCCATTTTCATAGCTCGCGCAGCAGGATTAATTTCACAGCTTTTAGTTTCATGACATTCAAATACCAACAATTGATTGGGGGGAGGGGAGAGGCCCAAGTTTATTGGAAATATCAGTCATTGCAAAAAATCCTGAAGGAAAACTTGCCACTTCGTGAAAGGTCACCAGATAAATAATTGCCTTCAGAATTGGGATAATTCCTGCTGTCATTAAGCCCCAGCAGAGATCTAATATGTGTTAATACTTCTGCTAAATGCTGAGAGATGGCAATGCACTGGCAGTCACAGAGACAATGAAAACTAAGCACGTGGTGCCTGAGTTGGAAGGGTTTTGCTTTTTTCCTCCCTTTTTTATGCATAAGATGATATGATAGCCACTTCTGAACTTTCAGCCTCCCTGTCCGAGGTGATAATCATTTTATCCCTGTGAACACAGTTGATTTGGGTCTTAGCTCCTAAATGACGACCCACATTGTCTTCTGGCAGATGCTTCTCATCCCAGCCTCACATATTCCCACCCCCACCAACAGGCAATAGCAGTCATATTCACCAAACAATGGGATCTTTCTCACCTGTCCTTCTGTTAAGTGGTTGCTTTAGATTGAATTGTGTCCCCCCCATTCATATGTTAAAGCCCTAAGCACCCACACTGTGCCCTGAGGCATCCATCTGCAAGCCAGGACAAGAACTCTCACCAGAGTACAAATGCTGCTGGTCCTTGATCTTGGACTTTCCCGCCTCCTTTATTTATTTGACAGAAAGAGACACAGCGAGAGAGGGAACACAAGGAGGGGGAGTGAGAGAGGGAGAAGCAGGCTTCCGCTGAGCAGGGAACCCGATGCGGGGCTCGATCCCAGGACCCTGGGATCATGACCTGAGCCGAAGGCAGACACTTAACGACTGAGCCACCCTGGCGCCCCAATAAATTTATTGTTTAAGCCATATAGTCTGAGGTATTTTGTTATGGCAGCTGGAGCAGACTACATAGTGGCTTTCTGGAAAAGTGGGAAAAAAAGATTCTCTCGCTTCTCCACTGAACAGGCCTTCACAGCCAGAACAGACTGTGGGCATAGCTTGACTGGCAGAGGTACAAGATGGTTTCACTGAGGAGATTTTCTGCCTGTAGGGAGGGAGGCAGTCACTTAGCCTCCAGCCACCCAAGCAGAGGTGATGGTTGAGGATGATCTGGGGCACCAGAGGTCATCTAAGGAAGGAGTCGTGTGCAAAAGCTCTTGTTTCTAGACATTGCTGTGCCTGTCTTTTTGCAAGAGTTCTTTAAATTAGACTGAGGAAGAGGGCAGGTCATGATAGGCGTATGTCTAGGTAACAGAGGTTAGATGAAGCACTGACAGGATTCACTTTCCCCTTGCAAGCTGGTCTTAGAATTATCAGAAGAAATAGTCAGTCAAGCTCACTGACCCATGACCCCTCTGGCTGCCGCAGGTTGTTTCTGTGCTCTGCTACACAAGCCGGCCAGCCGTTGGTTACCTGGTGAATCTCTAAGCTACGATGCTCAAGGGGCTCCTAAACTAATCTGAGCCTGTACGCAAGCGGTACGTATTTGCATGTCCCAGAACTGAAACTTGAGGGTCACAGGCACATGTCCTGGACTTGGGGTTGGAGTCTATTAATCATGCATGACTATATCATGTTTAACTTATGAGAAACACTGATTATACCACCTCAAGCAAAAGAACATGGGCATGTGTAAACGTGTGAGTCCTCCTAATTCATTTCTTCCCCAGGAAACATACAAGATGGAGAAGCCATCTTTTAGTGACCCAACATTTCCTGAGCACCCACTCTGAGTCAGGTGCTTTATACAGTAGAAGCTAACGTTTATTGAGTATTATGTTAAGATCATTACATGCATTACTTTATTTAGACCTCACAGTGACTTCACAAGGAGTGTATTATTATCCACCATTTTACAGATAAAGAAATTGAGCGTTGGAGGGGGTTGGTAGCAAAAATGGTAACAAAATCAGCCTTTAATCCAGGTTCCCCTGGCTCTAATGTCTGTAAATGGCCCTTCTATCTCATTAAATCTCACGGTAACCCTTTGCAGTCGGGACTATTAGTAAGCCTATTTCATGGACCAAATCAGTTACTTGCCCCACATTACACAAAATGGAAGCAAGCCTCACCCAGACCTAAACAATTCCACAGCCCATGCGCCCTCCATTACATGGGGTGATCCTGATTGTAGTACACACAGAGATTGCCCCAGGGTGGTGCCTCGCAGAGTTCATTGTGCATTACCATTTGCCGTGATTCCAGTCCTAAGTATCTACCCAAGAAACGAAAATCTTTGTCTGCCCAAAGACTTGCACACAAATGTTCTTAGCAGAACTATTCATAATAGTTGCAAAACTGAAAAAAAAATGTCCATCAATTGATGAACAGATAAACAAAATGGAGTATTATCCATACAATGGAATGTTATTTGGCAATAAGAAGAAATGATAATGCACAACACAGGTGAACCTCAAAAAACATTATGCTAAATACAAGAAGCAGGCAAGACCCAGGAGACTGCATATTGCATGATCCCATATATATGAGATATCCAGAAAACACAAATCTATAGACAGATGAGTGGCTGCCTGGGATGGGAATGGAACAGGGATTAACAGTAAATGGGCATGAGGGATCTCACTGGGGCAAGAGAAATGTTTTATGTTGATTTATGACTTAGGGCGATGACTATACACCTTGCTAACTTCACTAAAAATTGAACTGTACACTTGAAATGGGTGAATTATATGATATGTAAAATATGCCCCGATGAAGTGGTAAAAAAATATTTAGTGTGCAGTTGAATCATCTTGGGGTCTTTTTGAAATGCATATTCTGAGTCAGTAGACGGGATGAGGCCTAAAATTTGCACTGCTAATAAACTCCTAAGGGATGCTGATGTTGTTGGCCCAAGGTCCACACTGGGTAGTTAGGAGATATATTTCTAAATTCCTACTCCTCCAGTTCAACCAGCCTAGACAGACTATACCCTTGCTTGGCTGTTGTTTATGAAGCAGAGCATCCTCAATGTTCTCTTTCTCAATTCCTCACTTGCATTGAACCATGTCATGATTGCCCTAAATCCTAGGTGAAAAACTTTATTTTCTTCATCCTTTCCTTTGTTCATCTAGCGTATGGCAAGTTCACCCAAGGACCTACTGTTTAACGTGCAGATTCCCTGACCCACCCCTGAAATTCTGAGTCTGTCGGTCTAAGAACTCAATCTTTTTAACATGCCCAACAGGTAATTCTTCTACTCGTGGTTTGAGGATTATCCTTTGTGAAATGCTAATCTAAACCAGAACAGTTCGATAGAAATATAATGCTAGCCCATATGTAATTTTAAATGTTCTAGTAGCCACATTTTAAAAACTAAAAAGAAATAGGTGCAATAAACTTTAATAATATATTAAAGATATAAGGTATTATGATTTTTAACATGTAATTGATATTTTACATTTTTATTTTGGTCCTAAGTCTGAAATGTGGTGTGTATTTTTAACTCACCACACATCTCAATTCAGAGTAGCCACATTTCAAGCACTCAGTTTTGGTCATCCACCCCAAACCTATTGCATCATAAATTCTGGGGGTGGGGCCCAGCTATTTGTGGTCCAGCAAGCTCTCCAGGTGATTCTGATGCTCACTCAAGTGTGAGAACCACTGAGTGAGGCTATCATCTCTTGAACTTGGCTGCATATTAGAATCACCTGGAAAAATTTTTAAAAATGCTTATGCATGGGTTCCAGAAATCATGATTTTTTAAAAAATCTTTTACATGATTCTAATACACAGCAAAGTTTCAAGACCACCGCTCACAATAGACACCTCTGTTATTTTTAGCTTCGAAGTGAGTCACTGGGCCCCTATTATCATCTTCCTGTAATATTTCAGGGTCTTCTCATCAAATTCCCCATTTCCAGGTTTCTTATTTATTCTGCTTTAATTTTTAGGCAGAAGTAATCTTTTAAATCTACTGTTCACTTTCTTTTCCTAAAAATCCACATCCTTTACCTCCTGCACTGGGATTGCTGGTCTCAAACTACTGAGTTACTCAGCCATGCTCATCCCTTTACCCCACCTCCCACAGCCCCCAAGGATCCAGACTCCCCTGGGAGCATGGGTCCACTTATGGCTCCCTCCCACTGCATATGTAACTCCAGGGCTTTGGATACTTACTTACCTATGCCCTTTAATGAACTTTAGCTCTCTCTTTCCTTGTATTTCAGATCCTTGAAAGCCCAAATCTTCCTCTAAAACCTCTTTCAGGGAAAGAGAGCAAGGAGAGAAGCTGAATTCACGAGCCCCTTTTCCTGTCATTGCTAACGGGTTCAATTCTGGTAGATCTTCACTGCCCACACTCTTGAGTTCCAGCTGGGAGGGCGGTGAATCTTGGGCAGGCCATCTGATCACACGTGGAAGGACTGAGAGACCATTAAAAGTCCAGTCATACTCCCATGTCATAAACTGTTAATGAACTAGCAGTTGCTTGGCATGTATGTGTGCTGCGTACACAAACGTTGTGTGTGTTTGTGCGTGTGTAAATACGTATAGTTGAAGCACCCTCTAGTGGAACACCTAGAGAAGACCGCATTTTCTGGAGAAACTCACCCTCAAGAAAAAGAATGGGTGATTTTGAAATTTTATTTGCCCGGAGCATGGAGAAATGAGAGCCTGAGTCTGCAGCATCTTCCTAGTTGTGGTAGGACACCTGGGCTGTCGGCCAACTCCTGCTTGTGAGAAGGGACGTGGGCCAAACTGGCCTTTCTCGAAGGGCTCTCATGGAGGCCTTCGTTCTTCTGCCAGAGGTGTACAAAAGCAGCGTTTGGAGGTGGCAGCTGCCACAAAGAAAGATTTCGCAGGTTACCATGCGGTTTCTTCCGTTCAAGAAGCTGCCCACCCCCATTTCAAACCAGGGGACAGAAATGTATTATTCATTATTGGGATTACTGGATTGCCATCAGGAAGAGGACAAATGTGGAGCCCTATCCTCCTTTTTTTTTTTTTACACTAACTAAATTCCAAATGAAAACAAAAGAAACAGAAGAAAGCAGTGGAGATTATATTAGAGTGGTGAATACCTTGCCAAAGATAACTTCAAATCCATAAAGGCATAAAAGAAACTATCGATACATTTTCTGACATGGCAAATTTTCTGCATGGCAAAAAAAAAAAAAAAAAATGCCATGAACATATTCAAAAGATAAATAGCACACTGGGGAAAATTGTAAGAGATAGCATAAAAGGATAGTTTCCTTAATATATAAGGTGTTCCTACAATCCAAAGACAAAAGACCAATAATCTACTAGAAAAAATGGACAGGCGATATGAACAGACAGGTCACAGAAAACAAAAGAAACATTTCAGTACTTAAGCATACACAGTGATGCTCCCTTTCATGCAATAGTTGTTTTTCGAGATTGGAGACTAGGATAACATGTTGAGTAGGGCGTGCATGGGGAAGTGAACTCAATCATATGTGCAAGTGGAGAGTATAAATTGGTACACTGTACCTGAAGAGCAATTTTGCAAAGCTGTCAAAATGAACAATAGCCACACACATTGACCCAGCAAATCCACTTGTAGGAAATTACCTTACAGATATGCTTGCAGATATGTGACATGATGCGTGTGCACAAAGAAATCTAGGGCAGCATGGTTTGAAAGGGTAAAATCCTAGAAACACTCAAAATGCCTATGGGTAGTGGATTGGTGAAATAAATCACAGTACATCCATACAATAGAATACTAGATAGCCTTGGACTCCATGTTCCCAAGAAAGAGTCAGCTCAGTATGTATAGTTATGGATTGATCTAGATACATGAAAAAGCAAGGTGATGTAAGGATGTTGAGGATTTTCCATTACACTCCATTACTTTAAAAATGAGAACTGCTGGGGTGCCTGGGTGGCTCAGTCAGTTAGGCATCTAACTTTTGATTTTGGTTCAGGTCATGATGTCAGGGTCATGGAATCAAGCATCACCTCAGGCTCCGTGCTGGGCATGGATGCTGCTTAGGGTTCTCTCTCTCCCTCTGCCCTTCTCCCCCACTTGCTTATGCACTCTTTCTCTCTCTCTCTCTCTCTCTCAAAAAAAATGAGAACTGCTAGGAGAAATTTTTCTCAAGTCTTAGAACCAGCTGGTGATTTTTAAAAAATATTTTTGGTGTTGATTTTGTTTTGATTTATTTTAAATTCAATAGTTTAAAATTATCGTAGGGGAAGCCTGGGTGGCTCAGCCGGTTAAGTGTCTGCCTTTGGCTCCAGTAATGACTCCAGGGTCCTGGGATCAAGTCCTGCATCAGGCTCCTTGCTCAGAGGGGAGTCTGCTTCTCCCTCTGCCTGCTTCTCCCCCTGCTTGTGCACTTTCTCTGACAAATAAATAAATATAATCTTTAAAAAATAAAAACAAAATTATCATAGAAGGAATACGTACAAATGATAAAAGAACAAACAGCTTTTATGTTAGAGACACGATAGTCATATGACTGTGTTTTCCTCTGTATCAGCTGCCAGAAAGCTCAGAGCCATATTAGATGTCCACTTCTTTGGATGTATAGCATCTTTGGGAATGAATATTGGTACTAAGCTAACCCCTCTGGCTTAGTTCTATTTTCTTTTCAAACTTTCCTACATGTACTGCAATAAACTGCTTCAAATACATCTTGTAATGAAGCAGGTATATTTAAAAAAAAATAGCAAAAAGGAAGCAAAGTGAGGAAAGGAGTGTATAACATAGTACCATTTGCACTGAAAAGAATACCTGCATATTCTCACATTTGCATAGAATGTCTCTGGGAAGATAGGATCTCTGGCTACCTGAGGGGCTAGGAGATAGAAGTGAATGGGATCTAATAACTCTAAGTTGTTTTGTATTTTAATTTTATGCCACATACACATGGTTGGTTGGTTGTTTTTTAAACATTTTTAAAATTTCTTCTCCCTTTTGCTCTAAAGAGCTACCTGGTTGCTGCGAGATCACTCTTGTGGTTGCAGCTGTTTTACCAACAGGAAGAGGTGTATTGAGAGGAGAAATTGACTTTCGCCCCCTGAATTTCTCTTGCAGTGTGGACTCACCAGTTACTCTGTTTACTCTGCCGGGGTTGGGTGGGGGCGGTGCTGAGATGCCTATAAATATTCCTATTATATTAACACAGGGTGAAAACTTGGCCCATCTCGCATAGTTTACCCTTCGAAAAAAAGCAATTTGAGGTAAATATGATTTCCCCCCTATATTGAAAGTTAAGATTCTTAATAGGGGAAGGACAAGGGCATGGTAAGTTACCTATAGTGAGGCTTTCACGTTCATTGTCTACTAAGCCTCGTGTTCACATAAGTCCACAGCAGTGATGTACTATGTATTTTTTAAAAGTCAGTTTTATTGAGTACGACTTATATATAGTTAAATTCATCTTTTAAAGGATATAGTTCAGTAAGTTTTGACACACACATGTAGGACATTTCTATCACCTCTAAAAGTTGCCTCCTTCTCCCTTATAGTCAAACCTTCCCCCTCGCCTTAATTTGGGAATACTTTTATACATACAGAAAGTCTGTAAGATGGTACAGAGTTCTCACACATTCTTTACCAGCTTCCCCTAATGGTGACATCCTACATAACCATGGTATACTTATCAAAATTAAAAAATTAACACTGCTAAATTACTATTAACTGAACCACAGACATTATTTGGATTTTATCCGTTTTTTTACCAGTAATGTTTCTGTTCCAGATCTCATCTAGGGACCACATGTGTCCTTATTCTCGTGACAGTTCATCCATATTTTCTCATTTTTTAGACCTTGACACTTTTTAAGAGTATGGGTCAGGTATTTTATAGTATGGCCATCAACTTGGGTTTGTCCTTTGTTCTCACGATTACACTGAGGTTATGGATTTGGAGGATAAATACCCCCCAGAGGGGAAGTGCCCTTCTCATAGTGTCTTATCACGGAGACGTGATGTCCTCATTAGTTATTGGTGATGGTGACCTTGATTGTGACCAGTATACTCCACGGTGAAGTTACAGCTCACACTCAAGGGGATTGGTGGTGACTCCACCTCCTAGGTGGCAGAGAATTTACACACATGATTTGGCCACGGCCTTCCTCTAGGCCAGTCTCCTCCTGGTGCCCAGTCTTTCTCAGTGAGTACTGGACAAGGTCCATGGATAAGTCTGCAAGTATCTGTGACCTCCTATTGTGTCTGCAGCTCCCCAGGATTCTATACCTTCACCCTAGTCCATACTTGGCCTTTGCAACTATTTAAAGTTTTAACTGAGTTCTTCTTACTCATTTGTGTGGCCCTGGGAGCTCTTCCAGCCATGTCTGCACCATTGAATCAGTGCTTCCCTCCCATCTCTCCTTGGCAGGCCCTGTCTTTTCTTGGATTTCAGGCTGTTTGGTTGCCTACAACCTCAGATCTTTGATGGTTTCAAGAAGAGCTATGATGTTGTTTATCAAGGTTTTACCTGTTAAAAAGAGCAGCATTCTTTTCAGCTTTCTACATTCTAGGTGGAAGCAGAACCTGATGTACTGAATATGAAAAGATATTTCTATCTCCATTAAGTAGAAGGTGAGATCTAAAGGCTTCACATCTGTGGGAACATCATAGAACATCCTTAATTATGTGACTCCCAATTAGGCCAACCATTGGCAGATATTTCCTAGCACACCAAGGCCCATGACTGCCCTGGGAATGACTGGAGTCATTCTAAGAACAATCAGGACCAACTCTAAGCAAACACTTCCAGAGTTTCTTCCTCTCATATCCCTCACTCATTCCTCATTTGCCCAAGGCACCTTCCAAATAGCTCCATGTCTTATGTCTGCCACCCACCAGCTGGGATCATCTACCCCTTCACAGCATCTGGGGATGCTCCTGACCCTCCCAAACCATAGACAGATGTGAGCACGTAATAGTATTTGGTGGTAGCTGCAGTGAAAGCCCAGCTGTCCTATCCATAGGACACAGGGAGTCTAACCCCACATATTTATGTCTCTGAAAATTTCATTTCATTCAGCAAGTAGTAAATATGGTAAGAATTATGTGGCAGAAATTATGCTGGGCACTGGATATATCTCTAGACAACCCCATAAGAACCACTTAACATGTATTTGTCTCCATAGAGAGAGGCTAAACAAGGATCTCTGAGAATGGTTCTAGTATACACAATGATCTTTATAATAAATACACCTTATATCTTAATGAGCCATTACAAAGTTTCACTAGCCCCTCACAACAGCTCTGTGAGGTAAATGAAAGATGAAAACTCAGAGAAGTTACAGATTCTTGCCCTAAGATGCCCTGTTAGTATCAGAGCCAGGTCTTAAGGTCTTTGGACTCCAAATAGTGTTCTAATGCCTTGATGCATCGCCTGTCAAGCTTGAATCTATCAGCTATGTGGTGAAAGGAGTAAATGTTTAAAACCAAATGTATCCTATTTAAATTAAAAACCACCTCCACCAAAGAGTAAGAGAACGGGCTGTCCAAGATGATTGAGTTTAAGTGCCTTGGATTCGGGTCTCAATTTGTATCGCTCCCTCCAACCGCTCTTTTCTAATCCTGGCTCTCCAACTGGGGTTCAGAGAGTCACCACCGGACCCAGTGACCCAAACTGTCTGTGGCAGTTGATGGCAGCTGGTGTCCAAGTCTCGTTATTACCACAGAGAGGAATGCCCACTGTCCAGCTTTGTAGAAGAAGGATGGAGAAAAACCCCACGTAGATTTACAAAGGCTGTTTTGAACCTTCTCAGGGAGTTGTAATTAAAGAACAGCAGTGCACATCAAGTCCAGGCTTCTGCCCAAGCACAGATAATTTGTCGGTGGTCTCTGCAGATGCCACTCTGCATGGCCAGCCCCGGAGAGCTCAAATCCAATCTGCACAGAAATCCCCAGAACGAGTGCTGCTCCAGGCATGTTTGAACTTCAAAGGAAAACTGAGAGAGCCAGTTTTATTATTTGCAAGCAAATTTACCCAAATACCAGATAAGCAAAGCCTTTTTTGGATCAGTACATTGTGCACTGGAGCAAGAGAGCTATTGCTCGTTCATTTCATCTGGTGGGACACTTTTTGGAGTTTGCTTTAAAAAGGAGAGGGAAGATTTGCCTTCCCAAGAGAAAATAAACGGGGATGAGATCAATTTCTTGACTTCACCTAGAGGCATACCCATAAGACTCTAAGTTGTTCCCTATGATTTAAAACAAACAAAAAACAAGTTTGCAGCGGTCAAGCTTCATCTTTGGGGAAGAATGCTATATAACCCAGGAGGCTTTTTAGCAAAATGGATTTGCCAACTTTCAATGTTTGTCCTGAAGGAAACATTTGCTGAGTCAAAACATTTACATCGTAGAGTCAGGAGAATGTGTCAGCCTTTCCTGAGGTAATGTCACAACATCTTGACAAAACATATGCCACAATAAAATTATATCAGTTAAAAAAAAAAAATCAGCGGTTATATTTGTCTATATGTGTTACACACCTCCGCCTAACTCCAGGGTCACTTACTCGAATAAAACTTTGCAAATAAAATGGGAGAAATAAATTGTTCCCAATAAAAGAGGAATTCCTGAAAAGTTTATTTCAAATAGACTAGAGTTATCTTTATCACTCAATCCATGTTTTTGCAGGTTTATATGGGCCATAACTTCAATCCTATGCCCCTCATCATAATTGTTCTACACAATAAAAACCCATGCAGTAAACTGGTGGTATTTGCAAGGAATGTGTTTGGAATCCTTTGTGAATTCTAAATTCATAAGCATGGCAAAGTTTGAAAGAGTTACATGTGTCCTGTGTGCACCTCACACCACAAATGAAAACCCCAAATATAAACAATGAAAAATAGAGCTTCTTAGGTTGCATGGACATAGAGCAGAGAACCCAGAGCCTCATCTCTTTGTTCTCCTTTTCACTAGAGAGTTAATCCTTTTCCATGCTTCCTCCTGCACCCCCATCCCCCTATGTATATACAGTGGGCAGTCCCTCTGGCACTTCTGGGAAATTCTGGGACAATAACGAACAGCAAATTGAATGCAGCTGCACTAACTGATATCTATATATACTTGTCTGCCAAAAAAGATAAATGGCCTCCCCTACTTGATTCCTAGGAAGAAGTTAAGTGGGCTGTGGTTCGATGTCCAGATTCGTGTTTGATGTACTACTGCCTTTAAAGACTGTAATAAAATTGTCATAGTCATCTACTCACCTCCAGGTCACTCCTCCTTACCCCTCGAGAATTTTAGCACCTGATTCACTCTCTCCCCCTCAACATTATCCTTGATATAATTCTTGTGGATTTCAGGATCCACATAGATGATTCTTCTAAAACCCTTTCTTGGGGCGGCGCCTGGGTGGCTCAGTCGGTTAAGTGTCTACCTTCAGCTCGGGTCATGATCTCAGGGTCCTGGGATCGAGCCCCACGTCGGGCTCCCCGCTCAGTGGGGAGTCTGCTTCTCCCTCTCCTACTCACCCTGCTTGTGCTCTCTCTCTCTCTCTGTCAAATAAATAAATAAAATCTTAAAAAAAACCAATTATAAAACCCTTTCTCACCTTTGACCTCTGCTCCTCCAGTTGTCTTCCACACTCCCACCCCCACTGCCCACAATCCACACCCATGGCCATACCTACGCCAAGTCATTGTCAGCAAGTGCCTTCTCTCCTACTTTCAATTTCAGTCATGCCACTGTCTGACCAACACCCCCTATTTTTCTATCTTGCTCGCCCCAGTACATGGGTTCCAATAGTTCTCCAACACATCAGACCCCCAATCTATTGACCCTACCTACTACTTTTACTGTCCCTTTATCCCTTATGTGCTGAATTTCTTTCTTTTCCAGTGTCAATCCCTCGGTCCACCTTTATACTCACGCCCTTGACCCATAACAGGCAAGACATAATCCTGTACTTTAAAAATGTACATTTTATTCTTATTCAGTAGGGCGAGGCCAACAGATCAGGAGATGACTGCCATTGAAAAGATAATTTGTTTCACAGATCCCAAGAGAAGGGGGTACCCTCTGTCACAGGGGGAATCCCACAGGGAATCACCAGGTTGGTCAGAAGGGAGAGAGCTAGGGGAAAACATGAGCAAGAGCCTTGATTGTGGTTTCCACAGGAAGGAACGAGTGGAGCAGGTAGGCAGGTTTTAGGATTAGCTCGTTTGAGTACTTTCAGAGGGCTGTGGGGCATAGGGGCTGTCCCTAGTAATCTGGTATCTGCCCTTGAGTAATTAGGGGATTAGTGGCCCTGGGTGTGAGAGAGGTGGTTAGGGTGTGGGCTCTCGCTTGGTTGGTTTGCATACTCAAGGCATGCTCCCCGGCCTGTCCTTTACTATCTTTAGGAATTGGCAGCCCTGGGAGGGGCTGTCTCTCCAGGGTCACCAAGGTCCCGGATGTCAAATCTGGGAAACATATGGTTAACATACCTGGTTAAATCCAACCCTCTGCTTACTTCACTCAAGTCCCCAAACAGCTGACTGTGACTGAAGGAAGATATACAATGGTGCTGATTGCCTCACTGTAAATACATGAGCACAAAACTCTAATGTCATCTTGTTGCCCCTCTCTATTGTCCTGCTCAGTTACAGACCCCGTCTCCTAAATGACTCTTAAAAGTTCTTCCTCTTTTCTCAGACATCCAACAGCTTCTGCCCCACTTTCTCTCTTGCTTCTTTCCCTGAGCAAACAGAAATGATCAGAAACAAATTTCCACACACTCTCACCACCAGAACCACACACTTACCTCCCTGAACTGGACTTCTCTCCTATTAAAATGATGAGCCACCCATGGCTGTCTAAGACCACCCCACCACTGCTCCAGCACTCGTTCCCACCCTCTCTCCTACTCTGAAGGCAGCTCTTCCATGTGTAGCTTCTCTCTTCTGCATCAACAATTGCACCCCCTCATCTGGATCATTCCCATCAAACACAGAGAGGTTGTAATCTCCCATCTAAGAAAACTCTCTTGACTCTACATCTTCCTCCAGTTACTGCCTCATTTCTTTGCTGCCCTTTACAGGAAAACTCTTCTGAAGAGTCTTCTGTCTGCATTTTCTTGGCTGTCATTCTTTCTTGAATCCACTCAGGCTCCTGTCCCCTTCACTCCACCAACAATGCTTTTGTTGAGGTCTTCAATGACCTCCATCTTTCCAAAGCCAATTGGAATTTCTCACTAATCATTTAATTAAACATATTGGCATGATTTTGTTACAGAATTTTTTTCTCTGTTGGTGCTTGCAGTTCTTGGTCACACTGCTTCGAGGAATGAAGAGGTAGACCAGACAGAATGGTGGGCAGCAAAGCCAGGTTTACTGAGCAATAGTGAAGTGGTAGTACAAAGCTCCAGAGGAGGGAGGGGACCCGAGAGGGTTGCCATCGGAGTTTCTAAGTCTAGGGGTTTTTATGGGCTTGTTAGCAGGGCTGTTTTAATCTGATGAACCCTCCCTGCCCTGTCATCCAATCAGATTTTTGTCACCTATCTATCATATGGGAAAGGGTGGAGGGCTCCTTTCAAGGTGGTGTAAGATCCTTTCAGGGTTGGTTTCCTTTAGGTCAGGGGACCCCTGTCCCTGCCTGCCTGCCTTTCAACTATCCTTCATCAGTTTGACAGTAGACTGCTTCATCCTCCTAGAGATAGGTTCTTAGCATGACCCTAGGAAACCATTGTCCTTTGGTTCTCTTCCTACCTTATGAGCCACTCATTCTGAGTCCCCCCTTGCTGGTTCCTTCTCATCTTTCCCACTCTGAACACTGGAGTGTCCAAAGCTGAGTCCTCAGACCTCTTCTCTTCTCTGTCGTCTCTCTTTCCCTAGGTGATTTCATCCTTTCATGGCTTTAAATTCCATCTACATGCTGGTGCATCCAAAATGTATATCTCCAGCCCAATGCCCGGCTTGCACATCCAGCTGCCAATTAGATATCTCGATTTGGATATTTAATAGGCATCTCCAACATAACATGTTCTAAACAAATCTTCATTTTCCTCTATTTTTTTCTACCATCTTCTACATCTTAGTTGTTGAAAACCAAGCTTCTAATTGCTGAGGCCCAAACCTTAGAGCCATCCTGGACATACCTTATCTAGACCACGAGCAAATTCTGTCAGCTTTCCCTTTAAATGTAGGTAGAGGGGCACCTGGGTGGCTCAGTTGGTTAAGCGACTGCCTTCGGCTCAGGTCATGATCCCGGAGTCCCGGGATTGAGTCCTGCGTCGGGCTCCCTGCTAGGTGGGGAGCCTGCTTCTCCCTCTGACCCTCCCCCCACATGTACCCTCTCTCTCTCATTCTCGCGCTCTCAAATAAATAAATAAATAAATCTTAAAAAAAAAAAACATAAACGTAGGTAGAATCTGACCACTTTTTACCCCATCTATCTGGTCCATGCCGCCATCATCTGTTTCTCTCAGTTCTCAGCTGAGTTATTGCACTGCTTACCTATTTCCATTTTCACTCCAGACTGGAGTTGTAACCTCATCACCCATCTACCCCACCCCCTTACCACGAAATCGGGCTATACCACAGTCTTAGCTCTAGCCTTGCCAGCAGCAGGGGGTGTAACCTTTGACAATGACCTTCCCCTCACAAGGTCTCTCTCTTCATCTGTAGTATGATAGTTGGATTAGTCTACTTAGGCTTCTTGAAGCTTGAATATTTCAGGGTCATCTGTTTATCACAAACTGTTCCTTTAAAATGTTCATCCCTAGGAAGTCTAATTTAATGATCCCATCTGATTTACTTGCCATTCCAAGGGGCTCTCACAACACCCAGCACCTCCCTCTGTCTTGGTGCTTGTCATGTGATCCTATAATCCTGGGTTCACTTATATCTCCCCCCTCATGGGACTATAATCCCCTTTAAGGCAAGGAGCCACATCCTAGGTGCTTTTGTGTCCCTAGTACATAGCACAGCGCCTAGTATATAGTAATGCTCAGTAAACATGTACTATGTGAATGAATGGAAAGCAGGTCACCTTCAAACCAGGGAGAAGATTGAGAAAAGTTAACCGAAACAGGCTCCAAGGGGGTGGGGCAAAAAGAGGATGCTGGGGTGAGAAGGCCAAGTTCAGAGTGATGGGTTTGAAGAAGAAAAAGGGCAGGAACACCCTAGGGAAGCCAGAGGCTCGTGGGGCCTGCTGGGGCATCAGCTTCCACTTACATTCACTGAGGGTGCACTGCAGAGCCAGCCTAAGCCCAGCCCCAAAATGAAAGGTAACTCCCTGCCTCTGAGGAGCTAAGTAAGCTTCTTGGGCAGCCAGTTTGTGAATGGACTTGAAATCATTTAAAATTGTACCAGACTGTGCATGAGCAGTAATCAAGCACTAAATAGTGTGGTGCAGATTATTAACGCTATAAATTAGACAGAGAGAAATTGATGTGGGCTGGAGCCTGTTCCCCTATTCAGTTGAAGACAAATCTGTGCCTCTTTCCCAGGTTGTCTTTTTTAAAAAAATGACAAACCTCAGCGGACCTCCTGGTTTACTTTCAGTGAAATGTGTCAGATCTAGAAGTTAAAAGATTTCAGTCACCTGTTCACAGCCACAAGTTCCCACCTCGGTCATAGGATCTGTAAACAGTAGTCTCCTTTCCATTACCCACCCCCCTTAGCTACCCCTCCGTGCAATCAGGGACCACGTGTGTCTACTCATGCTGGCTTCCCTGTGTGGCATGTGCCTGGAAGACAGTAGCTGCTCAGTGAGTTTTTCTGTGAAGAACAACTGAAGAACCCTCAGGAGTACATGTTAGAGATGGGAAGATCTGAAACTAATTGGCATATCTAAAATGTCTGAAGTATCCAATGAGAATTTTTGTTTAAATGTAAGGCAATGAGTTATTTAAACCTGAGAATTACTTATGAATACCCCCATTTTCTTGAAACCTGATTTTATCTTGTAGCTCTTTCTTTCTTTTTTCTTTTTTAATGTGATAGAAATCTCTTCTTGGGTCTAAGCTTTGTCTACCACTGGGATTCAGACCATCCAGACATGTCTGATGAGTCAGTGAGGAAGGTCTGCCAGAGTTGGCTTGCATGAAGACCACAGAGCCTCCAAGAGAACTCTTCCTAAGAGTAGGAGGGGAAGGTCCTCTGCAGAGAGGCATGAGGAGAATAGACTTTGCATACAAGCAAAAGAGATGTGTACATGGCGGCAGGGGGCGGGGGGGGGCGGTGGTTGCGGAGGGAGTACAGGGCATCATCAAAGTAAAAACAGGGCAACCCTGTCAGGACCCCTCTCACTCTTGAGAGCTTTTTCTGTATCTTCATCTAATAATCTTCTATCGCTTTACTAAAAAAAAAAAAAAAAAAAGTGAAAACAGAAAAGGTGGTTTCATTAAAAACTCTCTGAGATAGTGGCAATGAGCAGCTTGGCTTGATGCCCCTTTATACAGTGACCATGTGGAGGGCGATGATGATCCTTTACTTAGGGTAACCTGAAAGAAAGCCAGAGAGGAGAAGGGAAAATGCATGGCTGAGGCCACATAATAGCCTCCCATAAGTACATAATATACAACCCTTGGCAATGCTAGGAATGTTTGGAAAGATTATGTGGGGGTCTAAGGTCTTTGTGAGAAGGCAGAGAGCCAGTGATATATAGATAATTACCAATAATGCGCCTGGACTATACCTGTGGGTGTGGACTAGCAAGGAGAGAAGATGAGGTATTTAAAAGCACAGACTACAGGGCCAGATTGCTGGGTTCAAATCCTATATCTGAAACTTACTTGCTATATGACCTTAGACAAGTTACATAATGTGCTGTGACTCAGTTTCCATAATCGTAAAATGAAATAAGAATAACATGTAACTCATAGAGTTGATGTGAAAACTATATGGCTTAATGTATATAAAGAGTGCCTGGCAGATAATGAAAAGCAGTGGCTGTCTGTATTATTGCAGTTCTACTCCTAGAAACATAAGGGAATATACAGCTCAGTGAAGATCCCCAGTGTATTCTCTGTAGATGAGCATCCTCATGGTGGTTTTAAAGTCCCTTAACATTCCTTCCTTCAAAACGTAGAGCCTATTTGCCTCCCGTTGATTGTAGGATGAGCTCAGAGATTTGCGTCTAGTGATTAGAATGTGGTAGAAATGATGCTGTGTTTTCTGAGGCTATATCATAAAAAGAATAGCTTCCACCTGGTTCTCACTTTCTTGGATGGACCACTCACTCTTGGGGAAGCCAAAGGTCATGTCCTAAGGACACTCAAACAGCTTTGTGGGAGTGGCTCATGGGGGAGAAACTGAAGCCTCCCACCAACATCTAGCACCAGCTTGCTAGCTGTGTTAGCCTTCTTGGAAGCAGATGGTCCAGCTCTAGCCAAGCCTTCAGATGAGTACAGTGTCAGCTGACATCTCGACTACAACCACCCAGCTAGGCTGCCCTCAAACTCCTGACCCATGGGAACTCTGACAGACTGTAAACTTTTGCTATTAAGTCACCAAGTTTGGGGGTGGTTTGTTATGCAGTGCTAGATAATGAATACAGTCCTCATCAACTGACCATTATATTGTGTTGTATTTTTCTGCAGGAATTGGCAAGAAAATGGGTGTAAAACTGGATTTATATGTAATTGGGGTTTCAATATAAGAAGACTGTTTAATTAAATGTGGTAATATTTGTAAGTTTGGAGATCATTTTGGCTATAAGTAATAAACCGCCCCCAAATTAAGCACAATCATGCATATATTAGCTCCCGTACTTAGAAGTACATCAATAGGGTAGACTCTGGAGCTGATTTGTCCAGGGGGCACCTGCTGCATCATCCTGTGACTCTCTTGCCCTTAACCTCCCCCAGGGTCAGCCTCATTCTCACACGAGAGGGCTGCAGCAATTCCAGGCCTCAAATCAGTATCCAAAAGAAAAGCATCACTTCTGGAAGCTGGACCGAAAGACTAAAGAAGAATGTTTCTTGATGCGTCTCATTGACTAAAATTGGATCATATGTCTGTTCCTGAGGCATCACTGGGAGGGCGGTGGAGATTACCCACAGGTCATTTAGAGCCAGAGACAGTGTCAACTTTCTTCAAGGCGTCTGGGCTGGGTGGAAAAGGCATGGACACCTGTGTTAGGGAAAAGAAAGGGGATCTAGGCTGGGTAGGCCACTAGCAGCAGAGTTTGTGGGATGTGATTGGAACAGACAGCCATTATAGCTCCCAGTTCCTAAAAGAAACATGGTAATAAAATAGCTAATAAGGTCCTGAAAATCTTGATGACAACACATTTCATGATGTTCCCACAGGCTTTCCTTCCCAGCTGAGATTTTCTTTCATCTCTGGTTGGGTTTTTTGTTTTGTTTTTATGTGGGCTTTTTTTTTTTTTTCTTTTTTGGTTGTTGCTACAGAACTTAGAATTGATAAATACGTCAGATTATTAAAGGAATTTAAGGCTTTAATAATGCTTTAAGCTAATTTATAGACACTTTGAGGAGGAGAGGAAATCTTGGAAGAAGTCTCCTCATAACACAGGTTAAAATATGCGTTCTCTTTCTGAGCGAGAGCATCTTCATGCAGGGCTGTTCCTCATGTTATTAGGTGGCCTTTAATATCTTTGAAATATGGCATAATTAGGAACCTGAACCTTACGCTAATGTTTATAGCAGCACTTTGTCAAGTTGGGTTTCGGATCATATACAAATTCTGACACTAGAGGGAGTGCATAATTTATTACAGAGAGGAAAAGCACACACCCAATAAATTCAAGGTAAAAATGCAGAGTAGCAAGACAAGACCTTCAAAATATACTGCCCTCCAAGCCCATCCCCCAACTCCCCTCCAAAAAAACAGATCACTGGAGGCCTCTTTTCCCTTGTAGCTCTAGCTGGATTTGTAGGAGGTTGGTAGGTTGCTTGGACTGTGAAAAAAATGCTTTATTTCCAAGTCTTATTAATGTTTTCTTTTCATAAGGAAAAAAAAAGAGCCATATTATTTCCTATTTCCCACATAGAAAATGGCAAAATTACAATTGCTCCTTGCTGCTTCATTCTGCTTCTGACTTGGTTAACATGTAGTAATCACACTTGTTAAATGAGAAGACTAGAGTTTTATTCCGTGCTTGGAAATGTACATCTTTCATCCCCTTACTAAAGGTGCCACTCTGATTAACAGTGATGTCAAATGATTAGCAAATCATACTTACTTATTTCCTAATGTTAAAAGTTTCCCATGCTCTAACAAAGTAGAACGCCTAATGCCTAAAATAAGGAAATGACGGCAAATATGACCGAGCTTAACATTGCAACAAAGGACTGGCTGAAAAAGTGAATGATTGCTGCCATTTGGTGAGACTCAACTATTCCTGAAAAATGTAATAAGTGCCGTGTGCTTTTTTATAACCTTTTTGAGTATTCATTATACATTCCACAATTATCTTAAATCTTAAATTTTTGAGCTACCAGTAAACTCTCTTTAATGGAAATTAAAATTAGGAAAATTAAAAAGCAGACTCATTATGAGAAATCCTGGACTTCATCCCAGATGGATGAAATGACCCATACAAACAAAACATCCGGAACTCCATTACTCACTTTTAAAGGACCAAAACATGGCTCTGACTAGGGCATATTTGTCCAGACTCACCTGACAGACTTTCAGTTAATGACATTTCACCATAATGGCTTTTGAAAAATTAAACCAGTTTTCAGGCAATGGCACCTTTTTAAAATTTTTTTATTTTCATTCAAAAACACACTAAACACCATGAGAAGGGCTATTTCAACATTACGGTTTCAGTCAAAACTACACTTGTCCATTTACTCAGTACAGCAGTTTCTGGTTAGTATCATGTGGAACAAATGTGAATTGTGCCCCATGTTTGGATGAACCAGAAATATTTTGCTCTGGTGTGTGTGCCAAGTGACAGGGATGAGAAGGTTGCAACTTCTATGAATCTTCAGTCTGTGGTGCACATGAGCCATTTCCACACGTTTCCAAAGCCTCTCACCTTTATGTTGCCGTAAAGGTGTTCTTGGGTGCTTTAGTTTTAGGTGAAATGCAGTGTGAGCGTGCCCCTGAGCCTCAGCAACCTTGCCTGCGTCAATCACCTGACACCCCTCCTCTGCCCAGCACCACCTGCTATCCTGCTATCCTCTCTCCCTAGATGAACTTTCACCACTTTTCATCTACAAATCACATGTATTTATTTTCACATTGTTGTGTATTACTTAAAATAATTTGTCTTTTGTCTTTCATCTGAAATGTTTCCATGTTACTGAAATGTGGCTAAGTATCCTGGATTAGAATGAAATTAACCATAATTTTTCCCATTAAGATGAATGAAAGTACTTTTCCATTTAACAGCTCTTCACTCAACTCAGTGGCAGGGTTTTCAGGAATGTATGAAAGACGGTAAGCCAGGGATAAATGTATACTGAAGCACAGGCTATTGCACTGGGTGAGTCTGGTGGATGGTATTTCTACGGACTTTCTCATATTCCCCAAGGGAGCAAGTGGTAACCCCGGGACAGACCAGATTAAATCCACTCTGTTAGTGTTTAGTATCAGTATTAGTAATATTGGCTCAATACAGCAGGTGGTTTCCAGAGCTTCTGAAACTTTTGTGCTGGGAGTTGCATGGGGGAAGAGAATGTCTTGATTCAGAATCTCCAAGAGATTCAGGCGTTACATGGATACATGGATAATCTGACAGTTTCCACAGGTATCTCTGGTGATTTTTTCTTTTAATTATTTCATTTTTCTTTTTACTCTTTACAAAGATTCAGGTTACAACTTCGTTGGTGCTCTGTTTCTAGACTACAATTTAGGCTAAACACTAAGTTTATTAGTATTATATTTACATATAAAAATCTCTACCATTTGATATCTGGTTGCCATGGTTTTGTATATCCTATGTACAGAATTCAAACTTGTATTTTCTTTTTATGAAAAATCTCCAGGAAATTTAGTATCTAAGTGCAGGCTGTTTTGTGTTAACACAATCACAGAACTCCAATTTGACATGATCTTTTATTCTCAGAACTACAGTTGTATCTGCAAAGCTACATTTACAGTGGAATAAATAGCCAAAAAGTAGAAAGTATCCCTTACTAGATGCATTGTGTGGAATATGGTTGTTTGAGATTTTAAGAAAAACGACACTATTTTCAAAACAAATTTAAATTCTAAATGTATCCAAGGCACCTCATCTAGGTCTGCAGAGAAAGAGGTTGAAGGAAGCACAACTCAGTTGTTCTGCCTATGAAAAATTAATCTATAGTAGCAAATAAATGTTTTTATTGACACGGAAAGATGTTTACAATATACTACTAAGTGAAAAAAAGCAAGTTACAAAACAGAATCGACGTTTTTCTTAGAAAGATATATGTTGGGAAGGAGATATAACAAAATATAAAAAAGTAAATTTCTCTGACTATTACAATTACAGGTATTTTTATCTTCTTTATCTTCTACTTATATGTATTTTTCTAAGTTTCTTATACAACGAGCATGTATTACTTTGATGTTTTATTTATGAAGCTAAAATAGTAATACCTTGATACCCACTTTGGGTAAGGTTTGGAGCAGTAAGGTTTCCTCAGCCCTGGCTGCACACAGGATCAAGGGGGACAGGGGGCAGGGGGCGGAGGGCAAGGAGGAAGAGTCTGGAGATGGTAAAAGGAAATGGTAAGAACAATGAGCAGTTAGATCAGAACCCTATGGGGAGGGGAGGAGCATTGTTTTTGTTTCTTGGTTGTTAAGTTTTCCAGATGATTCTAATGTGTAGTCAAGGATGAGAATCATTAGCTCAACTTTTTGGGTCACTGTCTATGATCAGGTTTACCAGGCAATATTACCTGAATACATTCCCATTTTGACTTCTCTCTGCAATTCTTTGAATAGTGCCTAACTTAGAATCATGGGCTTTCATAGCTTGAAGAGACCTTACCTCAGTTCAGATCAGCAAATGTGTTGATTTCCTACTGTGGGCCAGTTACCTACTAGGTGCTGGGGGTTGAAGATGAATGAGACCCGGTGTCTGCCCTTACAGAGCTTACATCCTAGTGAGGGAAACAGACTGTAAGTAATTAACTTCAGTGTAATGCCTGTTGGCTAGGTGGTAGAAGCACACATACAGAAAACTGAGAGAATGGCAGAAGACAGTCACTCAGAGAATTTGGGGGGGTCACCCTGAAGGAGGGGATCATGGAGGTCCAACTAGTCTAATCCCCTCAGAAGCTGAGTGGTCCAAAATCACACAACCCAGAGATGCCAATTCAGAAACAGAACCTTGTTATCCAGCACCTCATCCTATACCATTTGATGCCTGCCACAAGCTGCAAAAGGCCCGACCAAGGGTACAGGGAGCACCTCCCTTTACAGAATATCTCCTTCCTATAATCCACACCAACACACTGGAAATAAACCACCAAGGTGGCAGCCTTGAGATTTTATCAGTGAAGGCCGCCTGCTCAGGCAGTCTGACCTGGCACAAAAGTTGTCAGATTAATGGCATTAGGAAATTTGCAAATCAAATGGTTCATTATGTATGATACTGTATGTATGATTATGTTGACTATGCACTATAAATAGCATTTTAAAGAGACTCCCTCAAGGCAGACTGTGCTGAAATCTTGCTAGTAAGACTTTTAAAGGAAGGCATACTGAATCACTAAACAGATGAAGCCCTGGACCCAGAGATTAGCAGCCCCGTTCATTTCTGGAGCGCCAGGATTCTGCTCCCAGTTGCATGGTGTGGCATCTTGTTACCAAGATTCCTCCACTCTGAGCAGATCGTTCTGAGCAGAACGATCACAGGGGCCTTGTTTCATGCCAGAAGAAAGCCAGTGCTATAACCTGAGTCAGGCTTGACCACACAGGGCCACTGCCCAGGCCAGGACAACTGCATTCCCTGGGGAATGAGGGCAGGGTGAGTGAGCTCAGAAGAGCATCTGAAGACCTTGACAGCAATTGCCACTTCAGTCAGCCTCATGGAGTGAGCATACCTCTGTATAAACCTGCCTCGTGCTGGAACCTTTTGCCTTCCTGTCTCAAGAAATTCACGCTAGTCTTCAAGAGACTAGACACAATTCCTTTCCCGAAGTTTGAGGACTTGGGTAAATACTCAAGGAAAGTGATAGTGGTTCACCTAAGTCCAAACTGGCTCTTTATAAAAATTCCCAGCTTGCTGCATATGTTCACTTATTCCATTCTCCTTGAAGATCAAGCTGAGAAGAGATTCTCTATTGGTGAGGTTACATTTTCTAAAAAAAATTTTTTTACTCCATTGTCTTCAAGCAGTTCTTTCTGGAACATCAATATAGCAAAGTCTAAGTAAATGAAGCAAATGGACAAGAATACATTAAATTAGAATCTGGATTAGAATATTCTATTACTTTTAAGCACAGAGTTATTAAGTACACCATTAACAATATTGTCCCACATAAAATTCCTGGCAAAGTTGATTTAAAAGATAAAGAAGGAACAAAATGAATAAATCATGGGCATAAAAGGTAAAGCATAGGGAATGCAGTCAATGGAATATAGTCAATGGCACTGTATGGTGACGAATGGTAGCCACACTGGTGGTGAGCATAGCATGATGACTTGTGGAATCACTGTGTTGTACACCTGTAATTGATGCAACGTGTCAACTCTACTTCAATTAAAGAAAAGAAAGAAGGATCATTTAAGATTTGCATATCAGATGTGAAGAACCAGAGCTGCTTATTTTCTTGAGCAAGCTAAACATGTCCCCTAAAATTCTCTATGGCCTATTAATGTGCTTCGAAATGTCTCCTTTCTTTCTACGTAATCAAAGGTAAATGTAACCTTCTCTGCCCAAATTCTCATGAATTCTACATCAGTATAGTCCTATTTCACTCTAAGTCTTTTCTCCTCTGTTTTATAAACGTGCTGACACCACTCCTCCCACCGCCCATTCACTTAACAAATACGGCAAATGTATACTATTGCGGATGAAGGTTTACATCATCTTAGATGTGTCATTCTCAATTGTCTCCATTTGCTTGGGAACTCATTGAGGTGGAGCAGTATCCTTTCAATAAAGACAAAAGCTTCATGTGTCTTCAGCTTGCTAATAGTGTGTTGGGCAGCTTCTTTGAGACTACCCAACATTATGTTAACGCATGGCTATCAGAGTCACCTTAACCTCACACCTGCCTGAGGCCACCTAGGCATCCAACTGAGGACAAGTTAATTATACCTTCTGTTGTCACTTAGGACTCTGTACTCAAAAGTGTGGGTATTTATCTTAGACTTAAGAAAGTTGACTTTCTTTATCTACTCAATGGACAAAAGACAATAACCAGCCATTTTCCCAAGCTGTTGAAAACAAGGCTAAGAATGTAAATTGCCATGTGAGGAATTGCAGGTAATTACATGGCAGAATGTCCCATGGGACATCCTGGAATATCTAACCAGGGACAGTTTGGCATCTCTATTACTAGAAAGAGTTCTAAGATATCGCAAAACCCATTAATCAAGATGGGTTATTTAGAAACCAGTCTGGCAACAGGGAAAACAAGAAGGGCTTTAAGTTTTCTCCCCTTCCTTTTAGAGAATTAAAATTATGGCCTGTTTGTATTACTATATACACATCTAGAACTTGTAGGGAATAGCCTGTATACAAAAACAGGAATGAACCATCCTTACTGACAGAACTCTGAACCCAACCCACACATAATTTTTTCTTCACTAAACCGAAAGTTTTAAATAAGACATCTACTGAAATAGACAGATCCAGAATTACACTCATTTAAAACTTTTGAAATGGAATATTAACATCTTCTGAGTCAAACCTAAACTGAACTAATATTTTAATGTGTTTGACACTTTCCCACAGGTCATTTGTATCATTTATAAATTGTTTATATTATATATGATTCTATTGTACACTATCTTAAGAAATGATACACCCAGCATGACTGAAGATCAAATCTGCTTTATACTTACATAAGACAATTATAAATACATCTGAATCCATGTTAAACCAGTCATCATATTCTAGTGAGCCTAGAAGTCTAAGGATATATTATAGGCCAGCTGACCTAGAGAAATAAAAGTTACCCCAAAGCTCAGTACATACCTTTCTTTCTCACTGTGGTTTAAGGTATTGTATTAGAGGTGCTAATTTCCCCCCCGCCCAACACTTTCCCATCAAAGAGAACCTGTATCACCCCAACCCTACCTGTGGGATTTGTACAAACTCACCCTGAACCACAGCTGATTGGATCGGTCCAGAGCATACCCCTGGCGCACAGACAAGCACTTCATGGGCCAGCCTAAGCCATCAGATTCTCTCTCTCTCTCTCTCTCTCTCTCAGTTTGATCTAAGAAATATAGCAGCTGAGTTAGATGGTACCTGAAGGACATTGACAAAGGGGCACTGGTGTCAGTGTTCGTAAATGATTACTGCTGAGGGCTCTGGGGCAGCTCTGGTTCTGGAGTCCTGGGGACACAACTTTCTTTTGTATCCCAGGAAAGCTGTAAACTGCTTTGACTTGAGACACTTTAAAATGGATTCTGTTCCTCTCTCAGCTCCCTTGTTTTCTTATATCCATCCCTGCTCCTCTTGGTGGTAGAACCAGAAGAAAAATCTACACCTGCTGAAGGAGGGAAGAAAAGGTCAAATCCACAGAAGTCGTGTCAGATTCCATATATAAGCAGTGAGGACACATAAAGAAAGACAAGCCATAGGGTCAGAAACAGAAGATGGGGGAAGGCTTCAGAGCCACGCTGTGAACAGTATGGGGGCTTTGGTAGCTGCCATATGCTTGGTGTGGGGCAGGTCTGATGGATGAAAGCAGTGCTGCTTAAACTTCAATGGGCACAAGAGTCACCTGGGGATCTTGGTAAAATGCAGGTTCTGATTCAGTCAGTCAAGAGAGGGAATAAGGGTCTGCATTTGTAATAATCTCCCATGTGGTGTCAAAATGTGGCCATGGAGCACAAGTAGGTGTCAAGGGTGTACAGGAGCCATGCGGGATTGAATTGTGAACAACAGTAAAATAAACAGTAGATGACAAGAAGCAATACAATAACAACACCATAATGTAAATACATAAAATGAAATAATGAACCATGAACAGCAATAACAGAATTCCCATTATCAGGTGATCATAGAAAATTACAGGATCTCAAGGTGATGGGATTTCTGGGCCCAAAGCCTCCCTAAGCTCTATACATAACATAGTACTTTATGGTTTAGTTGCTCACTCCCTGGGGCTGAGCGGGGAGGACACTAGAAGCTGGTTATGAAGAAGACACCGATGGGGCTGGCATAGTCTGGCAAGGGCTAAAGTGCAGTGCTTGGCACTTTGTACCATAAATACTAGCCCTCCTTAAGACGTAGCTGCTATGTGAAAATGAAACCTGGGTCATACCAAATCTATGCTATATATTTAAGGAACAAGTTGCAAAGTGTCTTTTGCTCTCCCTTTTCTGCTAACTATAAACTGTCTGCATGTCTACATGTTAGTAAGAGAGATTCCTCTTCCTTTGACTAGTCTATCTGGCTACATTCTTGCATGAGATGAGAGAGCCCATTGGTCCTGATCCATGGAGCTCTGTGATGAAAAGAACAGTTCATGCCTGGAAAGTTTGGTTCTAGCTACTGAAAGTCTTTCTGCTCTGTGCAATGGAGGAGGAAGGGTAGATGAGTTTGGCTCCTTTCTCACTCAACTTAATCCCTGACCATGGAATATATTAGTGCAGATATTAAGTCCTGGAAGCTTGCTTTTTATTTAAAACACACCACTGGAGGTGACAGTGCTTTTAACCATGCAAATATAATAAGGCTCCCAACTTAGTTATGGTTCACTTAACTTAAAATAAACTGAAAAGCCAGGCAGTGGAGAGCTCTGTGCTTTATTGGGAGAATGCCATATAATGAATTCCTTTTAGAAAGTGCACTCTGTGTTGCCTTTATTTAGTGATTTCTCAGTTAACCATTAGCTTTAACCCTTTCTCAACTACTCAAACTATTGCAGAAGCTTCTGATTCAAGAGGGCAGACGGACTTCATATTTTTATATCCTCCCCCTCTATTTACTTCCAGAGGAGGGTACATGAAATCATGTTTTCACTGATACTGTGTCAGTAATAGTGTTGGGTGTAGGTATTACAGCTGTAGGCAAGACAGATAAAGACAGTTCTCACAATGCTTGAGCACTTTAGATGGGCAGAGGCAAACAATATGGACATGAAATCACTAAGGGCACGAAAAGTAAAAATGATGAAAATGAAACAGGATGATTTGGGAGTGGTTGCAATTACATAGTTGGGGACATGTAAGCTAAGACCTCCATGACAAGAAAGAACTGGCTCTGCAAAGATAGGAGGCAAAGGCCATGGCAAAACCATTAAGATGAAAAATGACATTTTTAAGGAACAGAAAGTAGAAGAGTGTGACTGCAAGAAGGGAAGAATGGGATGGGGTCAAGGGGAAGCTGGGGGCAGATCCTGCAGAGTCTGGTAGGCAGCCCAAAGTAAGGAGTAGGGTCAGATGGAATAGAGTCATGGAGTCCAGAAAGTGGGGACCAAACAGCATAGGGCCACGGTTATGGTAGGGAGTTTGGAATTGATTTGAAGAAAGCTGGGAAGTTATTAGAGCACTTTAATCAAGGGCTTGATATAATCTGATTTGTGCTTTTATTTTTTTAAAGATTTATTTATTTGAGACAGTGAGACAGAGATCGAGCAAGCACGAGCAAGAAGGGCAGAGGGAGATGGAAAGAGAGTCTCAAGCAGACCCGACATTTAGCACGGAGCCCGACTTGGGACCCCATCTCACGACCCTGAGACTCACCATCTGAGCAGAAACCAAGAGTCTGGTGCTTAACCAACTGTGCCACATAGGGGCCCCTGATTTGTGCTTTATTTTTTTTTTTTTAAGATTTTATTTATTTATTTATCAGAGAGAGAGAGAGCACAAGCAGGGGGAAGGGGCAGAGGCAGAGGGAGAGGGAGAAGCAGGCTCCCTGCTAAGCAGGGAGCCTGAGGTGCGGCTCCATTCCAGGACCCTGGGATCATGACCTGAGCTGAAGGCAGACCCTTAACCAACTGAGCCACCCAGGTGCCCTGTGATTTGTGCTTTTAAAAGAGCATTCTGTGCCAAAGAATCCCAAACAATTTATGCAGATACTTCACCCTTGAGGAGGTGAAGCATAATTTCCCATTCTTTAGGTGTGGACTGAGCACAATTACTTCCTACCAAAGAGTGCAGCATGAAAAGGAGGGGAAAAGTGACTTTACAGTGGAGAGAGCTGGCAACACTACCTCAGCCAGGTGAACTAGGTCAACATCAACTGTGATAATTATATTGACAGCACGTTCCCTCGAGATGCACAATGAGAATGGCACTTTACTTCTGTGGTCTTCATCTCCCAACGTCATAACTTGATTGGATCATGAGAAAAATATCAGATAAATCATAATTGAGGGACATTCTGCAAAATACCCCACCAGTACTCCTCAAGGTCACCCAAAACAAGGAAAGTCTGAGACACAAATGCAGCCACGAGGACTGGAAGGAGACATGGCGACTGAAGGCAATGTAATACCTTGCATGGGATTCTGGAACAGAAATAGGACATTAGGTAGAAACTAAAGAAGTCTGAATAAATATGGGGTTTCGTTTAAAATGCTATCAATATTGGTCCATTAATTGTAACAAATGTACCATAATAATCCCAAAATGTAAGTAATAGCGCAGATTAAGTGTGGGATTTATGGGAACTCTCTGTACTATCTTCACAATTTTTCTGTAAATCTAAAACTGTCCTCAAATGAAAAGTTTATATATATGGATATATAAACTCTAGAACTTCTTATATAATTTGTTTCTATTTTTTTATTTTATTATGTTATGTTAATCACCATACATCACATCATTAGTTTTTGATGTAGTGTTCCATAGATTTTATTTTAAATCAGAATAATACATGCACATAGAGAAAAAGGAATATGCATGGGCTTCTAATGGATCAATCACCTCCTGCTCTACCTTTCAATAGCTACATCCTCTGTCCAAAACCAGCCACTTTTAACACTTACAAATTTTTTTGTTTTTAGTTCTTTAGCTTTAGTTTATAAATTTTCTTATTTTTAAATACAAAAAAATGTATTTATGTACATTTTTCTGAATAATACTCCTGTATCGCTGTGTCTGAATTTATCAAATGGAGATTCTGTTTACTGACTGTCAGCTGTGGTAGATAAGGATTTAGATGACTTGCAATATTCATACCTCCCATACCCTCCCAATAAAATTCTAGCATTATTTTTATTCCCTCTATCAATTACCTTTGCAAACTTAAATATACGATTCTCTAGATTTCCCTTCTTCCTTCCTTCCTTCCTTCCTTCTTTCCTTCCTTCCTTCCTTCCTTCTTTTTTCTCCCTCCCTTTCTCTCTTTCATCCATCTATCATTCCACAAGTATCTATTGAGTGCCTGGCAAGTGCCTTGCACTCTCATAAGGGCGGGGAACTTAGCAGTGAACAAGTTAGATGAGGTCTCCACATATATCAGAGTTTTGAGGAGCCGGACAATAAACATGTAAACGAATTGCAGAGGGTATCTCTCAACTCCCTATTTTGTACAATGAAGGTATCAGCCCCCTTACCATTTTCCTGCCCTCTCCTACCCAACTTTCCCATTTCTCAACTTTGCCACTCCTCCTTTAATTGTATATTTGTAGAACATTATGTTCTAAAAACATTAACGATTTGGAGAGTTATGTTTATAGTTGATGCTAAAAGATGAAAATCTACATACAGCGCTTTCATTGTCGTGTTTAAGTAGATGTTGTTCACAGCAGAGCCAGGTCGCGCACCGTGAGTGTACTTCCTGTCTCAGGCACTACTTTGAGTGTCAGGGGCCGGAGCCTCGCTGCCAGGGGCTGATGCTGGCTCTGCTGCTTACTGACTGTGGACTCTGGGCAGGTTCTTATTAATCTTCTCTGTGCCTCAGGTTCATCATCTATAAAATGGAAATAATAATAGTACGTATCTCTGAATTGTTACGAAGATTAGAGAGCGAATAGAAGTTAGTGTTTAGAATGGTGCCCTGTCTAAAAAAGGTGTTCCATATGTTCCCGATCATTAACGTGTCATTTGTAAGTTTTCCCCATGCCTCTTTGTTGTTCAGGGTGTCTTCTTGATCATCTTCTTAAGTAACTCCACATTCTCTCATTTTACCCAAGCCCCCTCTCTCCTGGATTTCTTCTTCCTCTTGTTAGAAACTGGGCTGCTTGCAGGGCGCCTGGGTGGCTCAGTTGGTTAAGCGACTGCCTTCGGCTCAGGTCATGATCCTGGAGTCCCGGGATCGAGTCCCGCATCAGGCTCCCTGCTCGGCAGGGGGTCTGCTTCTCCCTCTGACCCTCCTCCCTCTCATGCTCTCTGTCTCTCATTCTCTCTCTCTCAAATAAATAAATAAAATCTTTAAAAAAAAAAAAAAAAGAAAGAAAGAAACTGGGCTGCTTGCTCCTTAGGCCAGTGATGGTTGTCTTACTGACCTCTCCCTTCCTTACTCCCTGGGCTGGATGCACTATTGTCTGCCACATAGACCACAAACACCAGCCAGGCAGGCTTCAAGGACTGGAAAGATGACAACTGGGAGTGGGAAAGATTACTCTGCTTCAGTTAAGGATATTCAGCTGTGTGGGTGAGCTCCCCTCCCCTGCCTCACAGTGGCCCTCGTTCTCACGGATGGTCCCAGTACCAGAATAAGGCATCTGCTTGGTCAGGGGACCCTAAAATCGCAGGCCCTCTGCTTTTCGGCCCTGTTTAGGAGGGGAGCCGGTGGTGCCAGTTGCTGTCATCTGGGCTTCACCCTGGGTTTCTCGGATGACCATGTCTCGCCATTTCATGGTTGCTCTCCATACTTCTGGGCTTTGGTTCTTGCTGCACCACCAAGCCCACTTGAGGTTTCAGTGCAGCTTCCTCCTTCTTGGTTTTTCTTTTATTTTTGTTCTGGAGCACACCCTCAAGTACTTTCCTAAGACAAATGCTGTGGGAGTTAATTTGCAAGACTTTATATGTTTAAAATTTTATTTATTCCTTGTTCATTGCATTCTTGGTATTTTGATGATGCAATATCTTCTCAAATGTCTCTAAGGATAATTATTCTCCTTTAAGTTCTGTTTTGTTTCTTGAATTATGTGTTCTTATGTTATTTTTCCCCATGTTTTTCTTGCTCCCTTTCTTTCCTATGGCAGGCTTTCCTTAGATGGCTCATAATTCTTGGTTATCCATTCATTTTTAAGGATGAGGACTTGAACTTGATTTAGAACCTGTTATGAATCAGGTTATCAATTGGCAGGCTTCATTTTAGGTTGATCAGGCATGGAGCTGGCACTTCGTCTGAGGGCTCTACAAATGGCAAAATTCAGAAGGCTTCACCCTGTGACCATTTATTTCTACAGAGGACTATCATCCAATTAGCGTGAGGTGGAGACGATTATGTAGAAGCTTTGTAGTCCTGAAGCTGAATTGGAAGTATTAGGATGAACTCTTCTAGCTGCAGTTCCCTTTTAAAATACAGAGAATTCTGACTTTTAAGGACATACGGGATATTGCAATCTGCTTCCACTTTTGTGTCCTAGAATTCAGTTTGCAAAAAGCAGCCAGCATGCTTTTTAAAAATAAATACATACATACATGCATACATACATATATATGAGATATATAGATATATAGATAGATAGATAGATAGATAGATAGTTGACCCTTGAACAGCATGGGTTTGAACTGTGCAGATCCTCTTGTGCACAGATTTTTTTAGATAAATACAGTACAGTACTATAAATGTATTTTCTCTTCTTTATGATTTTCTTAGTAACATTTTCTTTCTCTAGCTCATTTAATTGGAAGGATATAGTATATAATACATATAACAAACAAAATATGTGTTAATTGACTGTTTATGTTACTGCTAAGGCTTCTGGTCAAAAGTAGGCTATTAGTTAAATTGGGGAGTCAAAAGTTATACATAGATTTTCAACTGTGCAGGGGTGCCCTAACCCTTGTGTTGTTCAGGGGTCAACTGTAGAACCACACTATTTGGGACTCCTATTGTACCTTCTCACATTAACTTGACTTTGATCAATCAATGCTATGAAACTTGTCAGGTAATTAAAAGAAGATGCAGCTCTCTTCCTGCCTAAAGTCAATCCCATCACCCTCTGCTCTGGTAATGTCTCTATCAATTAACCTCTCTCTCATCTTCCACTAGTTCTTTTCTACTAACTCTTTCTCCTCAGCTTGTAAAGCTTGCTCAAGATCTATTCTAAAAAACAAATTTTAATACCCTGTCCCTGTACCCCTTTCCCTCTACCTACTGCCCTATGGTTCTCTTTCCTTCCAAGTGGAGCTTGAAAAGCAGTTACACTCATAGTCCCTACTTCCTTACTTCCATAATGCTCTGATCAACACTTTGCTGTCTGTGTTGGGCTGTTTTCTCCTAATTTGCTCTCCTGAAAGTTGCCAGATCTTCTAATTGCCAGATTCAGAGCACAGTTTTGAGTTCTTTTTTTTTTTTTCTTTTCCCTTTCTGGAACATTTGATACCTTGACTCTCAGTCACTTTAATTGGACTGTCTTCTCTCGTTCACTGCAGTTTTGTAGGTATTATATTCTCCATATTCTCTCTCTAAGCCTTGTCATCTCCTCTAATGGGTTCCATGAACCTACCTATATGGTGGTGACAGCCAATTCTGTGTCTGTCTCCCTCATCTATTCCCTTGAACGGGTCAACTTACTTTCAAATCTAAGTTTCCTTTGCACATTTTACCTCTAGAAGATAGGTTTTGGGGTGGAAGCTCTCTCTTGGAACTACTCCCACTCTAGCCTCCCTTTAGTTAGGTCTGGGAAGTCAAGGTACAGCAAGTAACCCAGTCCTGTGGCCACAACCGATAGGCAGACATCAGACCCAGTAGGGGTGAATCAAATTCTTCTCCTGGAACTAGTGCTATAAAAGGGGAAACCTGGATTGGGTCAAGTTTTAAGTTACATTGTGAAGTGACATCCAGGGGTTGTGTAAGAGTTAAGAACAGAGGGGCGCCTGGGTGGCTCAGTCAGTTAAGTGTCCAATTCTTATTTCGGCTCAGGTCTTGATCTCATGGGCATGAGTTTGAACCCCACGTTCGGCTCCATGCTGGGTGTGGAGCCTACTTAAAAAAAAAAAAAAAGTCAAGAACAGATTCCAGAACCAAACTGCCAAAGTTCTCATCTCAGCTTCACACACTCACTGTGACCTGGGGAAATTACATTCAGTCTCCTTCACATTTTTTGAGCTAACTTAATTGTATTTGTGTCCCAGGGTCTTAATAAGTGCTTGTTGATAATAAGGCTTATAGCTGACATTTTAGGGGACAACATGAAGGGGGAACATAAAGTTCTCCATCTTGGTGATGGAGACACCTTTTAAGATAAAGACTTGAGGGAAATTCAACTTCTAATAAATGAGATTATCCATCCATGGAACTAGCAGACCTGGGATCTTTTTCTAAGAAACCAGTGTGGGCTTTAACAAGTCATTTTCTTCATCTGTTGAATGAGGATATTACCAGCCCACGCTGCTCTACAAACAACTCTGGAAATGGCAAAATGCTAATAATAATAACAAAAGCAATCCTAGAAAGCACTTCTTTGATTCTTACTATGTTCTGGTCACTGTTTTAAGTGCTTTTCACATGTTACTTGAGGTTATTCCCACCACATCTGTGACGTGGCACTATCATCCCCTTCTACAGATGATGAAACTGGGGCACTGAAGTCAGTCATTTCCCAGGGTCACAAAATTAGTAAGTGGTGGGGCTAAGAACCCTGACTGCTTAGTTCTGAAATCCCTGTTCTTAAGTCTTTAACACCTCTCTTTGCCCCTCACGCCACTTCACAACATAAGGCAGATTCCCTCAAGGATTAGAGCATATAGCCCAACTGTGCTGTTTTGGACACACAGTCCTCACTCTTGATTTGGGGCAATCTTCCTGAAATAGAATGAGAAAATTAGTTATAAGTTTAAACATGTGTTAATGGCCATGAGAAAGATCCCACAAGAATATGAATAAGTCCATTTCTACTTCTAGAATAGTACCGTGTATGTGTATGTGTGTGTGTGTGTTGCCACGTTAATAAGCAGACAGTGGTATCTTTAAGTCCCAAGATCAGTTAATGTATTAGAGTACTGGTTTAGCTAATATAACAATGAAACCTGAAAATATAGATACTTAAGAGACTTTGCCTCTCACATAAAGTCTAGAAACATGTGGTACAGATTAGGTAGAAATGCTCTACTTGGCTTGGTTCTGCTCTGTCTGCCACCCTCACAACATGTGGCTTCCATTGCTGGGTTGAAGTGGCTCTTGCTCCCACTTTCACTATCTCTTAGTCAGCAGGAATGAAGAAACAAAGTGGGATTCATAGCCAGGTCTGTGGAAGGCAAGACTCAGTAGTGGTAGACTTCAATTCTACTCACAGCCTATTGGTCCAAATAGTCACATGGCCACACCTATTAGCAAGGGAGGCTGGGAAATGTTGTCTTTAGTTAGGTGGATGGCTGTGCGCCAAGCTAAAAAGATTTGTGGAGACATTTAGGAATCTACCACTGTATAATTATTACATTATTTAATAATATAATATTAAATTATATTATAATTATAACAGCAAGATGAATATTAGGGAAGAAAACATGATGACTTTAAATAAGTTCAGACAAATGAAAATTATGTAGTCAAGTGTAAGTTTTAGGGTTTTATCTTTATTGGGAGGACCTTAATGTGGAGATTATCTTTGGCTGCATCTCTGCAATTCAGTGATTTTTGTAGTTCCCTGGCTGCTGTTCTTCACCGTCTCCACAATTCCTGGCTCTTCGCTCCCTCAGGGCTCTCCAGCCGTCTGGATCCAGCTGGAGGGAGAAGCGGCAGGCAGCTCCAGGAGAAAACTTCAGAACTTTACAAAAGGTTTTGATTAAAGTTTGGACAGAAGTATCCATTCCTTCTTTTCATTTCTTCACAGCAGATGTCTTTTTTTTCCTCATTCTGCTAATTTCTCTTTGGATGTTCCTTCATTCCTTAATTTAATCTTATTTCCATCTTTAGGGCTGCCCCTTCTTTCTCTACTGCCATTTTCATGGTCTCAGTCACTCAATCATTTGGGGCCATCTTTTTTTTCTCTCCCACTTATTCATTCATTATCTGTTTTCCCACAGTGTTTGGTTGCCATGATTAATTTTATTACTGTTCCATTCCCTCATTTCCCTGCCCATAAAACAAACATCTCTAATTTACTGTGTAATCTTTTCTCTCATAGATTACTTTATTCCCCATCTCATTTGCTATATTTCTTCACTCCTCGTCTTCACCTCGTTTTATGCATTACCTCATTCATTCTGTCACTTTTCTCCCATTTTCCTATCCCTGCAGTTAATTCTCATGAGCCTTTTACTGTTTTCTCATTTTATACTTTCTTTCCCCGTAATCTTGAGCCTAAATTCCTTCTACATCTAGATTTTCATTCTATTACCCATTCTCTTAGTTTTTCACTCCCTCTAAACTATAGAGTAGAACTATAATGCCGTAAATTATTCTTTTTTCAAAACCAGGTGGAAATTTATTTATCAGTCCAGCTGTGGCATGCCCTTTTCCTCACTCCCTCTTTTTGCCCTTTGTATGGGTAAGTCATATTCACTCTACCTCCTAAGGATGTCACAGACCCGCCCACTGCCCCATGCCCCCTCCTGTTGCCTTCTGTTCAATCTCAACTTGGGTTTTCTCCAAAGCAGATCCTGAGGCAAGGATTTGGGTACATATCAATTTGGGTTTTTTGCTTAGGGGAAGAAAGGATATAATGAAGTGTGCATTGATGTGCTGGTTACCACTGGGAGCTGAATGCCATCAGAGACACTTTGAGACACTATGTGGGACACACCTCAAAATGTCCCCCTGAGGGGAGAGGAAGCTGGATATTTATCCTCCAATGCCCATCCCACATGTGTGAAGTTCCCTCCTGGGGCATTAGCTCTCCAGAATTTCCATCCTGCCCCATGAGCCGCCCACAGGCTCTCAAATCAAAGGATTGCCCTCTGGCCCAGGTGCCAGAACTTTGAGCCTGCATGTCAACAGTTGGCAGGTGGCCTCCAGAGGATCCGGCAAGGCCCTGGCAGTGTCAAAATCACCTCCCAGGTGTTCTGTCTGCTCTCATTTCCCCTAATCTATCTCCAATGGTATTACCTACACTTGCACACATGCTGAAAACAAGGGAAGACCTGTAGAATATTCATCAAACTGTTAGCAGTGGCTATTTGAAGGAAGGTATGTAAGTGGAAATTATAGAGGATTTTAATTTTCTATATTTTGCATGTTCTTTTTATTATAGTGACTATATATTACTTATTTTGTATATTAATATATAAATATATTTTATATTTACTAAATAAATTTATATTTATATATTATACATTATATATAATATTATATATAAATCTATACTACGTTTATTTAAAAATGTATTAAATATATTTATATATACAAATACATGCATGTATAAATATACATATATGTATAAATTATATGTGTTAATATATATCAATGATATATAAATTCTCCATCTCTTTTTCTGTTTACAATGCCATTTATATATCTCTTCTTTTGTCCAATTCTGCATCCTCTCATCCATTCTAAACCACCTATGTGTGTCCTTTACTGCCTTTTTCCATCCCTTACTTTATTCATTTTCTATTAGATCATTCTTATTTTACCGTGTATGAGTTTTCTGTTCATTGTATAGCTGTGTTTCCCAGTTTCCTGATTTATTCTTTTCTGTTTGGGATCAATTCTCCCTCCTATTGTCTCGGCTCTGTGACTGTCCCTTTGCTCTCATATGGAATTTGGGAATAGAGAGACAGCTTCTGAGGTGACCCACCCTGTCAGGGCTCCCTCTTTAGTGAAATCTCATTTTGTCTTTCCTCCCAGATCTATACCTGCAGCAGCCCCTGGAAAACATAAAGCCAGTTATGAGAAGGAGGCCCAAGGACAGCTGTTGATCCTGAAAACGGTTTTAATTTATCTCTGTCTCATTAGCTTAATGCTGATGCTGGCGGCCCCCAGGTTGCTGCCCAAGCTTGGTGACTTTCTTTTCAACTTGGCCTGAGGCTTATCAGATCCAAAGATGAAGCTGACAATTCAGGCAACCTTCCCTTGCTGATTCTGGCCCTTTGTGTCCACTCACCAGGGACTTTCATTCATCTCTGGGACTACAGTAATTAAAAGCAGGAGGGAAGCCTGTCCTCATTGGCTAGCCTCTCTCTGTGAATTGGCATGACAGGCAGAGTCACATAAATAAATGCTTACCATGCAGGAACCACCTGGGAAGTATAGGGTTGGCTTTGATGACCGAGTGGAGAGCTTTACCCACCTGACAACGTGCTGCTGTGAATAGGAGTCCAGAGGCTAAATCATTGCAAATTGCTTTTAAAATTGACCCCAGAAAGCAATCCATAACCAAGAAAGACACAAAATATGAAGAAATGTTTTACTTTTCAGTAAATGATCTAAGTTGCCACTTTTGAAAAACAGAGGCTTGGGTTTGAAATTGATTCAGAATCTTTCAGAAGAGGGGCGCCTGAGTGGCTCAGTCGTTAAGCGTCTGCCTTCGGCTCAGGTCATGATCCCAGGGTCCTGGGATCGAGCCCTGCATCGGGTTCCCTGCTCCGCGGGAAGCCTGCTTCTCCCTCTCCCACTCCCCCTGCTTGTGTTCCTGCTCTCGCTGTCTCTCTCTCTGTCAAATCAATCAATCAATCAATCAATCAATCAATCTTTAAAAAAAAGAATCTTTCAGGAAGAGTGCAGTAGGTAAATCTCTAAGATAAGTAACGGTACTGTCTGTTGATCTGAATCTCAATTTCTTGGTATTTCATACCATGCAGCATGAACTTGACCTCGTCTGTATTTACATGATATTCATGTCCCCAGAGAGTGAGCAGTGGTGATCTAACAGAACTTGTTAAGTTGGGAGATACACAAGTAGTTTTGCCTGGACTCTATCAGCCCAGCAGTCTAGATCCAAAGTCTGATGAGTTCTGGGCTAATGTGATTCAGTGTCAGGAAGGGACCCAGCTCCTGGGCAGTGGTTGAGTAGGTTAATCTATTCCTGTTTAGTGCTGACTAAGGTGATGCAAGCCTTGAACTTTGCTCTACCCTCGAAGCTTTGGCAGTCAGTGCCATCACTAGAAGCCCTCCTTCCTTCCCTCTGGGGCACCTAATCTCTTCTTGATGCCCACTCTGAGAAGCATCTCATCAATCCACCTGTTCAAACAGCATTCACTGGGTGCCTGGGCTACTAGGCCCTAGAGATGTCTATGTGAGGGCTCTTTCCTCACAGGAACTCACAGGTCAGAAGAGGCAGACCTGAGAAACACGTGGTGATCCTAATCCAGGAGGGAGCCACCGTGTTTGGGAGCCCAGAGGTCAGTGTTTTAGGGTTGGGAGGCCAAGGGTGTGAGGATTCAGGAAATTCCAGAGTCTTCTCCTTCCAGAGCAGGTTGTTGGCTTAGTGGCCTCACTCCCAGACAAGCTGCCAGTGTCCTGCAGGCAGGGATGTGTGTGCCCTCCTCCCCAGCACATCCCCAGGTGGGGATGGTGGGCACCTGGCACAGCGCCTAACACACAGTAGTTTTTAATGTTTATTAATAAAGAAGTCAATGTGGTAACTTCTGAGTCGGGTCTTTTTTTTTTTTTTAAGATTTTATTTATTTATTTGACAGAGAGAGAGAGAGACAGCGAGAGAGGGAACACAAGCAGGGGGAGTGGGAGAGGGAGAAGCAGGCTTCCCACCGAGCGGGGAGCCCCATGCAGGGCTCGACCCCAGGACCCTGGGATCATGACCTGAGCCGAAGGCAGACGCTTAAGGACTGAGCCACCCAGGCGCCCCTGCTTCGTTATTTCTATCAGTGTCCTTAGACTAAGCAGAATGTAAAACAATGTAATTTCTGCATCTCTGTCTGCCACAAGTACCTCCATCTCGTGTATAGCAGCTCCTTCATCTCTAAGTCATCTAAATTTGATCCTCAAGAGCAAATGCAGGCTAACCCTCATCAATTCATAAGAACCGTCATAAAGGGGAGAAGAAAAATAGAAAGTGTCCAGGGTACTCCCAGATAAAGATGGTAAACTGAAAAAAGGCATTTAACCTCTGCTGACTCTGGATGAAAGAGGACTTCAACCACCTCCATTTTGACCTCAGTCTGTACTTTCTAATTGATTAAGTTCTTCTTTCCAGCTTATCTCTTAACTCTGGCAAAAGATCTTGTGGACAAGGCATCCCATGATGGGAACCCAAACTACCCCCTCAAGTATAAGGACTGCCCTGAGCCAGCAAGACCCTGCATGATTGACCCCAAGACAATGATCAATTGAACCTTCACTGCCTACCTGCACATACCCACCAATCTTTGTCCCACATTTTCTTTACATAAATCTGGAAGCATTTTCGGCACTTTGGAGACAAGCTTAGGGACACTAGTCCACTGTCTCCCAGTGGTGGCCTCACTGAAATAAATTCCTTTCTTGTTTCACTACCGCTCATTGTCTCTGCCTCTGCATTTTGTCAGGGCAAGTGGCAGAACGTGGTCTGTTTCAGCCTCCCAGAGCCAGATGCTCTCACACCCCTGCATCTTGGCTACATGGGTACTCCACCAAAACGGTAAGGGTGCTTTTAGCTCTCTTTTTCTTTCTTTTTTTAAGCATAAAACCACAAAGCCAAGGGGCTCCTGGGTAGCTCAGTTGTTAAGTGTCTGCCTTCAGCTCAGGTCATGATCCCAGGGTCCTGGGATCGAGCCCTGCATCGGGCTCCCTGCTCTGCGGGAAGCCTGCTTCTCCCCCTCCCACTCCCCCTGCTTGTGCTCGCTCTCTCGCTGTGTCTCTGTCAAATAAATAAATAAAATCTTTAAAAAAAAACCCATGAAGCCAAAGATAATAGAAGACAAGACAATAGCAACACAATTCCAGAAACTGGAAAGCAGAGAGATGAGTGTTAGCTGACTTAGCAGACCTGAAAATGTTGGATCTTAGAAGAAAAACCAAGAAGCAATTCGATTATCTCCACAGAACTGTGGGGTTCTTAAAAGGCCCAGGGATTGTTACACTGGGTACCAATGAAAATAGGGGGTGAAGCACCTGGGTGGCTCAGTTGGTTAAGCATCTGACTCTTGATCTCACCTCAGGTCTCAATCTCAGGGTCATGAGTTCAAGCCCCTCATTGGGCTCCACACTGGGCATGGAGCCTACTTTAAAAAAGAAAAGAAAATAGGGGAAAAGAGAAGACTAAAATAGAAGAATTGGGTGAAAATTTATGTATGATGACATTTGATTCCTAAATTATCTAGAACACTCCCACACTGGGCAATAGTCCCTCACCCACTGCAGAAAATATGAGATGCATTTTCTGAAGCCAGTAAAACAGTTGAGGGCCTGGGTACAACACTGAAAACTCAAGGAGTAAATGAAAATTTACATTTACATTTCACTCACTCAGTGAAGCTGAGACTACCCCTCCCCCTGCCTCCAGCCTTTTCCTATCATTCAGATCCTAGAACACTTGGAGGCCTACACTCTCCAGCAAGAGACTGGAAGTCCTTCTCTAGGGAATCTGATCAGCTCAAGAGGAAAGGCCTAAATACACTGTTATTTGGGATACCACAAAGAAATAGACACTGATATTATGTAAGAGAGTTCGGCAGGCCTTTGTCCCTAGTTCCTGGAAGGTAGCCTCTAAATGTTTAGAATTTCTTGAGTGATAAGAGTGTCTGTTGTTCACGGTGGGCCTGTGGGGCCCCACCTGATAGTTTATATTAACAAGGTGACTGAGACTAGAACCTTAGATAGTTTGTGCTAATGACATGACTCAGGATGGGGGCTGGGCATGCCAGAAAGACCAAACTATGTGATTAGAGAGTCAGGACTTTTCAGTAATGTCAGATGAGAGAGAAGGGCTGGAAATCAAATTCAACCATCTGGCCAATAATCTAATCACACCTCTCTCCTCTCTCTGCATGCTCTCTCGCTCTCTCTCTCAAATCGATCTTTATTTTTTTTAATTTATTTGAGAGAGAGCACAAGTCAGAGAGAGGGGCAGGGGGAGAAGGAGAAGCAGACTCCTAGCTGAGCAGGGAGCCTGATGTGGGACTCAATCCCAGGACCCTGGGATCATGACCTGAGCCAAAGGCAGATGCTAACCAACTGAGCCACTCAGGCGTCCCTAAATGAAATCCTTTAAAAAAAAAAAAAAATCACACTTACACAATAAAACCCCAATAAAAATTCTGAACACGAAGTCCAGGTAAGCTTCCCTAATTAACAATACTCTTAATATGGTCACACCCTGGAGTAATGCAAGCTGATTCCATGGAGAGAAAACAACAGAAACTTTGCATTTGGAATGCTCTCAGACCTTGCCCTGTGTGTCTCCCTATGGCTGGTTCTAATTTTCTTTTTGCTATAATAAAACTGTAATAGTAAGTACAGTGCTTTCAGAGAGTTCTCTGAGGTGATCTAGTTCATTAGTGAACCTCAGGGGGTAGTGTGAACACTCAAATTTGTAGTCAACTGGTCAGATCTAAGAGTGGTCTTGGGACATCCAAATTTGTGGCTAATGTGTAAAGTGAGGGCAGTATTGTGGAGGAATATGTCCTTAACCTGTGAAATCTGGCCTAACTCCAGGTAGTTGGTACCAGAAGTCATTACAAATATTAAGGATACTACCAAGGCAATGTCCCAGCCAGATCATCCTATAGTGAATACCACCCAACAACTCAACACTTTGTTTTTTGGGTTTTTTTTTTAAAGATTTTATTTATTTATTTGACAGAGAGAGACACAGTGAGAGAGGGAACACAAGCAGGGGGAGTGGGAGAGGGAGAAGCAGGCTTCCCAAGGAGCAGGGAGCCCGATGCAGGACTCGATCCCAGGACCCTGGGATCATGACCCGAGCCGAAGGCAGATGCTTAACGACTGAGCCACCCAGGTGCCCCCCAACTCTTTTTTTTAAGATTTTATTTTATTTATTTATTTGAGAGAGAGCACAAGAGGGAGTACGGTCAGAGGAAGAAGCAGACTCCCTGCTGAGCAGGGAGCCCAATACGGGACTCGATCCCTGGACCCTGGGTCCATGACCTGAGCCGAAGGCAAATGCTTAATGGACTGAGCCACCCAGGGGCCCCTCTGAATCGGCTCTTAAAGGACAAAAAAGATTTCAGTAGATGGCAAAGAGGAATGGTTTATTTATTAATTGTTTTGTTTTATTTACATTATTTATGTATTTGAATAACTAGTATATTAGCTGGTTCAAAAACCAAAACAATATAACGAAAGTACACTAAGAAGTTTTACTTCTACTCTACCTCCATCTATGCCTTTCCCTACCCCATCATACCCTGTCCTGCCCCCCTGAGCTATCATTTTTATTAGTTTTTATATATTATTCCAGTATCTATTATGCAAATAAAATAATACACACACACATGTATATTCTTATTTTTACCTCTTTCCACAAATGGTGGTAAACTATAAAAATAGCACAGCTGTTTGGTTTTTGTTTTTTTGGTTTTTTTTTTACTCAACAATATATCCTACAGATTTTTGCCTACCAATATGCTGAGAGCAACTTCATTCTTCTTTACAGCTGCATAGTACTTCATTATATAGATGTCCCTTATTTGAAAGGTCATTTTAAGCACCTTGTTCTCCCTCCTCCCTCATCTCTGCACCAAAACTTGCTCCCCAAAACACTGAGCTTCTTTAGTTTAGTAAGCTGATTTGCCTGGCTAATTTAATAAGCCAGTTATACCAGAACATTTTAAAAATGGCAATTTGTTTATATGTATATTTTGTAAAATAGGCTGTTAGAACAAATGTCCTATTTCAGAGGAGTCAGCTTACAAAGGAAGTAATCAGTGAAGCATTTTTAGTGCAGGGACTGAGTCTCTAGGTCTTTCTTTCTTTCTTTCTTTTTTAGATTTTATTTATTTATTTGACAGAGAGAGACACAGCGAGAGAGGGAACACAAGCAGAGGGAGTGGGAGAGGGAGAAGCAGGCTTCCCACGGAGCAGGGAGCCCAATGCGGGGCTCAATCCCAGGACCTGAGTCGAAGGCAGACACTTAATGACTGAGCCACCCAGGCACCCCAGTTTTTAGGTCTTTCATATTCTTTCTTAAAAGAATCTCTCCCTATGCTGAAGACACAGCAGGGACTCAGCTCACTCCGACTGAGAATTGATTCCCATGGTGATTGTTGGGGGTTCCCCAGGCTGCTGATGAGGCTACTATTTAAGATAGGTTCCCTAAACACCTTCTTAGCAGTCACACTCTCTGCCCACAGATGTGAGCCTGGCTGGTGTGAAGGTAGAAATTAGGTGCCTCCCGGTCTATTCTACCTTCATTGTTCCAGGTTGTAATAAGAACTATACCAATATTCCCTTACCTTTGTTTTCTCTCAACTAAAAACATTTTTTAAATTAAACCAGATGATTTTAAAGGTAATAGCAGATTTGACTTTCCCTAAGTAAACTCCTAGTCAAAATGCTAGTGTGCAGCATGGATATGTGAAACCTGAGAAGAGAATAAAGCTAACGTTTTTATGTTGGTAATTACTGTTGACTTGGTTTTTGCTTTTAGTATTCTAAGCAGCTCCACTGTTTTGTGTGACTGCTATTTTCAGCCATCTTTTATCTACGGTTTCTCTTAAATGTCTTTCTTTTCATTGCTACAGTTAAGGAGCTCAGGTACATAATTTTTCCTGCAGAAGGACGTGGGCTGTGTTTGTGTGTGTATGAGACCAGATTCTGCTGGCTGCCCTTTTGTTTCTGTTGTCTTGATGATTGTAGATTGCTACAGAACCGATTCGTCTGCAGCCTCGGGATCAGTAAGAGAGATGGCCCAAATGAGCAAATGGGTGAGTTGTATTCCTGCTTCTGTTTGCTCATCCTACTCAGAAGTGTCTGGAAAGTGGATGGTGACTGTGGCACGAGGATAGTTGGAAGATTATGAACCATAATGAATATTCTGCTCCCTAAATCAAGGTGGGTTCTGTGCCGTTTATTCTCGCTGGAGAAGGATTGAAGTACCGTAAGCAGCAAAGAAAAAAACCTGTTATTTCAAATGCCAGTGATGGAAACCCTATTAAGAAGGGCCTTTTGTTGTTGTTGATTGCCCATTTAGATATGAAAAATGAGGCTCCAGGGCAAAATACCGAAGAAGAAAGCAGAACAAAGAAAGGGCTACATTGCTTTGCAAAGACAAGAGAAAAAGAAGAGAAAGTCACCAGAGGACTATATCATGGCAGAGGCTGAGGACAGAGGGGAGAGAAAGCGAAAGCTAGCCAGGTGTTCCTGGGAGCAGGAATTCCAGACGAATGTCTAACATTCAATTATGAGTTGTTGTCTGTGCTCTAGCTCCTCTCTGTTGTGCCCTCCCAAACCTTCTGTCAAATTTGCTGCAGGCACAGCCTTGTGTCAGTGGTCCTGTGGGAGGGAGAGAAATGGGGCCGTCTGTGACATGAGGTGATATGAGTATGGAACAGAAGCTCCACACACAGCAGTGGAAACACAGACCCAAGGCTGAGGAAAGGCATCAGAGCCAGCATGGAACAGACATATGTAAGCCCTCTGAGGATCCCCAGACATGTCTCAAAGGGCTCTGGATTTCTCACTTCATGGCAGCTGGTAGCTCAAGCCCCTTTAGTTCAATATTACAGAAAAGGGTAACCCTATAATTCTGCAAGAAAGAGAAAACTCAGGCTACCGACATCTCAGTAACAAGTATAATTGAGGTTAATTTATATAGATTTTCTAAGAAAAGAACAATGAGATATCCTGGTCCAAAGTAATACAGTTTTTTTTCCCTAACATAGAGAGATCTACAAGAAAATTCAGTGGGCTTGGAGTGCCAGGTCTTTGGTAACTGGAGGGGAGGAAACATTCTTCTCAACCCTCTTAGACTCAGTCTCTGTTGGGTCTGAAAATTAAACTGACAAAGACAACAGGAAAAAAAGTGCACAAATGTTATTGAATTTTTATGTATACATGGGAGCCCTCAAAAGAGAAAAAAGACCCAAAGAAATTACTAGAGCAGGAAACTTTCATATCATTTAGACAACAAACAATAAATGTGTGAAGAATTGATGAGACAAATGGGTTTAGACTAAAAGTACTAAATGGTGAAGAAATAACTAAGAAGATATTTAACAAGACTTGTTTGCACAGATTTTTTGGCTTCAGATTTGCTGTCTCTGGTCATAAGAAAGACTTCTTCCCTGCTGGCACAGGGAGGGTGCCTTTCACCTGGGAGTATTAAGACTTGTTTCGGGGAAGAAAGGCTAGGGGAGGGAGGTCAGATGACCTTCCTGCATATGCCATTAAAAAAAAAAAAAAAATTCCTTCCTCTTAACATATCTTTAAGATTAATGTGGTACCTTAAGATCCAAGGTACCACATTTTGGGGTAACATATCTTGAAACCCAACAAAAGCAAGAAATATATATATATTTATATATACATTGTATATATAATATACATATGTATATATATATACATATGTATATATAATATACATATATATATATTTATATATACATTTATATATACATATATACATATACATTGTATGTATGTATACATACAAATATATATATATATATATATACATTATGGTTAAACTTAATTTCTGTTTCTGTTTGGAGTTCCCAACTATCTCAGTCATTCAGTTTAGGTGGGGTTGTGTCTGAGCTGGGTGATGAAGGTTGAGAAGGGAAAAGTGCATGTATTGCCCAGCCCACTGGGGTCATCCTACCTTCTGCCTTTGGAGAGACACCCAGTTTCCCTCTGACCTTTGGTCATCAGTCCATGTGTATTGGGCAGAGTTGTCCTGCATTCCTAACCATAAAGCCCTTCCAGACCCAGTTCACCTTGAGCTTCTCTTATGTCCTCACAGATTCTCAGGGATTGTTTGCTACTTTTGGGCTACCCCAACAGGCAGGATACCTTGTGGATCTGCTTTAGACCTTTCACCAGCTCTGGGCCACTCTTTGGTGTGTACAAAACCTCCCACCACTCCTGCATTACACTGGGACCCAGGGCGCTTAGGCCCATCTCTTAGAGTACCCACTCCTGGGAATGAGGCTGTAGACCTGCCCTGTCATCAGCTCCTTCAAACTATCTGGAAATTATATTTTACCACCTCAGTGAGAAGAGAAGCAAGGCCTCAAGGCTCCTATTTCAGGGACCTCTAAATTCTGAGCACTCCTCTTCCCTGCCAGTGGTGAAACTTTGTGTACCAGGTGCTGTCCAGGCTCCCTTGATGGAAGCCATGCTCTCAGACATGCAGAGCCTAAATTCTGAAACCCAAAAAAGGCTGCTTTTGCAGTGCTGGCCACCTTTTTCCTGAGGCAAAGGCTCAAGTGTCAGTGTTACTGTTTGAAACTTCTGTACCCATCACTAGGAGTTAAGAGAGTCATCTGGCAGATTGCCTCTCAAAACACCTCAGTTCAAGGTCAGAAAAGTCAGCACTCTCGGGATACCATGAGCAGAGATGGGATATATAGAAAGCATTTGTAATTCAATTTTTTTTTTAAGATTTTATTTATTTATTTGAGATAGAGAAAGAGTGAGAGAGAGATAGAGCATGAGAGGGGAGTGGGGGAGGGGCAGGGGGAGAGGGAGAAGCAGGCACCTCACTGAGCAAGGAGCCCAATGTGAAGCTCAGTATCATGACCCTGAGATCATGACCTGAGCCAAAGGCAGATGTTTAACCGACTGAGCCACTCAGGTACCCTAATTCAGCCTTTTTTACTAAGAATGAGGATGAATTCCTTTTTAGTTGAACCAGAAAAAATCAGGCTCCTTCCAAAGTATTCCCTTTCTTAAACTTTCATTCAGATGTCTTCTGTCTTAAATACTATTTTTCAAATCAGATTCTGAACCTGAAGTTCATGAACTTGAAATCATGTGTAAAATTGTCTAGGTACCTTTTTCTGAGGTAAGCATCCGTGGCTTTTGTTTGTTTATTTAATCAGATTCTCCAAAGAATTTGTGACCCAGATAAGGTGAAGAACTATTGCTCTAAGCCAAGGTCACAAATCTATTTCTCCTTAACTTTCGTGGATTCCTTTTGTTTGTTTGTTTGTTTGTTTTGTTTTTTGAGGTGAATTATATAGAAATCCAGTATATATATATATATATTTTTTTTTTGTAGTTTTAAATTTTATTATGTTATGTTAGTCACCATACAATACATCATTAGTTTTTGATGTAGTGATCCACGATCCTTTGTTTTCGATTAACACCCAGTGCTCCATGTAGTACGTGCCCTCCTTAATACCCATCACCGGGCTAACCAATCCCCCATCCCCCCTCCCCTCTAAAACCCTGTTTGTTTCTCAGGTCCATAGTCTCTCATGGTTCATCTCTCCCTCCAATTCCCCCCGCCCATTTTCCCTTTCCTTCTCCTAATGTCCTCCATGGTATTCCTTATGTTGCACAAATAAGTGAAAGCATATGATAATTGACTTTCTCTGCTTGACTTATTTCACTTAGCATAATCTCCCCCAGTCCCATCCATGTTGATGTAAAAGCTGGGTATTCATCTTTTCTGATGGCTGAGTAATATTCCATTGTATATATGGACCACATCTTTATCCATTCATCTGTTGAAGGGCATCCCGGCTCTTTCCACAGTTTGGCTATTGCGGACATTGCTGCTATGAACATTGGGGTGCATATGGCCCTTCTTTTCACTACATCTGTGTCTTTGGGGTAAATACCCAGTAGTGCAATTGCTGGGTCATAGGGTAGCTCTATTTTTAAATTTTTGAGGAACCTCCACACTGTTTTCCAAAGTGATTGTACCAACTTGCATTTTCACCAACAGTGTAAGAGGGTTCTCCTTTCTCCACAACCTCTCCAACATTTGTTGTTTCTTTCCCTGTCCATTTTTGCCATTCTAACTGGTGTAAGGTGGTATCTCAGTGTGGTTTTGATTTGGATTTCGCTGATGGCTAATGATGATGAACATTTTTTCATGTGTCTGTTAGTCATTTGTATGTCTTCTTCAGAGAAGTGTCTGTTCATCTCTTCTGCCCACTTTTTGACTTGATTATTTGTTTTTTGGGTGTTGAGTTTGAGAAGTTCTTTATAGATCTTGGATACCAGCCCTTTATCTGTAGTGTCATTTGCAAATATCTTCTCCCATTCTGTGGGTTCCCTCTTTGTTTTGTTGACTGTTTCCTTTGCTGTGCAGAAGCTTTTTATCTTGAAGTCCCAAAAGTTCATTTTTGCTTTTGTTTCACTAGCTTTTGGAGATGTATCTTAAAAGAAGTTGCTGTGGCTGACGTCAAAGAGGTTACTGCCTATGTTCTCCTCTAGGATTTTGATGGATTCCTGTCTCACATTGAGGTCTTTCATCCACTTTGAGTTTATCTTTGTGAATGGTGTTAGAGAATGGTCGAGTTTCATTCTTCTGCATATGGCTGTCCAATTTTCCCAGCACCATTTATTGAAGAGACTTTTTTCCATTGCATGTTTTTCCATGCTTTGTCAAAGATTATTTGACCATAGAGTTGAGGGTCCATATCTGGGTTCTCTATTCTGTTCCATTGGTCTGTATGTCTGTTTTTGTGCCAGTACCATGCTGTCTTGGTGATCACAGCTTTGTAATATAGCTTGAAATCGGGCAACGTGATGCCCCCAGCTTTGTTTTTCTTTTTCAACATCTCCTTGGTGATTCAGGGTCTTTTCTGATTCCATACAAATTTTGGGATTGTTTGTTCCAGCACTTTGAAAAATGTCATTGGAATTTTGATCGGGATGGCATTGAAGGTATAGATTGGTCTGGGTAGCATAGACATTTTAACAATGTTTATTCTTCCGATCCATGAGCATGGAACATTTTTCCATCTTTTTGTGTCTTCTTCAATTTCTTTCATGAGTGTTTTGTAGTTCCTAGAGTATAGATCCTTTACCTCTTTGGTTAGGTTTATTCCGAGGTGTCTTATGGTTTTGGGTGGTATTGTAAATGGAATCGTTTCTTTAATTTCTCTTTCTACAGTTGCGTTGTTAGTGTATAAGAAAGCAACTGATTTCTGTGCGTTGATTTTGTATCCTGCCACATTACTGAATTGCTGGATGAGTTCTAGTAATTTGGGGGTGGAGTCTTTTGGGTTTTCCACATAAAGTATCATGTCGTCTGCGAAAAGAGAGAGTTTGACTTCTTCTTTGCCAATTTGAATACCTCTTATTTCTTTTTGTTGTCTGATTGCTCTTGCTAGGACTTCTAGTACTATGTTGAACAACAGTGGTGAGAGTGGGCACCCTTGACGTGTACCTGATCTTAAGGGAAAGGCTCTCAGCTTTTCCCCATTGAGGATGATATTCGCTGTGGGTTTTTCATAGATGGATTTTATGAGCTTGAGGAATGTTCCCTCTATCCCTATACTCTGGAGAGTTTTAATCAGGAAAGGATGTTGTATTTTGTCAAATGCTTTTTCTGCATCAACTGAGAGGACCATATGGTTCTTCTCCCTCCTCTTATTAATGTGTTCTATCATTCATTGATTTGCGAATGTTGAACCACCCTTGCATCCCGGGGATAAATCCCACTTGGTCGTGGTGGGTGATCCTTTTAATGTATTGTTGGATCCTATTAGCTAGGATTTTGTTGAGGATTTTGGAATCCATATTCATCAGGGATATCGGTCTGAAATTCTCCTTTTTGATGGGGTCGTTGCCTGGTTTGGGGATTAAGGTAATGCTGGCCTCATAGAATGAGTTTGGAAGTTTTCCTTCTGTTTCTATTTTTTGAAACAGCTTCAGTAGAATAGGTATTATTTCTTCTTTGAATGTTTGGTAGAATTCCCCAGGGAATCCATCAGGCCCTGGACTCTTGTTTTTTGGGAGGTTTTTGATCACTGCTTCAATCTCGTTACTGGTTATTGGCCTATTCAGGTTGTCAATTTCTTCCTGTTTCAGTCTTGGCAGCTTATAGGTTTCCAGGAAGGCCTCCATTTCATCCAGATTGCTCAGTTTATTGGCATACAGTTGTTGATAATAATTTCTAATAATTGTTTCTATTTCCTTGGTGTTAGTCGTGATTTCTCCCCTTTCATTCATAATTTTATTAATTTGGGTCCTTTCTCTTTTCTTTTGGATAAGTCTGGCCAGTGGTTTATCAATCTTATTAATTCTTTCAAAGAACCAACTTCTAGTTTCGTTGATCTGATCTACTGTGTTTCTGGTTTCTAATTCATTGATTTCTGCTCTAATTTTAATTATTTCTCTTCTAATGCGTGGCTTAGGTGTCATTTGTTGCTTTTTCTCTAGTTCTTTAAGGTGTAGAGTTAGTTGGTGAATTTGGGATTTTTCTATTTTTTTGAGTGAGGCTTGGATGGCTATGTATTTCCCCCTTAGGACTGCCTTTGCAGTATCCCATAGGTTTTGGACTGATGTGTTTTCGTTCTCACTGATTTCCATGAATTGTTTAAGTTCTTCTTTGATTTCTTGGTTGACCCAAACATTCTTGAGCAGAGTGGTCTTTAGCTTCCAAGTGTTTGAATTTCTGCCAAATTTTTTCTTGTGATTGAGTTCCAGTTTTAGAGCATTGTGGTCTGAGAATATGCAGGGAATAATCTCAATCTTTTGGTATCAGTTGAGACCTGATTTGTGACCCAGTATGTGGTCTATTCTGGAGAAAGTTCCATGTGCGCTCGAGAAGAATGAGTATTCTGTTGTTTTAGGGTGGAATGTTCTGTAAATATCTATGAGGTCCATCTGGTCCAATGTATCATTCAAAGCTCTTGTTTCCTTGTTGATTTTCTGCTTAGATGATCTGTCCATTGCTGAGAGTGGAGTATTGAGGTCTCCTACAATTAGCGTATTGTTATCAATATGACTCTTTATTTTGGTTCACAGTTGGCTTATGTAGATGGCTGCTCCCATGTTGGGGGCATAGATATTTACAGTTGTTAGATCTTCTTGTTGGATAGACCCTTTAAGAATGATATAGTGTCCTTCTGTGTCTCTTATTACAGACTTCAGTTTAAAATCTAATTTGTCTGATATAAGAATTGCTACCCCAGCTTTCTTTTGAGGTCTGCTGGCATGGAAGATAGATCTCCATCCCTTCACTTTCAGTCTGGATGTATCTTTAGGTTCAAAATGAGTCTTGTAGACAGCATATGGATGGGTCCTGTCTTTTTATCCAGTCTGCAACCCTGTGCCATTTTATGGGAGCATTTAGGCCATTCACGTTGAGAGTGATTATTGAAAGATATGAATTAATTGTCATCATGTTGCCTGTGAAGACGTTGTTTTTATAGATTGTCCCTGTAAATTTCTGTTGTAGATCACTCTTGGGGTCTTTCTCCTTTTATAGAAGCCCCCTTAATATTTCTTGCAGGGCCGGCTTAGTGGTCACATATTCTTTCAACTTCTGCCGGTCGTGGAAGCTCTGCATCTCTCCATCCATTCTAAATGAAAGCCTTGCCGGATAAAGTATTCTTGGCTGCAAGTTCTTCTCATTTAGTACCCTGAATATGTCTTGCCAGGCCTTTCTGGCTTGCCAGGTCTCTGTGGATAGGTCTGACGTTATTCTGATGTTCCTCCCTCTGTACGTAAGGAATCTCTTCCCCCTAACTGCCCTTAAGATGGTTTCCTTGGTTCTAAGATTTGCAAGTTTTACTATTACATGCCGGGGCGTTGACCTGTTTTCCTTGATCTTAGGAGGGGTCCTCTCTGCCTCTAGGACTCAAATGTTTGTTTCATTCCCCAGATTAGGGAAGTTCTCAGCTACGATTTGCTCAAATACATCTTCTAGTCCTCTCTCTCTCTCCACTCCCTCCGGGATTCCAGTTATTCTGACATTGGAACGCCTCATGGGTCACTTATTTCTCTGATTATATTTTCATGGATTCTGAGTTGTTTTTCTCTGGCCTCCTCTTTTCCCTTTTATCTATTATACTGTCTTCCAGGTCGCTTATTCTCTCTTCTGTCTCAGTTACCCTAGCTGTTAGATTATCTAGATTGGATTGGATCTCATTGATAGCATTTTTAAGTTCTGCCAAATCACCTTTTATTTCTGCCCTTAGAGACTCTATGTTGCCATTAATTGATTTCTCCATTCTAGCCATTGTCTTCACAATTGCTAGCCTGAATTCCATCTCTGACATCTTGGTTATATCTGCATCCGTTTGTAAATCGGCAGCATAAGTCATAATCTCTGAGTCTTTTCTGTTTTGGGGGCTCCTCCTCCTAGTCATTCTGTTGATGGATGTTTGAGGGAATGTATAGAGTCGAAATTATTGACCAGAACCCAAGCAAGATGCACCTGTTTTCTTGGGACCTTAGGGTTGCTGGCCTCTTGTTTTCCCAGCCTGTCTTCTGCGGGAGGGGCCTGCCGTGTTGTGACTCAGGCCACCCTGTTTGGGTGGAGTTGCCCTGCGCCCCTGTGGCGGGGGATGGGCTCAGCGGGAATCAGTGTTTGGGGCTTTTGTTCTCTGGCGCCTTTCCCTGGTGACTTTCGCGTGTCTTCCGCGAGTCAGAGCAGAAGAGACTGTTTCCAACCCTCTGCCTCAGAGCAGAGAGACCGCAGTCTGTTCTTCAGTGAGCTCTCCAGGCCACACTGTCTCCGTTTCTGTCCATGCTGCTATAAACTGCAGCGTCCTGGGTTGTGCGCCCCTCCGAGCGCTCCCAGTCCTGCCTCCAGGTCGGGGCGCGTCTCTGGCCTTTGTGCTTCTAAAACCGCCAGCCGCTCCCAGTTCGCGCGCGCGCACGACTCCGCCGCTTGGGGTTCTGTCCCGGGGACTGCAGTTCACGTGTGCGCGACTCCGCCGCTCGGGGATTCCACCCCGGGGGTTGCAGTTCACCGGCGGGACCCCGGCACACCGGGTTTCCCTCTCGGAGGCTGCGGTTCGCGTGCGTGCGACCCCACCGGTCTGGTTTTCCAACCTGGGGCTGCCCTAAAGTCCTTTCCCGTCGCTACCGGTCTGCGAGTCTGTGCCCCGTCTGCAGCACACGAGGCTGTCACTCACCGGCGGTGTAGGATCTCCACGGCCAGGCTCCCTCCCATTGCCAGTTATCCTCTGATAGCTGCCTGCAGAATCACGGCTCCCGGCTGCGTACCTCAAAACCAACTGCCTGCGATATTCTGTTTGTAGAGATCCAGATCTTCTTACGTCTCACGCTGGTTTCGTGGGTGCTCAGAGTGGTCTGGTAGATATCCAGCTCAATTCCGGGGACCAGTTGAAATAGGGTCCCCTACTCCTCCACCATCTTTCCCTCCTCCTCAACTTTTGTGGATTCCTTTGACCATGTTTTGAAGTTTGGAAAGTAAAGATCTGTTCAAATGAAAATCATCATTCTGTGCACTGAATTAAAGCCTTAAAAACCCAGGGTGTCTGGGTGGCGCAGTCAGTTGAGCGTCCAACTCTTGATTTTGGCTCAGGTCGTGATCTCGGGGGGGTCGTGAGATCCAGCCCCGAGTTGGGCTCCACGCTCAGTGCAGAGTCTGCTTGAGTTTCTCTCCCTCTGCCCCTCCCCCACTCACATGCTCATGTTCTCTCTCTCTCTCTCAAATAAATAAATCAATCTTTAAAAAAATAAAATGAAGCCTTAAAAACCCGAACTTTATGCCTGCTATCTCTTCCCCAGGTTCAACTTATGATGGCACCCTGCAATTTTTAAGGAGAGCTAGATATGACACCTGCCACCTCTTGATCAAAAGGGCTAGACACATGTCTGCTCCTCCTTACTGCTCAAGGTGCATGCTTCCTGAGACTGGATATCTCTTCAATTGCAGTATGTGTGCAGTTGTATTCCCCTTAACATAGACCTTTGTATGGTATAAAGCTCTTTGGTGTGCCTTATTTGACCCTTACCACAACTCCATGGGGTAATGGAGGCAGATATTCTTGGCCCCATTTTATAAATGCAGAAGGGAAGCTTAGGATCATGACTGGTTCCTAGTCCTGCCGGAGCTTATGCACAGCAGGGTGCTGACCACAGTTCTTTCAAAAGTGTTTTTATTTAGAAAGCAAGTATAAGACACTCATTTTTGTTCTGTTCTGTTAAGAATTGAGTTGTCTCCCCCTCATTCATATATTGAACGTCCCCCCTCCCCTCCCCTGTACCTCAGAACGTGACCTTATTTAAAATAGGGTTGTTGCTGATGTATTTAGGATGAGATTATACTTGATTAGGGTGGGTCCTTAATCCACTATAACTGTGTCCTTATAAGAAGCGAAAACTTGGACACACACATGCACATATAAAGATAAAGGCAGAAGATCATATAAAGATAAAGACAGAGATCAGAGTGATGCTTCTACAAGCCAAGGAATGCCAAAATTGCCGGCAAACCACCAGAAGCTAGGTGAAAGGCATGGAACAGATTCTCTGCCAAAGCCCTCAGCAGCAACTGACCCTGCCACACCTTGATCTTGAATGTCTAGCCTCCAGAATTGTGAGACAAATTATTGTTGTTTAAGCCACCCAGTTAGTGGTACTTTGTTACAGTTGCTCTAGCAAACTGATATATACTCTAGTCCACAATTTTTAAAAATCAAAGATATACATGAATCCTTGCTTAGTATAAGATATTTAAACAATGCAGAATATATTATATAGAATAAAATGTGAAATGCCCACCTCATCATGTCAATACCATCCCCCTCCCAGTGTAGCCATGGTTATATTGGGTAGCTATCCTTCTAGAACCTTTTCTATGCATTGACATACATATTTGTAGAGGTTCCCATATGTATATTGAACCTAGTTTTTCTGACTTTGGGTTTTTGTTACCTGTAATCTTTCTCTCAGATATCTAAGATAATGTTTGCTCTTGTATCAGTTGTTAAAAGTGTTCTTTCTCTTCAACAATCCATTGAAGTGTGTGTGTGAATAATCATTCCTAGGAAGAAAGAAAAATTCAAACAGAAGGATCTCCCTGACTCAAAATACACACATTGGAAAAGCTTTTGGAGAGTGCACATATAGGTATACTTGCTTTGTGTTCATCCCACTGCAAGACACTAGGTAAAGGTGTGAAATGCAAGTTTCCTGAGACATTTTCCACCCAGTTTAGAGGGTAACTCATGCTCCCACATAAACATAAATAGTAGTTGTTTACCCACAAAGATTTGACTGGAACCCTCCAAGTTCCACCTGTTAAGAATATAGTTTTTCCCACTGTCTGGACAAGGTGCCCCTCTTTCCTTCCATCAACTCAGAAATATCTGCTTTTTCAAAACAAAGCAAAACAGAAAAGACAGCACTATCTCCAGATGGCCATTGTTGCAGGGAACATATGGTGCCTGGGAGGAGAAAGAGAACCTTGGGCTCCTCTAGTCTTTTCCAATGGATACATGGGTGAGGAGTCTGAAATGTACCATCTGAGAAAGGAGTGGAAGCTCCAGGTCTGAGAGGCGAAGTTACCAGACACATTGTGCAACACCAGGGGGCCATTTCCTAACCAGGTTTTCTTTCCACTTTACTCACCATAGTTCTTAGAATATTCATTCCCTGAGCACTAAACAAATGAGGCATCCCTGAGTAATAGCTGAAGTTGAAAATATTCCATTAACTTTTCTGCTTAAGGAAAATAAAGCAGTAGAAGAGAGGTAAGGCCATAGAACAGGAGGCTGAGGCAGAAAAGAGGAACCTAGAGGCCACAAGGAATAAAGGAAGAGAAGGGAAGATACAGAGAAGCAGTGGGGGTTGGGAGGGATAGGAGGAGGGGTGACCAGAAGGGGTGTGGACAGGAAGAACCTTGGCTACTGTGGTAGCAGGCTCCAAGGTTGGTCCCTTGTGATGGTTACTTTTATGTGTCAACTTGGCTAGGTCATGGTATCCAAATATTTGGTCAAACATTATTCTAGATGTTGTTGTGAAGGTGTTTCTGGATGAGATTAACATTTAAATTCGTAGATGTTAGGTAAAGAAGACTCCTCTCTATATTGTTGGTGGGACTCATCTAATCAGGTGAAAGCCTTAATAGAAAATGACTGACCTTCCCCAAGCAAGGAGTAATTCTACCAGCAGCCTGCCTTCAGACCCAACTGCAACTCTTCCCTTCTTTTCTAGAGTGTGGCCTACCCTGCAGATTTTGGACTTTAGAGGCATAGTCAGCCTCTAAAATCCTATGAGCAATTCTTTAAAATCAATCAATGTCTGTCTCTCTCTGCTTCTCTCTGTCTCTCTATCAAGGTCCCCTATACACCCATGCTACTCCTTCAGCCAAAAGATAGGGTTTATTTCTCCTCCCCGTGAATCTGGGCTGGCCCTGTGATTTCTTTGACCAGTGAAATATGGCAGATGTGAAATTCTGAGATTTCTATGTCTAGGCCATAAAAGACTTGAAACTTCTACTTTCTTCCTTTTGGGACATTTGCACTTGGAATGCTTCCACTTAAAACCCAACTTCCATGCTTTGAAAGGTCCTAACCACAAAGAGAGACTGTGTGGAGGAAAATCTAGGCACTCCAGTCAACAGGTCCCATTGAGGATTCAGCACCATCTTGGATTTTCTAAAACCAGATGAGCCCTCAGATGACCATGGCTCCAGATGACATCATATGGAGCAGAAGAATGACCTAACTGAGCTCAGTCAACCCATAGCATCATGAGAGATAAGAAAACTGATGTTGTTTTAAGCCACTACGTTTGGGGCTGGTTTGTTACACAGCAATGGATAGCCTACCTTAAAATTTGGCCTAAGGTAGGCATTTTGTCTACTAACAACTCAGTTTTTTGGGATGGTTCCATCCATACTCTGTAAGAATCCATTAGAGCTCCCAGAAAATTCATTTTCAAACCAGGCTCTCCTTTCCCTAAGTCTTCAAGCAGTTTAAGCTAACATGCCAGCTGGAGAAAAATCATGAACCTGAATTATACTTCTGCACTTGAACCAAGCAGCTAAAAACTAAAAACTTTTCACTGCGTTTTCCAACAGCCAATGATTTGTTCATTAGCAAGCAAGAAAAGTGACCCACACCTTTTTAACTTATAGAGCCTTCTTGGGGTGGAGAAAGAAACTTTGCCATGGAGTCATCTGAATTAACTCCACTATTATTTTATTTTCTTGGGACAAACGGGGCCTTAATGGCTTCCTTTCAACAAAGTAATACACTGCATTACCCAAGGTCATTATCAACCCCAACCATGGTGGAACTAGGCCAAACTGCTCGTAAGCTTCACTTTATGCCCTACCACAGGAATGCCCTCCATCTCTGAAGAAAATGTTCATTCCCGTCCTATTGGAAGTTTGATGTTAAGACCTGGTAATGACGTTAAGACCTTTACAATATGCTTTTAACTCAAAAGAATATAAAAAATTTCATAAAATCTCACTGTAACAGGGTCTAAAATTTATTCTTTACACTCAGATGTGTGGGGGGGAAATGTAGTTCTATTTCCTGTAAATAATCTGATATTCCTTAGGGCTACATCAGTTGCATGGGGGTGGAGGTTCAAAAACACAATCTGAACTTGCCACAGACGATGCAACAGTGTATTGTAGTTCCACCATCTCTCTTACTCTCTTAGATGACTCAACTTACCCCTCCTCCTACTTTTCTTGGGGGGAGTGGAGACGTGTGCAGCTCGCATGGCCTGAGGGCCTGTATCCACATGGTGGAGAGCTTCAGACTTGCATTGTTCTGCTGGGGAATGAGGCCTCTGGTCCAGTCTCTAGAATGTTGGCCACCAGGATGTGTCTGGGTTTCAGACATTTTCCCTGGTCATGTGCCCCTGGGATGTGCCCACTTCTGTGCTCCTGTTTACCAAAAATGTACAGGACCTTCTAACCCCCAACAGATCCCACTGAGGGAGCTACTCCAGCTCATCTGAATAGTGGCCTTGCTTGCACCACTATGGTATTGTGTCATGTTGGCAGAACCTGGGTGCAATTCTTTTCTTAGAGGCTTGCCCCTCCTGCCCCACCCCACCCCCCAAGCAGGGGAGCATGCCACTAGCCCTTCACCCGTGGTGACCTCAGATTCCCTTACTCTGGATATTTTTACTAGGTACCTCCTGGAGGACTCAGTCCTAGTGGGCACAATGGGACACATATGACTGAGCTCCTTCCCCTACCTCTCTGCCTCACAGTTGACCAGGGCTGGAAGGAGTGTGTTTTACTACTGTCTCCATCATAACTGGGTTCTCTTTATGCTATAGAACAGGAGTTGGCAAACTTTTTCTGTAAAGGGCCAGATAGTAAATATTTTAGGCTTCGTGGGCCATATGGTCTCTGTCACAACTACTCAACTCTGCTGTTATAGTGTGAAAACAGCCCTAGACAATATATGAATGAATGGGTGTGATTATATTCCACAAAAGCTTTGTTTGTGAAAATAGGAGGTGGGCCAGATTTGGTCGGTGGGCCATAGTTTGCCGACCCCTGCTGTGGAAGAAACCAGTTGAGCTGAATCTTCCATGTAAAGATCTTGATCAGGAAGTGTGGTGGGTTAGAGATAGCCACAGTTTTTTCTTCTCTTTTTTTCTTTCCTTTCTTTTTTTCTCTTCCTTCCTTCCTTTCTTTCTTTCTTCTTTCTTTCTTTCTTTCTTTTTTCTTTCTTCCTTCCTTTCTTTCTTCCTTTCTCCTTCCTTTCTTCCTTTCTCCTTTTTCTTTCTTTCTTTCTTTCTTTCTTTCTGTCTTTCTTTCTTTCTTTCTTTCTTTCTTTCTTTCTTTCTTTCTTCTTCCTTCCTTCTTCCTTTCTTTCTTCTTTCTTTCTTTCTTTCTTTCTTTCTTTCTTTCTTTCTTTCTTTCTTCTTTCTTTCTTTCTTCTTTTTTTTCTTTCTTTCCATTCTTGCCATCAACTAGTGGCACCCTGAATCTTCACATTAAAAGCTCATAACTGCTTTGACCAATAAACTACAGTGGAAGTGACAATGTGCCCGTTTCTGGTTCAGTCCTTAAGAGACTGGCAGATCTCCTTCTATCTCTTGGAACACTCATTCTTGAAAGCCTGAACAGTCATGTAGAAAGTCCAATTACCCGGTAAAGACTATATGGAGAGGCTCTGAGATTATATGGAGATTAGAGGGGAGCAGAAAGGATCTGGAAGCCCAATCTTTCAGCCATCCCCCCAAGACACCCGGCATGTGAGTGAAATGGTCATGGATCTTTCAGGGAAGCCCAGCAGCCAACCGACTGCCCCCAGCCCAAGCTGTAGGAGGTAGAAGAATCATGCTACAAAGTTCTGCCCATATTCATGACCCACAGAAATTCTCTGAAGTCACTAAATTTAGGTGGATTGTCTGAACAGATTATGGATGAAAAGTCAGTGAATTAACTCAAAACTGTTATTCTTGTTCTATTTAAAATGTAACAGTCACTGGGGCGCCTGGGTGGCTCAGTCCATTAAGCGTCTGCCTTGGGCTCAGGTCATGATCCCACATGGGGCTCTCTGCTCAGTGGGGAGCCTGCTTCTCCCTCTCCCTCTTCAGCTCTGCTCCCTCTGCTTGTGCTGTCTTGCCCTTTCTCCCTCTCTCTCTCAAATAAGTGCATAAATAAAATCTTTTTAAAAAAAATCTAACAGTCACTGAATCTCATTGTTTCCTCCTCTTGGTAAATACATGGTAAAGCTTCAAGCAATTGACCTCTTGTCTTACATAGCAGGGCATGAGATGATTCCTTTTTCCTACCACAAAATTCCAGCCAAAAACTCAAAAGAAACATGAGCAAATAAAACAAAACAATAAGTGGTTTGGGAAATAAGAGGACTTTGGCATGTGTTTGACAAGGTTTACATTTTTACTGCCATGTAGGGGCTTGTAACTTCCTTGGCATAGTTATTCAGGTCTGTAGGACAGCACACAGGATAGAATGTGTCTATTCAAGTGTCACAGGAATTAAAAAAAAAAATGAATACAAAGCCTTTCTCCTTTCTGTCTGATTTTCAAGAAGGAAGGGTTCTTGTTTGTAGGTATATCAGCACCTGGACTTTCCTGATTTGGGGACAGAGTCTGGGCAATGGACAGATTTTCCCAAGAAAAATAATTGGAGTAAGGGACTAGACTATGCCTCCCAGAATGATTTTGGGGGGGACAGAAATGGAGGCTGGTTGGGGTTGGGGGGTGGGGTGGGGGTGGGGAGAGAATGGAGGAGTCATGTGGAGGTAAGGGCAAAGCGTGGATGGGAGAGAAAGAAACAGATTGTGAGCCACTCTGTCAGCTCTGTGAGTGGGAGACAGACACGGCGCCGGGTGAGTGTGGGGGAAAAATTCCATAGTGGGCAATGGGGATGGGGAGTGATTTATGGAGTGGCAGCCGCTGATTGTGTGGAAAATAGTAACAGAAAGCAGAAGAGAAGATTGTTAAGAGGTTTGTTGGGCATTAAGAATGCCGTCTTCACCTCCAACTCTGATCTTTTCTAAAAGGCTAAATAGCATTGGGATAGTTTGATTATCATACATGCCTATTTGTAAACCGAGGCGTTTTCTGGTTTTCAAAAGTGTCCTTTAGAGGAGAGGAATCATAGCCAAGTCCCTACAAAGTTTCTCATATTTGGAGCTCTCTTCCATTTACTTCATTTTGAACAGTTAAATGCTGTTTGGGGGAAGGCACAATGGCATAAAAGATCTCAATCGATGCCATTTTTTTTTTAAGATTTATTATTTATTTATTTGACAGAGAGTGAGACAGCGAGAGAGGGAACACAAGCAGGGGGAGTGGGAGAGGGAGAAGCAGGCTTCCCGCTGAGCAGGGAGCCCGATGCGGGGCTCGATCACAGGACCCTGGGACCATGACCTGAGCCAAAGGCAGACACTTAACAACTGAGCCACCCAAGCGCCCCAGTCAACGCCATTTTTGAGTGATTCTAAAAATCACTTGGTGGAGTCTAAGAAAAAAAGCAAATATATTTAATATAAATTTTGTTGTTTGTTTCTGGAGTATCAGGTCGCAATTACAGTTGATGTCTACAGAACATCTTTTATAGATCTTTACAAATCTGTTATAAATCTTCAAATAGATCTTTATAGGTCTTTAAAAAGCAAAACAGTATTGGTTTATGTTATAGAGACCAAACATAAACACCAACAAAATGAATATGAATAAAAACAAGACATCTAATAGTACACAAATGGGTACTTGCTCCTGGAGGAACATTACCAGTGACAGCATCATGCATGGAATCAAAAAGCACTGATTCTCCAACAGCTTAGATGGAAATAAAGATGCTGCACTCTGGAACACTGTTGGGAATGCTTCTAACAATGATTTCGGTTACATTTTTAGTGATTTTTCTTATTGGGGAAAATAGAAATTTTTCTTTATATCTAGGGTTGTTTTGTTTGGGGACATACAGACAAATGTTTATTTCTTTTGTGTTTTTTTGCTGTTTCTTTCCACTAACACTGCACATTCATTGAGCCATACAATTATATTTGGGTTTCATACTATATTCTTTAAGACCTAGCTACATAATGCAGACAAAAGTTACTCTTTTGTTTAGATTTCAATTTTGTTTCAAGAGAAAATATAGCATTTAGAATCTTTGTATCTCCCAAAATTTGCTTCTGCATTTCTTGACAGGTATAAACAACTTCAGAGAAAATTCCAGGTAAAATCTCATAGGTGATAATCACATATAAATGTACTTCTTGAAATTGGCACATAATTTTGTAATATTATTTTAACCTCCCAAAGCAGAGAGCAGAAAAGGAGCCTAAACAAAAATTTCTTTAATGTCTGTGTTGATTAGGAATAAGAGAAATTATGACTAGAGCTCTCTATTGATCTAGCATTGCTGTGGAATCAAAGTCACGAATTTGGCACAGTACAAGTCGGGTCAGTCCCCAGACTTGCTTTGTTTGGCTTGTACAATGCTTTTTGTTTGTTTTGAGTTTTAATCAGTTCCTTTTAGATGGGGTTTACCATAATTACCATTACTCCCTTATGCCCTGCTTGCTTTAGTCATTTCTATTATCTTACTGATGTTTTGTTTTGTTTTGTTTTGTGTGCAGTCCTTGGTGAGAATGTATAGAAATTAGTTCCATAAGTTGACTATAAAACCTACAAAGCAATTTGGTTATGCATCAGTTGCCTTATTATTTCTAGATTCACTACAAAGTGGCCTTAGGTTGGCTCTCCCTGCAGCTTTCTTAATGTTATATGTTTAGTTTACTTGTAACTCTGGACCTAAAAATAATATTGCATTGAATTATTCCCTCTGAACAAAGGCCTTTGGTGTTATTAGGGATGTGAGATGCAGGTTCTCGTGCTCTTGAACATCAAAACTGGACTCCCTGGAAGAAAAGTTTATTTCAGAAGTCTGGTTCAGGCTGATTTCAAACATTTCTTGAGGGCCTACTAAAAATCTATAGCATTTTTTACCTTTCAGGATCCATTGTGTATTTCTTTTTCCTATTCCGTAGACCAAACAAATAGATCACAAAGAAGAGAAGACTTTATTCTGAAAAACAATGTCAATCACATTAGCATCTACTTGAAATGATATTCCTGTGTGTTAGAATCCCTTAGTAAGTCTCCTTCCATTTTTCTAAAAAAAAAAAAAATCTGAGTAGCAATAATATGCATTTAAAAATAAAAGCCAGCTGCTCATCATACATTCACAGCTCCTCCCACCCCTTCTTTGCAGGGCACACAGGAAGTCAGATTTTCAGTTTTATTTTGCCTTTTTCTTAATCTTCTACTGCAAGGCTATTTTCCAGTTAGATGGCTCTGGTGCCTGGAAGTAGGTACTTTTGTGTCCTGCCTCCCTAAATAAAAAAGGTATTTATCCATTTAGCACATTGTCTTTTTCAGCTTTTTAGACTGAAGGGACTTAGCACACACATTTCGGAAGACTCTGATGCTATTTCATCAATTATAAAACCACATTTTAAGCAAACATGTTTCTCTTATCTGCTTTTTTCCCTAAGATATGAGATGTGCTAAGTTGATTGCATAAAGGGCCGCAATTCTCTACTCCTCCTATCTAAGCCCTTTGCAAAGTGACTTTTCAGCTCCTTCCATCCAGAAGTAGAGTCCATTTCCCCACACTTGAACCCGGGCTGGTCTTGTGACTTTCTCTGGCCAGTATGGCAGCAGCAGTGATGCGCTCGTTCCTAGTCCTCGAGAGGCCTTGTGCTTCCATTCTGTCTTATATAGCCTTGCCGCTGTCAGGGCAACAGGGCTGGGCTGGGTTGCTGGAGTGTGAGAGAACACATGGAGCAGAACCAAGTCATCCCAGCTGAGGCCATTCCAGATCAGGCTGCCCCCAGCCAACCTGCCAGCTGGCCACAGATGCCCGAGAGACACCAGCCAAACCCAGTCCACACCAGCAGAACCGTTCGGCCAACCCATAGGCTTGTAAGAAATAATAAAGAGTTCTTCTTAAGCCACTGTATTTTGGGGTGGCCTGTTGTACAGCGCTCACTATTGGCTATACTTCCTCATAGTAGTTTAGTATAAGTGAACCTTTATCAAAGACAGAGGTGCTGCTACACTGCGATTCGGACGTTAGTGTCAGATTGACATGTTCAGAATCCCAGCTTTATGACTCACAAAGTGTGTGACAAGCGAATCCCTCTAAATTTAGTTTCCTCATAGAAACTAAGGAAAATTAGCACGTCGAAGGGCTATTGTAAAGATGAGAGATGATTATATATAAAGTGCCTGGGAAATAGGCACTCAATAGATGAAAGGGACTAGTGCATTTGTGTATATGTTTGATGTTATGTGACTTATAACGGCTAAGTTTCATCTTCCTGGAGCCCACTGGTTTACAAGTAATAGATTGACAACTGGTCTATGTATCTATCTGGCCTCGGCTTAGGAGGCCTGCCTAAACCTTAAGTAACTGTAGGTAAGTTACCTCTAAGTGACTTTCTTCTCCTAGCAATATCTTAAGGTGGTTCTCCTTGGAGACCTAGGAATTATACAGCCCAGACGTTCATTCTGCAACCCATGGCATTCACTGCTGCTGGCCTTCTCTGTGGTTCAGTGTGACTATGCTGACTTGACCTGCCTCTCCCTGGTTTGCTGCTATTGTTTGCTTGCCCCTCCTGCAGTCTCTGTGACTGGTGGCCTGTGGACATGGTTACCATGGCTTGGCTTCTCCACCCATTCACTCTATCTTGTTACTCTCTTTATCAGTACTTTTATCAGGTTCTCATGGCAAAGATGGTCTATATACTCACTCAACCCCCCCCCCCCCCCCCCGGCTACATGGCGAAAGTATATTTCCCTGTCCCTCATATCTGGTAAGGCCATCCAACTAGTTTTAAACAATGGAAATTTGTTGCAGGCTTGATGTATAACTTCTGAGTTGAAACAATGAAAAGTGGATGCACGTTCTCCGTGTTCTCTTTCCTCTCCATGGTTGACTGGTTGGGAAAGAAGAGCCTGGATCCCTGTGTTATCACATGGAAGAAAGCCTCCTAAGGGAATGACCTGACTGCAATAATCTGCACTGGACTTTGCATGAGTTAGAAATAATTTTTTATTATGTTAAGTCCCTGAGATTTGAGAGGTTGTTTGTTACCACAGCATAGCCTAACATATCTTGACTAATGCAACTCTGAAATTTTATAGCCTATTTTGTTTCTTAAAATGCTCCCAGCATCAGAGCTATAATTTGTATCGTTGCTTCTCACATATATTTTGCATCTTTAAACCTTGGCAAATTTCTTGGAATTTGGGTAGAAAGAAAATATAAACAAACTCTGCAAGTATTTTGTGGATGCTCACCATTTGCTAGGTTTTGGGTTAGGCACTGAGGTTGGATAGACAAAAGACAAAAATGACACCACAGGCCTCATTCAATGTTACACCTCTCCATGATGGAGTTCTGATATCTTCACTCGGCCCCCAAGTACAAATTCTCTGTCCATACTGAATGTTGAAGAAGGGCAAGAGATAGTCTTTTTTTCCTTGCTTCTCCTTTACAAGTCTCCATCCTTGAGGCTATAGAGGGCAGCTCTGCCATATCATGTTACTTTTCCCTCCCAGAAGATCCAATGGAGACTCCTGTACAGAAGACCCCTCATTGCCTCCCCTAACATTAGGTGACCCTCACAAACACCCTCACTACAGATATAAAATTTCAGTGTCACAGTATTTTGTTGTTGTCGTTCATTCTTTTGTACAGATGCCAAGAAAGATGGATCACAAGATTGTCAATCTTTGGGTTTCACCCTAGCATTGTGTACAAGGCAGAAGGACCTGGTTATTTAAAATGGGAAAGTAAGTAATTAGTAAAATGATGTTTAGCTTTATTTCCCACTAAAAAGACAAAACACTTGGATAAAGAAAGAGACTATTTGACAAAGGAAAGATGAGGTTGATTTAAAAAAAAAAAAAAGTAGTCCCAGCAGTGATACTTGTTTCAATCATCACAAATTTGCATTCCCAATTTAGCTTCAGAGCCCTGAAACATTTCTCCTTCCAAAGCTTTTTGGGTTTTTCATCTGCTACTAAACAACATGTTGCTGGATAATTGGAGTCACATTTGGGGTGTTTTCAAGGATCTCTGTGTATTGATTAGATGCCGTTTGGGGCCAGGCAAAAGTGTGGTTCAGTAGAACTTCAGATTATTTGCCTGTTGTAAAATATTAAAAGGGTTTTGGGTTTTTGTTTTTAAACCAGAGGTGACTACTGAGCCCAAAACGAATCAGAGGAGCCTCAACAGCTGGATGCTATAAATGCCTCAGTATTGGAACTCATCTTTCAATCATTTCACTAATCATACATAGAATATTCAGGAAAAGGATGTTTGCCATGGACCCATCATCTGTTTCCCAGCTCTGCAGTATCTGACAGTGAGTGAGATCAGCTCGCTTAAGTGCTAAATGTGTTGGATGGAGATAATTAATTCTCAATCTGTGTAAGTAAATCAGTTTCCCCTCTTTCCCCAGCTTTAATCAGGCTCCCACGCACAGGCGGGCAGGACCTCACACATGCTCCCTGCTCCCCGGTATGCTGTCAAATCCCGTATGCCAAAAGAAATCGACTTTACAGATTTTAGATGGGATTTAAAAAATAGTGTTCTTTACTGAACAGTAGTAATAAGATTCTACTAACCCCTTGATTTACAGACTAAATGTGACAGATATGGCTAATTTGGCATTGCTAATACTGCAAAATACAATAAAATTCTATTTTCAAAATAGTGCCAGTTGAGAATCTTTCTTCCATGTAAACAATTCAGAAGTCCCTTATTGAAAAAGAAACGCTGTTTCTTGAATATGCTGCAATTGGCACAAAATATTTTGGTAATGAATTGGAAGCATTGCATTTTCTTTTCTCAGTGTTAAATTAAAAAAAAAAAAACATTTAGAAGCTTAGCAATGATAGCAAGACTAACTTTATTTTTGTAATTCTCTGACTATTGAGTTCAAGAACCTCATATTTAGCACAGAGCTGGCCACGCTACAAAGATATGTTGAACTAAAATCTGTAAAGGTTTGTTCAGTTGAAATGTCTGTTTTATCTTTAGCTTGACTTTTATCTGTTTGGAATGTTCCTCTGGCAATAGTACTATATTCTGACACATACTTCTTTTTTTAAGTACTAAATTACATTGCTGTTGGAGTTTTAGACTTTGAATATGCCCCATGTGGGACATTTCAAATGGTAGATGGAACTCCTATGCCACTGAAAATTTTAAACTATGTGAAAGAAAAATTTGTTTCTCTTACTAATTTCTGTCCAACCATAATATTTTTTATCCATGCTAAGATGATAAATCCAACTGAAGTAAATAAATTGTTTGGTTTTGTGTGTGTTACTGCCTTTATTTTTCTTGTAATCATTCTGAAATTCTTCTGCTGTTAAAGGGAAAGAACATTCAGATATACCCTTTTAATGAAAATTTTGATAAAGATGTATGAAAAGAAAGGATATAGAAAATAAGAAATGAAGAGGAAAGGACGTAAAAGATGCTTTGATGAAGACATAGTGAAGATCTTGACTTGGAGCCTTCTATTCAGTATAGGGTCCAGACCTCTGGGCACATTCGTTGAACTGTTAGGACCGGTAGGCCTCACTGAGGTTTTTGACATGGTCTCTAAGCAGCCTTTGGGCAAACAATCCATTGCTCGGATTCTGAGCCCTTGGACACTTCTGAAGGCCAGGTGAGGGAGATAATGGAATTTGGGGAGAGGGGAGGCCTGAAGAGCATGTTGAGAGAGAGATCCCTTCCTTAGGAAAGATGAGGACTAAAGAGACCTTTAAGCAGCCCTTGGAGTGGGAAGATCCCATGGTCTGAATGTTTGTGTCCCCCCAGATTTCATATGTTGAGATCCTACCCCCAAGATGATGGTCTTAGGAGGTGGGGCCTTTGGAAGGTGATTTGGTCCCTTATAAGGGAGAACATCCCCCCCTCCAGAGCTCCCTAGTCCCTTATGCCATGTGAGGACACATCTGTGAACCAGAAAGAGGGCCCTCTCTAGAACCCCAAAATCCCCAGAACTGTACAAAGTAAATTTCTATTATTTTTTTTTATAGATTTTATTTATTTATTTGAGAGAGAGAGAATGAGAGAGAGAGAACACCTGAGAGGGGATAGGGCCAGAGGATGAAGCAGACTCCCTGCTGAGCAGGGAGCCCGACGCGGGACTCGATCCTGGGACTCCAGGATCATGACCTGAGCCGAAGGCAGTCGCTTAACCGACTGAGCCACCCAGGCGCCCAGTAAATTTCTATTATTTATAAGCCACCCAGTTCATGGAATTTTAGTTACATCAGCCTGACAGACTAAAACAGACGGGGACTTCTAATCCAAATCACTGTGGCCTGAATCCTTACCCAGCCTCACCTTCAGATCTATGTCTGCGTCTCGGAGAAAAAAGCTGGGAGTGAAAATATGAAGATTTACTTCTCCAAACTGTGAATGGCCGTGTGTATAGGCTGTGACTGCTGTAGGACACTCGAATGAAGAGGGTCCCGGTTTCCCTCACATTCCTATAACTCACGGTGTGACCTTGCACTGACCACTGAAAGAGTGGACACTGTGTCCAGCAGAGCAGTGGCAGGTCAGCTGGTGGCAGAGCATGGAGTGATGAGCCAAGTACAGTGGCCACAGGCAGGGAAGATGGCCACTCCTGTGGGATGGAAAGAGGGGTGGTGAAGTCCAGCAGAGTCCCATGGTCACCAGGTCATAGAGCATGTGAGGGGCATCCGGGATACCCGGGGGTGGCTTCTGAAGGGACTAGAGGTGCTGCAAAAGAAGGTGGAGGCGCTAGGTTAGTAAATGTAGGTATAGATATGAACGTCACCCCAGTTGTCCCCCAGCGGTATCTGCTGCCTGAACACTTGGGATAGAGAGAGAAAAAGGGACCTGAAGGAAAAGTCCTTATCAACTGAAGTAGAAACATTTTGTTTAAAAAAATTAGGAAAACCAGTGGAAAGAGTTGAAAAACACACAGGTATTAGGCACACACATGTGCCAGTCTCTCTGTTGGGTGCCTTCCAGGGCTGCCTTACCCAGTCTCAACTAGCTGTAAGAAAGGACATCACTAAGTCCATTTTGTATGAGATTAAACAAATGCTCAAGGTATTTAAAAATAATGTTTCTAAAAATCACAGAGCAAGTGTTGTGTGGTGAAAACTTTAATTTCAGTTCGTGTCTTTTCCACTCAAAGATGGATCATGATTTGTCCTTTATCCTTTCCATGATTTCTAAGAGAAAACCATGCAAGAAAAAAAAAAAAAGCAAAATAATAACAGTTAATAAATCTAAGTGAAGGGTATACAAGAGTTCATTGTACTATTCCTATAATTTTTGAGTACTTTTTTTTTTCTTAAATAAAAAGGAAAAAAATAAAAGTCATGCGAAACCAAACTTTGGAAAGTGGAGGGAATCAAATGTCTGACCTGCAGTGCTCACCAAGAGATTGTCTGCCCCCTGGCCTCCCTTTTCTAGGAATTGCTCCTCCCCTTCCCACAACTTCATTCTTAACAACCACCTTTGATCCACAGAATGCTGAGTGGTCCCTGTATTACTCTCCTAGGGTGGCCATAATGTAGTATCACAAACTTGCTAGGCTTAAAAAAACAGAAACCCAAGGTGTCCCATGGGGCCATGCTTCCTCCAAAGACTGTTTTTTACTTCTTCTACCTTCTGGTGGTTGCCAGAATCACTGGTGTTCCTTGGCTTATGGCAACATACCTCCAGTCTCTGCCTCCATCTTCAAGTCTTCTTCTCTGTGTTTCCTGTCTCTGGGTCCAAATTTCCCCCTTCTTATAGAGATACCAGTCATTGGATTTAGGGTTCACTCATGGGATCTGAACTCATCTCAACTCCATGACATCTGCAAAGACCCTACTTCCAGGTAAGGTCACAACCACAGATTCTGGGTAGACACGAATTTGGGGTGATTCTATTCAACTCAATCTAGTCCCCTCAGGATCTCCATCTCCTGGTGGACACACCCTGTGTAATTCCCTCTCCTTGAAGGAGTAGGCAGCACCCGGAAAATGATGGGATAGTCATTTCTGTGATTACATTACATTATAGAAGACTCCATCACAGCAGACTGGAGAGAGATTCACCTGGTGGCTTTGAGCAAGGACACAAGGGTGGTCTCAAGGAGAAGAAAGCAATCCCCAGCTGACAGCCAGCAAGAAAATGGGACCTCAGTCCTACAGCCACAAGGAACTGAACTCTGCCAGCAACCTGAGTGCAAGCTTTAAATGGATTTTCCCTGAGAGCCTGCAGACAAGAATTCAGACTGGCCAACACTTTGATTTTAGCCTGGTGAGACCCTGAGTAGAAGACCTTTGACCCACAGAAACTGAGATACTCAGTGAGCATTCTTTCAAGCTGCTATGTTTGTGGTAACTTTTTGCATGGCAGTAGAAAACTGATATACCATCTCAGTAACCTCATTCCCTGTAAATTGGTCTACAAATGAAGCACATTACAGGGACCTTCCTGGGAGATGTGGAATTTGGAAGAGAGACACTAGTCCCATTTGGAGTTGCTCTGAATGATTCTTGGTGTCATCGTGACTTGGTTGTTATCGTGTACCCAGTATCCTCCCCAACAATTTGCTTTTTTTTTTCCCTTTAGGAAGCCAGAGTTGGCTTCTGCTTTTTGCAACCGAAGGAACCATAACTAATACAAAAGTATAGAATGTAACTATTGTTGAAAATACTATTAAGTTGCCTAAATGGTGGAGTGAGTCTAAAACAGGAAAGCTGCAATTTTTAAAGAAAGGTTTCAATTTAAAAAATTAGTACTGAGATGTGGAGGCGATAATGGAGTATTTTACTATATGCTAATTACCAGGCTACGTACTACACATATAGAAGTTCATTTAATTTTTACAAAGACCATATTCAATCCATGTTACTTTTCTTTTAAAGATTTATTTATTTGAGACAGAGAGAGAGAGAGAGGGCACATACACAGAGTGGGGATGGGCAAAGGGAGAGGGAAAGAGAGTCTCAAGCAGACTCTTCATTGAGTATGGAGCCCAGCATCGGACTCGATATCACAACCCTGAGATCACAACCTGAACCAAAACCCAAGAGTCGGGTGCTTAACTGACTGCACCACCAGGTGCCCCTTTATCGGTTTTACTCTTAATCTCACTTCTCATTTGCAGATTACAGAAGTGGCAAAGCTGGGATATTAACCTTGGTCTGTCTGATACTAGAGCCTGCTTTATTCATCACTAAGCAATATTGCATCAAACAAAATAATTAGTGCCCCACGTTGGCCCTAAGCCATAACCCTAAGTTTAAGAGTCTCTTATTCCACCAAATGAAACAAGAAGGAGTAAAAATTTCTCTTGTAAATAATGAAATAAAATCTGGGTAAAATTTTAGAAATTATTTACTAATGATGTCAAGGAACACAAAAGATGTTTGTGCTGGGGCCATGCTTCTCAGCTGTGACGGCACATTCGATGCATCTGGGAGCTTTTAAATATCATAGAAGCTCTGCCTGTACCTCAGGCCAATTACATCAGAGTCCCCAGGTGGGACTCAAGCTTTGGTGTTTTTTACAGCCTTCCAGGTGACTCCACTCTGCAGTCTCAGTTGCGAACACTGCTCTAGGATCAATGTAGACCTTGAGAAGAAGGGCTGAAAGGAAGCCCTGCCCAGCAGCACGTCCCTGGCTCAGTGACAGGACAGAGGATCTCCATGGGGAGGACCTGGCTCAGTCCAAGCTTGTCTGGGGACCCATCTCTGCCTTCCTGACAACAGACCAAGAAGGGGTGTCTGGCTAGCTGCCCATGTTTGCATGTGGATCCACAGGTGAGAGAAGTGCTTTTTTCCCCAATAGGATCTTTATACCACTGTTGGCTTTATGGGATGATTATACAGAGATCTAAAGTGATATTCTCAGGTGCTTTTCGTCCTGTGGCACTTGACGCAAAGCCTTCAAGAAATGATTTTTGCCTCTTCCTCCTTCAAACCCAAGCTTTACTGCAAAAGGGCCAGTTATGTTTCTGTTTCTCTTGACCACAGGCTTTTGCGGACTGATGATAGTTTGTGTTTTGTTCCATTAAGTATTCTTAAATGTATTAAAATTACTGGACCACACACATGGACACACAAAGTCACAGGGCTGGCTGTCCTCTAGCTCAGCAGAGGCTGAAAGGGCTGAAAGAGGCTCAGCAGAAAGCTGCCAGACCTCTGCTTTTGTCTGCAGACCCACACTCTGTCTGGTACATCATTTCTAACTGCAGGGACCCTCCAGGTTCCTGGAGTCTGACTTTGTTTTAATAACCTGCCTCATACTCTAACTCCTACTACTTTGGGGCATCACCTGTCTTGACATGTCTCCCTGAAGCGGAGTTCTACTTGCAATTTATCAAATTGCCTTGAGCCTGTGATTCACAGACAGCGTCTCCTGAAGCCATCACCCCTTGCTACATCACCCTCTGCTGTGCTTTGCACACTGATCACACCCTCCGGGTGGCGGCCATTAGCGGCCAGGTTGGATTGTCTTCCTCCCTGGCCCAGACACTGTGCTCTCAGCTCTGTCCCACGCTGTCAGTCCCTCTCTCGGTCACCCCATGGTACTTGATGGGATTCTCTTGTGACCAAGCAGGAGCACTTACTAAAGGTAAACCGGTCACTGGCTTTTAGATATTAATACATTTCATCCCCAAAATAGTCTAGCGGTGTTTGAAATGCCTTTTAGAATGTTTATGTGATTTACAGTGCTTACTCCCCAACAGATCAGTAAGAGAACATCTATATTTTATATGATTAAATACATGTGCACTCATTCAATAAATATTTTTATGTGCCAGGCACAATTCTAGGGGTGTGGGATACAAGACAGCCCAGGTTCCTGTTCCATGAGGCTGACATTCTAGTTAGATGAGACACACATTAAGCAAATAAAGAAGAAACTATTGAAGAATGTTGAGTACTAGGAAGCGGCTATGACAGGGTCAAGTGAGGGACTTTAAACTGGGGAGTTATGAAGGTAATTAATGAAGAGGTGGTGTGTGAGTTAAGGTGTGAATGATGAAGAGGTCCGGTGGGGAAAGTGTCCCAGACAGAAGGATGAGCCAGGACAAAGGCCTGCGGCGGGAACAAGCCCCGCTTCACGACGACCCCGTAAGAAGGCTATGGAGGTGGGTGTGACGGGGAGAGAGGTACCTGGTGAAGTCAGAGGTGTTGGCAGGGTAGGATCCGGGAGAACCATGATACCAATGTAAGGAGTACAGATAGTATTCTACGAGTTGTGGGAAGCCATTGACAGACCTTAGGTAAAGGCTGGAAGTGATGTGATTTACGTTTGTAAAACATCACTTGGATTGCCAGGAAGAGAATAAATTATGAAGGGCAGGAGTGCAAGCCGGGAGACCTGTTGAGAAGAAAAATGTATCCATCCAGATCCATTTGGCTTGGCCTGGACTAATGGGTTGCAATTCAGATAGAATTAAAAATATCTTTTGGGGAAGAGTTGGTACAAGAAGGCATCAAGGAAAGCGAAGAAGAACAACCTGCAGATTGGAAGGTAAAAAAATGGTTAATAGTAGCACTTTTAACTGAGATGATGAAAACTAAGAGAATACAGTTGGCAGAAAAAAAACCAAGAGATCTACAGACAGGTTCCATCTAAGATGCCTATTAGGCACCAATCACTAAATAATCTCTTACGCATTCAGTGTACTGGGCAATTTACACAGCAAATTAAAAAAGCATAGCATCCTCATACTTGGTAAGATCTAAATCATATTCAGGATGGAAAACCGTATACTCTGGCCTATTAAGGTTCTTCTCACATTTTTGCTCATATAAATAATGTGACAGACATCTGTGAACATACATTTTTATGCTGTCAATACTATTCTTATGATTTTCAACAAATTGGTAAAAAAAAAAAACCAAAAAGCAACTGTGACAGTCATTCTGTATTCAAGGCACACATCTAACCTAGTGCCCATGTAACTGCAGAGTCTATCAATGGTAAAGTGAACAGAAGGAGCTGGGGAGGCATCTGGTGCGGGGGAGCCAAATGCCAGTCCTCTCACATTGCATCCTGGCTGCTGAGGACCATGCATGGGAGGGAATTTCTGCTGAGGTCTTGCTTTCTTTCTCCACCCCTCACCTCTGACCTGACCCTGGGAATATGGCACCTGGACAAGGAACACTTCCTACTCTTCTTCAGAGGAGTCCAGCCTCCAACTATAAGGTAGTGACTAAAATTGTGTTCACACCAAAGAAATTTTGAATTTAAACAACTCTGGGAAGTAAATTATTGCTATGTTTTTCTGAATTATTATGACAGAAAATTTGGAAGTTATAGTAAAGAAAATAAGCATCATTCATGATATCCTTATGCCCAAAGAGACACCCTTGAACTTTTGATGTGCTTTCTTCAAATAAATCTGTGTGTGTGTATACGTATATATACATATTTTTCTTTCATAAAATTGGAGGTTTCTGCTTTTTTCACTTAAAAGTATATCATATACATTTTTCCATGTCATTACCTTTCTAAAACATGATTATTAATGACTGCAATCATATGAATGTCCGTAATTTTTAACCATCCCCTATCGACAGAATTTAAGATTTCCTCCTCACATTTTTGCTCATAGAAATAATGCTGTGACAAACATCCTTAAACACAAATCTTTGTCTACATATTTGATTCATTTAAAAATTTTAGTTTTCTTGATTCCTAGAAATTAAATAACTAGGTCAAAAGGTAAAAAAATTTTTAAAGATTTATTTATTTATTTGAGAGAGAGAGCGAGAGCATGAGCAGGTGGGAGGGGCAGAGGGAGAGGGAGAAGCAGGCTCCTGGCTGAGCAGGGAGCCCTATGCGGGGCTCGATCCCAGGACCCTGGGATCATGACCTGAGCCGAAGGCAGACGCTTAATGACTGAGCCACCCAGGCGCCCCAGGAGTTAAGAATTTTAAGGCAAATTCCCTGCCACCAAAGTTGTGCTAGTAACAATGACAAAACCTGTTTGAAAATGTCTGTGTCCCCACAGCCATTATGTGAGTGGACGTAAGATTTTCTCAATTTGGAAAAAAAAAAAGAAAAATGGCATTTTGTTTATTTAATTTAAAGTTTTTGTGGTTTTCTTCTTTTCTAATTCTTTCTGTATTGAGTCTTCAGGTGTGCAATTGATGTCTGTTTCTGGAATTATTTTTTACTGAAGGATAGTTGACATACAATACTGTATTAGTTTTAGGTGTACAACATACTGATACAGTATTTATATACATTGCAACATAGTTAGTCTAGTTACCATCTGTCACCATCCAGAGTTGTTACAGGATTAATGACTCTATTCCCTATGCTGTACTTTATATCCCCATGTCTTATTTATTTTATAACAAGAAGATTGCACCTATTAATCCCCTTTAGCTCTTTCTTCCATCCTCTACCCCTCCCCTCTGGCAACCACCAGATCCTTCTCTGGGGCCATGAGTCTGTTTAAAGTTGTTTTGTTTTGTTTTGTTTTGTAAATACTGTCCAAATAAGCAAATCCATTGAGTCTGAACACTATTTATTTATTTATTTATGTACAGTGGGAGCCAGGGGAAAGGCAGAAGGCGAGAGAGAATCTCAAGCAGACTCTGAGTGTGGAGCCCAGTGCAGGGCATGATCCCAGGACCCTGAGATCATGACCTGAGCCAAAATCCAGAGCTGGATGCTCAACCAACTGAGCCACCCAGGTGTCCCTGAACACCTTTTAGATGCCCTTTGGCCACTATTATGAATTGCCGTATTGATAATTTGCCCATTATTATTTTAGGAAAGTTTATTATCGATTTATGAAGGCCCTTTATATAGAAATAAATGAGTTACTTGGAAAGTGATGTCATTGTAAATATTTCCCTAGTTTGTTCCTTACCTTTTAATTTTCAATTTTATTTTTTCAATCCTACTTTTTGTGGGACTATTACATCAAAGTTAATAGGTATTTGGGCATCAGATCTGAGATCAAATCCTGGCTCTGCCTCTTACTAGCTGTGTCCCTTCAAATTGTTTAGCTTCTCTAAGGCTCAGTCTCCCTACATTTTAAATTATTACAATAACTCTAATGTGATAAATTTGTGGTACAGAGTGAACATAATAATAATGATAATCTTAACATTCCTGTCAAATATTATGTACTCTTTATGTGGATCCTCTGGCTTAAATCTCACAGCAACCATCTTAGGAAGTTTTCTGATATCCCCAGGCATATTACTCATGATAGAAAATGCAAACACAGCCTCCGAGGAGTCCTGTAGTAAAGAAACCTGGTACACTCGGTTTATCCAAGCATCCGCCAAACTTACTTAATCACAGAAATTCTTTTTCAAGTAGTACCGCTAACATTACACAGTACTGGCCTTTCAAGGCCAAACTTCTTTTTAAAATTTTTTTTTCAAGATTTTATTTATTTATTTGAGAGAGAAAGCAAGAGACAGAGCAGGAGTAGGGGGAGTGTGCAGAGGGAGAGGGCGAAGCAGTCCCCGCTGAGCAGGGAGCCCAACGCGGGGCTCCATCCCAGGACCCTGGGATCGTGACCTGAGCCGAAGGCAGACGCTTAACTGACTGAGCCACCCAGGCCCCAAGAAACTTCTCTTTAAATTATGTTTTAGGGACAACTGGTGGCTCAGTCAGTTAAGCGTCTGCCTTCGGCTCAGGTCACGATCCCAGGGTCCCGGGATGGAGCCCCGCATGGGGCTTCTTGCTCAACGGGGAGCCTGCTTCTACCCCTGCTTGCCACTCCCCCTGCTTGTGCGCTCTCGTTCTCTCTCTCTGTCTGACAAATAAATAAGTAAATTATATTTTATTTTGAGATAATTGCAAATTCCCAGGCAGCTGTAGGAAATAATACAGAAAGAGCCCATGCACCCTTTACCCAGTTTCCCCAATGGCAACATCGTGCAAAACCGCAAGACAAGGTCACAACCAGGACAAGGACACTGATGCGGCCAAGACACAGAACACTTCCCTCACGGCCAGCCAGGACCCATCTGCGACCTTCCAGGGCTACCAGGCTTCTCATTCACCCACCCCTTTGTTAGGCCAAACTTGTTTCCAGAGTGGCTGTACCATTTGCATTCCCACTCGCAACGGTGAGTGATCCAGTCTCTCTGCCGCCTCACCGGCATTTGGTGGTGTTACTACTTGTTTCTTTTAGACATCCTGGTGGGGGTGTGCCCGCATTTCATTGTGGTTTTGTTGACCTTTCCTAATGGCAAATGATGAACATCTTTTCATGTGCTTTTTTGCCATCTGAATATCTTCTCCGGTGACATGTCTCTTCATGTCTTTTGCCCATGTCCTAATTGGATTTTTCAAACTCAAACCTCAAATTCTTACAAATATATTCTCCCCCTCTGCAACGTACTGGCAGTAGGGCTGTTCTTAGAACAGAAGTGTTTAATTTTTGACAAAGTCCAACGTACCAACAACACTTTTTCTAGATTCAGGATTCTAGATGGCAGTTCTTTTCTTTCAGCATTTAAGAGACAGATTGCTACTTTCTTTTGGCCTCCGTTATTTCTGATAAGAAATCTGTTATTTTAACTGCTTTCTCCCTATACATAAGCTATTATTTTTCTCTGATTTCAAGATTATTTCCTTTGTAGTTGTCAGCGGTATAATTAGGATGTGTCTCAGCGTGGATTTCTTTTGGGTTTATCCTTTTGGGGGCTTGCTCATTTTTTGAATCTATAGGTTTATGTCCCTTGCCAAATTTGGAAGTTTGCAGCCATTACTTCTTGAGACTTTTTCAGCCCCACTGTGATACTGTGTATTTATAATAAATATATATTTCCCTTCCCCATTCCCTTTCCTGGCACTGAGCTCCTAAAACCCTTGGAATTTCCTAAGTGATGATAGCAATAAATGTGTCTTTGTTATGTTAATGAATAGACTTTTGGAAAGGCCTAGGTCACCTGAGGATGGGGGCTGTTTGCCAGGGGAGCCAACCACGTGATTAGAGGGTCGGAATTTTCAGTACCCCCAACTCCCCACCTCTGAGGAGGGGAGAGGAGCTGGAGATTGAGTTCAATGGCCAATGATTTAATCTATCACTACGTAATGAAACCTCCATAAAAACACAAAAAGACTGGATTCAGAGAGGTTCCTGTTTGGACCCATAAAGATGTGGGGAGAGTGCCCCATTCAAAAAACATGGGAGCTCTGTGCCCTTTCCCACATACCTTGCCCTATATATGTCTTCTATCTGGCTCTTCCTGAGTTATATCCTATTGTAATAAACTGGTGACCCAGTAAATAAAATGCATCTCTGAGTTCTGGGAGCTGTTCAAGCAAATTAAGGTCATGGTACTCTACAATCTATAGCTATAGGTCCACCAGCACAATGACAACCTGAGCTTATGATGGCACCTGAGCTTATGATTGGCATCTCATGGTCTTGTGAGATTGAGCCTTCAGCCTGAGGTATCTGAGACTAGCTACCTGGAGATAGTTGAATTGTTGGACATCCAGCTGGTATAAGAGAATTTCTTTGTGGCGTGGGGAAAAAGCCCACACTTGGGAATCAATGTCAGAAGTGTACCACCCTCTTTCTTTTCTCCTTCAGAAACTCCAATGATACAAATGTTTTATCTTAGAGTCTTACAGGTCCCTGAGATTCTGTTCATTGTTTTTCAGTCTGTTTTCTCTTTACTGTTGAGATTGAATAATTTCTACTGTTCTATTTTTTAGTTCATTGATTCTTTTCTTTGACCCCTGCAGTCTGCTGTGGAGCCCTTCCACTGAGTTTTCTATTTTAGTTATTGTCCAACAATAAAATTTCCACTTGGTTCTTCTTTATATCTTTTTGGGGGGGGGCGGGGGGCTTGCTGGGACTTTCTTTTTTTTTTTTTTCCATTTGTTTCAGCCATGCTTGTCATTGTTCTTTGAGGCTTTTTCAACATGGCAAATCTTTGTCAGATAATTCTACCATTTCTGTCATCCCAGTGTTGCCTCTCTCATTCCACTTTGATCTTCCAATTCTTGCTATGATGAATGATTTTTCTATCAAAGCCTGGATATCTTCACATGTTATGAGAGTCTGGATCTTGTTTAACCTTGTGTTTTAACCTTATTTAACCTGCTGCAGTATGGAAAGTCAGGGTGCTGCATCATTTGCCAGGGGAAGGTAGAAGTCCACGTTTCCCACTCAACTCCCATTGACACCCAGGGAGGGGGCTCCCCATTACTGCTGGGCAGAGACAGCAATTCCAGCCCCCCAACCACCTGCGGCTCCACTGACAACTCTCTGGGGGTGACCTCACTTCTGGCAACAGTGAGAGACTGGCTGTCCACTTGGACTCCTCTGAAATCACCCCCTAGTTAGGTACCCTAACTGCCAAGGGAGTGGTGGTCTGGGCTCTCTTGCATGGTCTCCATTGACATGGGGTTGGGGGTTGGTGCAGGGCAGCTCATTGCTTGACCTTCTCTGACACTACCCCAGAAGGGCATGAAGATGCCTCATTATAGCCTCTCAAAAGTTGAAGTCTAGGCTTCCCACACAGCTTCTATTGGTGGGAATGGGGCCACCATTTGTTCCTGTGCTGTTGGCTGGAGGAGAGTGGTGATTGTCCAGAAGTTTTTTATCATGCTAGGCTGCCTCTTTCCTGGTGCTTAGACTAGAGAGAGCAAGTTTTTGTGGGTATTTTTTTGGTACGTGTCTGTTGGCATTTCCAAATGGCTGGCATCTTCAGCTCCAAATCTGGGATAGACAAAGCAAAAAGAAACCCCAGGACACTCACCATTGTGTCCTTCCTCAGGTCCCATGGCTCCCTAGCTGGTCTGCCTTTTCTTTCCACCTTTCAGAGTTTTATCTGCTTTATATGTAATGTCTAGCAGTTTTAGTTGTATTTGTCAGAGGAGTAAAAAAAAAAAACAAAAAAACAACACAAAAAAACCTATCTGCTCCATCTTTCCTGAAGCGGAAGCCTTTCAAAAGGCACACTTTGAGAAATGTTCTTTATCATGCTTTGCCACTGTGTTGTGACATGCCAACATGTTTGTAGCACTTTGCTACTTATAGCTGATAAGGTGTCAGGCTTGCAAACGATTTACTCTTTGATATATTAGAGCAGATGCAGGGTTATCCGACCTTCCAGTTAGTTTTTGCAGCCATTTATTTGCCTCGTGGCAGATCAGAAGTTTGGGCTGGGTTCCACTAGGCGCTTCTGTTCTGGATTGCTGCTTTCATGTGTCTGTGGTCTGTTCTGAATCAGCTGAAGCCCACCCCTTGGCTGGGCTCTCCCATATCTGGACGACAGGGCTGACTCGGGGCTGGCATGCATGGTCTTTCATCCTACAGCAAGCTAGCGAGGCCTGTTCATATGGGGGAGTCAGGACAAGGAGAGAGCAAAGATGTACGTGGCCTCTGGGGGTGTAGGCATGGCTCTGGCCCACAGTCACTTTCACCTCACTCTACTGGCCAGAGCAAGGCACAAAGCCAGTTGAGATTCAGCGTGTGGAGGAAATAGACTCCCTGTGTTGATGAAACAGCGAAGTCACTTTACAAAGAATGTGGATTACATGGAGGGGTAGAGAACTGTGGCCAGTTTTTCAGTCTACCATATCCCTATAAAAATGTCTTCTCACTTACATTTTCTAGCATGTTTTCTTGAGCAGGGAAAAAAAACCCTGGCTAGTAATTTCTCATAACCCCTAGATAAATTCATGGGGAAATGTCACATGGATGAGAGTCACTGGTAATAGCAGGAAACAGATAGCCAGTCAGGGTAACTGACCTAAAGTGCAAATCTGATCATGTCACTCATGAACTTAAGACTCTTAAATGACTTCCCAATGTCTACAAAGAATTCCAAACTCAGCATAATACATAAGGCCAGCTGTGAGCTCACCAGCCTCCCTCCCACCTCCTGCTCTGCAGGTTAATATATGGATCTGAACACGGTTCCCTTGCACCTCCTGTGTTATTCCAGATTTTGCCCTACCCTTTGTGCTATTTCTTGTGCCTGTAATACCTTTCCCTGCCTGCTCTTCAACCACCTTCTATGTCTGGCTAGCTTTCCCTCCTCCTTACAGGCTTAGCATATGGGTCATGCCCTTGAGAAGGGCTTCTCTGGCCATCCCCTCCTCACAGCCTGGATTCATTAATTCATCTCTGCTCAAAATGTGCATTGTGCTAATGGTGTACTTATTATACTTAAATTGTCCATTTATAAGTCTGGCTTCCCCAGTAGACTATGAGTTCCTCCAAGAAAGAAAGTACATTCTTATTTAACTTTGTAACTGCAGTTTTTAGCACCGTGCATATAGTGTCGAATAAATAACATAGCAGATGCTGATGGTGCTGCTATCCATATCTCTGGGTCCTTAGCACTTTACTCTGCTCTGGGTGTGACTTCCATCTGTTACTGGCTCACGGCGATTCTAGCTGTTCTTGAAATAATTCACTGTACTTGTTTCTTCAGATAAATAAGAGGTAGGACAAAATATCTTCTTTTGAAGATGACCTAAAAAAAAAAAAATAGTGATTTTTATATGCCTCATCCAGATAAAAATGAATTTTTAATGATCTGGGTTCAAATCTTCTTCTAATTAGATATTCAGCCTAGACAAAGAACCCAACCTCTCAGTGACTGCCTCTGAAAAATGGAGCTAATATGACTGGGTTGTTGTGAGAATTAAATGCTCTAATCCTTGCAGACTGCCTAAGCACAGAAAGGTTATGGCTAGAAATTTGCATATCTATACATAATCTGAAAAGAGAACTTCGTGGAGGTCACACAGTCAACAATCAAGGGTGTTTGTTGTAAACTTAGGAAAGTGCCCTTGCACAGAGGCATAAAAAGGTTAACTTCTTATATTTTGGAGTGTCCAAGATCCAGTGATCTTTGGCCCTTTGCAAGTTAAAAGGATTGAGTGAAAGGGAGCAATCGATTTCTAGAGATAGGGTTTGGTGGAGTCCCTAAATGAGTGTGTGTTTGTTTGGGGGGAGAGGTGGTTCTGTTTTAAAGAACTGGAAACTTGTCTGCTAAACACTTTGTAAACAAGCTTTGTTGGATTAGCAGAACCTGCGAAAAATACGACGACTGAAACCAGAACCGCCAGTATGCTCTAGTATGCCATGGTTTTCAACTCTAAGAGCCCCTCATGTGAAACCTCTCCAGGGGGTAAGGGGAATCAGGAGACCTGAGTTCTAGACCTAACTACTCCACTGCCTGGCTGTATGTGACCTTGAACAAGTTCCAACCTCTCTGTTCTCAATTCCCTCACTTATTAAAAGGAAGAGACAATGTGGTCCCTTTCATTCTAATAGCCACAATTTTTGAAGTCTTCCTATCTGCTTTTTCCAGAGCCCACGCCAGCCTCCCTGAGCAACAGGAGCTCCACATTTGTCCCCCAACTTTGGCAAAGATTGTGCTTTTCCCTTATCCAAGGAGGAGTCAGAATTTTCAAAGTAACTAAATGATACTGTGTCTAGTATTGTAGATGAGATTATAGGCTGTGTCTATCCAAAATTACACTGTGGTTTGGGAGAAACTTTCAGGGAAATAAACTTTGGAAGCTGCAGATAAGGAGCTAGTGCTAAGAATGCGAGGAGCAGGATTTCAATGAATAATAAGCATGTTGATTTATAGGTAGCAATCAGCATTAATTATATTTAAGTCCACATCTTTTTGCTATAGCATGAGAGATAGTGATCCTCAGTTCTGATTCAGGATTCAAAATTCCAGAAGATCCCCCACCCCCGTGTACACACAAATTTTGAATTCAGTTGATGTGGGTAGGGTCTACAAGACTTTTGTATCTGGGGAATTCTGAAGTCAGTCGACTTTGAGAACCAATGGATTTAGAGTGCTGACGTGCCTCTCTGCTTCTTCCTTGAGGCAGACACTTCCATCTGCCCATCAAAAGCAAATAACAAAACTGAGAGCCTTTTATCATCTACCTGACTAAATCTAGCTTTCAGTGACTGTCATTACTATTTCCGTCTTACCTAACCCTGGCTTGGCATGTAACAGACAAAGTTAGTATTTATACTGTTTACAAAACAGGTCAATAAGCACTGGAACCATGGCACACAATTGAGAATTTGCTGCATCATGAGTCCATGTGAATTCTCTGATGGCAGTTCGGTGGTCTGTATGACAGAGTTCATGGACTTGGGACTAGTGAAGCTCCAGACTTCGCAAGTCCTAGATCATAGCTCCTAATCTTCAAGAATGTGACTGTTTACAAGAAACAAAAAAAAAAAAGTTTAGGGGAGCGGGATTAATATTGTTCCTGCTGAAGCTTGTTCTTGGCACTGATAACCTTGTTTACTTGCTCTCCGAAAAGATTGGCGTCCCCAGTTCCAGGAGTGTGCTTCCAGCAGCTGTCCCCAAATGATTAATGCAAGCAGGCAGACAGACCTTGGCTCATTTCTAAATTGGAGAACTACCTGCAAATTAATATACTAGCCTAACCTCCTTTGAGTGGGATTGATGAAGATTTTCTCAAATTGATGTCCATCTGACATCACTGAGGGGCTAAGGCTGTACTTAACTCTAAATTGTACCTATGACAGGGCTGGTTCAATGACCTGTTTGTTTAACTTAGTCAACAAACCCTGATTTCCAAATAATACTCCTCAAAACACTCTTCAGAGCAGACTTGGAAAGCACCCCCTGCTTTCTTCCCTGCCACGAGAGCAAACCAAGTGTCAGAAATGAAGAATTTCAGTGAAGGGATCTACTGATTGGTTCTGCCTGTGCAGTGTTTTCAATCAGACTCCAAAGTTTGCCTTTTCTAAAACCCATATCTCCCAATTTTGCAAGAGAGAGCTCAATAAATTATTTTAAAAGAAAAAAATATTCGTTCTCTTTGCCTCAGTAATTCCATTCCTAGTGCTTTATAAACTGTCTTCTTTTCCTTTTCCATGCTAGAAGGAGGGAAGGCAGGCAGGAAGGAAGATGTTCCACATATAAATGTGCTTCAGACAATACAGGGATTAGTTAAGTAAATTGTAGTATATCAATTTGAGGGACTATTACAAAATTATAATTATAAACAGTATACAACAATGTAAAAATGCTGATGTTTATGTGAAAAACAAAATACAACAATACATCTACACTATGTATTGTAAACTAGCAAGAAATATGGAAAATCAAAAGTTGATATTTGGTAACTATGGAATCCTGACAGCTTTTATTTCTTTTCAAAATTTCTATTGATGCTATTCCGATACAGTCGTGCATTCAAAAAGAAACATCTTTTTTGCAACTGTTTAAATGCTCTTATAAGTATAATCTAACAGTAAAGTATACTCTAAAGAGTATAAACTCATTCTATTCTGTGAAGACTTGAAGCTTCTTAAAGATTATATATATATATAATTTTTAATATTTATAACATGGGTAGAATATATATATCATTATCCCTTGTTTGATAGATGAAGGCTCAGAGGTGCTGGGACATGAATGGTTTAACCAAGGTTGTATCATTTATCAATGACAAGCAGGAGTAGGAGGAAGAACACCGTAAATCCCTGAGGGCTGAAATGAAATCCAACTCACAACCTATACTCGAGTTTTCAAAGAGCCCAGTAGACTATCACAGTTGGCGAACACTGATTTTTTTAAGCTCAGGGATTTGTATAGTACAAGGGACTGATAGCCAGTCTTCCTGACTCCAGCCTCAACTTTGTCTAATTCATACAACTTTGAGAGGAATCTTGAACTAGAGCTTTCATGCTGTCACGCCCCTACTCTAGAACCAATAGTGACTAAAAGTCAATAGCTCAGACTCTAGGTGCTGGCATTCAGGGTCATCCATAACTCCAGTCTACTTCAGCTAACCTTTTTGCTGAGAACTACCTGCAGTGTATCTCTCTCCCTTCTAGTCCAGCCAAATTCTAGTACTTTCTGTGCAGTTGATAATTCCCTGCAAGAGTTCTTAAATTTTGTATTTTCATTTTCATGTTAAAATCTAAAAAAATGTATATTTTTAAAAGTCTGCTTTCTTTGGGTGACCCCTGATCACTGAGTGCTGACATTCACCATCAGTGCCTGGATTCTTCTATGTACTTAGGATCACATCGGCATCAAGGAGAACATCTTCCATTGTAATGGGCTGATGTGCTAAGAACAGAGACAGGACCAGAAAATAATGATGACATGTTAGCACTGTGTAAAGGCCAGACATCTCTGTGCACTACAGAAGCAAAGGTTTCCTGGTAGTTGGGACAGAGCAGTGTAGCAGGAGAGCTGAGTCATCACATGGCACGCATGTATCAATCTGCCAAAAGCTTGCACCGTGGCATCCACCTTTCAGTGATGTAGGCATCAGTTTGGCTACTGTGAAGCATCATCTGTCCAAAAAAAAAAAAAAAAAATTAACCTATTGAAACCAAATATTACTGGTTTAGGAGTCTTGCTAATTGTAAATTTTCTTTGGTTTATAAGTGCTCTAATGCCTTTGGTTATTGTTCCAGTTTCTACGGGTGAGTAACATTTGAATTTAGTGGCTTAAAATAACAACATCTTATTATTCTCTGTCAGGGCTCTAGAAGTTGACTAGGCTCAGCTAGGCAGATCTCGCTCAGGACCTCTCACAGTTACCGTTGGCTGGTGGCTGGGGCTGGAATTATCTGGAGGCTCGCTCACATACCTGATGCCAGAGCTGGGGAGATTTCAGCAGCTGAAGCTCCGTGGGCATGTATCTCTAACTCTGTATGATCTCCCCACATGGTCCCATAGTAGCTTCAAGGTAGCCTTACTTCTTATAAGGTAGCTCAGGGCCCTAAAGGGGATAGACAGACTGACAGAAAATAGAGGGAATGACACACTGTCTCACATTTTATAATTTAGTAGCAGATGTCACCCAATCTCCCTTCCACCACATTCTACTCATTAGAAGTGAGGCACCAGGATCAGCTCACATGTGAGGGGAGGAGGATTAGACACTACTTTTATGGATGAAGTGTCCGGATTCACCACAGTTACACAGTTCCCTTCTCTTCCTATTTGCTTATCCAGATCCTGTCCTCCTTTGCAATCAGATTAAGAATTCCCCTGAAGACATCTCAGGTTGCTCCCTAAGTATTTCTCCTTTAATAAAAATCTCACAGCCTGTTGTCTGTACCATAGAGGTAAACCTTTAATTGTTCTGCCTCATGTTTTATTTCTGATGATGGAACAAAAATTGTAACAGACATTATGCATATATCATCTAACTGAATAAAGTCCCCGCACCAGTTCTGTAAGGGATGTCTATTAACCCCATTTTATAGATGAGTTCATTGCCCAAGGTCACTTCAGCTCTGCTGGGTCTATTTGACTTCTGAGCCTTTTCTCTTAAGCACTATGCTATGTGCTACTTCCTGTAATTTAAGTCGTATTTGTGGAATATGACTGGGGGGCATAAAGGCAAAAAAAAAAAAAAAAAAACCAGGAAAGGGTAAGGGAACCCATAAAAGAGATATACGAAGGCAGTGATGTCGGAGGAATGACCACAGTGACTGCTTCAGAGGCACCCTGGCACCCTGGTCAGCCACTTCCCCCTCACAGCCATGCCAGTCTCTCCCCCTTTGAACTAGCAATCATAAAACGTGCAGACATCTACAGTGACATTTGGAGGACAAAAGCACTTTGCAAATGTAAATGCAAAATATGCAGAGTAACCATTCAGTGATGAAAGGTGAGTGGAGAAGCTGAACTCTCTGGCTAAAGTGACTACCACTGATTTATTGCTAAGTTCAGGCAGACCATAAACCCAACACCCATTCCAGTGCACACACAATATGGCCTATCACTCATCACATTTGGTACAATCAATTTAATGTCCTCATTTAAATATCCCTCTGAAAGTGGATCTCTGAAAATGGGACAGATTTGCAGTGTTATCCTCAGCAAATGAATTCCCATAATATTCAGGACCATTTCTGGAGGTTTGCAACTATTTAAATAAGAACTGATAAATAAATTCCATATGAATTCATCGCTGCTAGAATGCTTTACATCACCAGGGGTACTGCACATTTGCTTTTCATTAACCTAATGAGCAGAATTCAATAGTCAAACAGGACTTGGAAAGTGCCTGCCAATTAGGTGAGGCACCAGAACTCTTCCACTTGGAATCTGAGGCCAATCCATTAGTAAGATTGCACAATGATGAAAATGTATTTAAGTGTCTGGTTATGTCTCCAGTTATATTTATGACATGTGAACTGGGTTGTCCTGCCAGAAATCTGAGAGCTGGTCAGTTTGTGACTGCCCAGGGAGCTAAATTTAAAAGTGATTTTTTAACCAAAATTATTAAGAGAGACCAAGAGGGGTAAAGTAAAATTAAATTGAGGACTGAAGAAATACAGTATAATGGCTGAGAGGGCAACTTTTGGGGCATCTCTTTCTGCCACTGACTAAGCATATGACCTGGAACATCTTAACAATACTTCTCTAAACCCGAGTCTCCTCATTGGAAAATTAAAGATAATAATAACAGAGTTGTTTTCAAAATTAAATGAGAATGTCTGTAAAAGTGCTTAGAACAGTGCCAACTCACAAAATAAATGTTCAATAAATTATTGTTAATACCATTATCCGGGAATAAATAAAAATGACATTTCTTCTATCTTCGCTTGGCAACAAGGAGTTTATTTAACAAAAACCCCTCTAAGACTCTGATGCAAAGCCATGGTCTACTTCTCCAGACAAGTGTGTGTACACGCTTGAAATTTTGCAATTTCAGAGGTTCACGGACTTCCTGGAGTCTAAAGAACTCTGGCCTCCTCTATCTTCCCATTCTCTCTTACTGTCATTTTCAAGTTGTGTGGCTATCCAGATTTTACAACTATTTAATTAGTTATCTTTAATGCCAGCTTCTGGAAGTAAGAAAAACCACCACTAAAACTGTCAGGGTTTATATTTAAGATTTGAGAAAATTTAAGATCAAGGTAATCACTCAATTAAAAAAATTATAGGCAACTCAACAATAGGAAAACAAACCACATGATTGAAAAATGAGCCAAAGACCTTAAATAGACACCTCACCAAAGAAGACCTAAAGATGGCAAATAAGCATATAAAAAGATGCTCCACATCATATGGCATCAGAAAATACAAAATAAAAAACAATGAGCTACTACTACACACCTATTGGAACAGCCAAAATCCAGAATACTGACAATACCAAATGCTGACAAGGATGTGGAGCAACAGGAATGCTCAGTGATGGCTGGTGGGAATACAAAGTGGTACAGCTACTTTGGAAGAGAGTTTGGCAATTTCTTACAAAACTCTTTCAGTACTCTTACCATATGATCCAGCAATCACATTCATTGGTATTTACCCAAAGGAGCTGTAAATTTATGTCCACAGATGAACCTACACACGGATATTTATAGCAGCTTATTCATGATTGCCAAAACCCAGAAGCAACCAAGATGCCCTCTGGTAGGTGAATGGATAAATAACCTGTGATACATTGAGACAATGGAATAGTATTTAGTGCTAAAAGGAAATGAACCATCAAACCATGAAAAGACATGAAGGAAACTTAAATGCATATTACTAGGGAAAGAAGCCAGCCTGAAAAGGCTATATACTGTAGGGTTCCAACTGTACGTCTTCTGGGAAGTGTAAAATTATGGAAACAATAAAAAGATTAATGGTTTCCAGGGGTTAGGGAGGAGAGAGGTGTGACTAGGCAGAGCACAGAGGATTTTTAGGGCAGGGAAACCACTCTATGTGACACATAGAGTAATGGTGATTGCACATCATTATACATTTATCCAAGCCCATAGAATGTACAATGCCAACTACACTATGGAAAACCTTGGACTTTGGGTTATAATGATGTGACAGTGTAGCATCATCAATTATAACCAATCTAGCACTCTGGTGGAGGATGTTGCTAATGGGGGAGGCCAAGTATGAATAGGTGAGGGGAGAACATGGGAAGTCTCTGTACCTTCCACTCAATTTTGCTATGAACCTAAAACTTCTGTAAGAAGTAAAGCCTATTTTTAAAAAAATTACAGGCTGTTTAAAGCTCATTAGCCCTTTTCCAAAAGAGTGATTCTAAGTTGATGGTATAGAACTCAGAACATACTAGCTCTTAGTAACTGTATTTAAAATGACAGTTCCATTACCAGGACAGTGCTCAGAACATGTTTAGCCTATGAGGTTGGTACTGAACTCATTATCTTTAACAAACCTAATATTCATCCTGCATTTCCCATCTTGAATTTTTGGGTCTATCATTAATTTACTTACCCATTCAGAAATTGTACTAGGCCCTGGCAAGGTATAAAAGAACAAATCAGACCCCACCCTCAGAAGCTTAAACTCTACAGGAGAAAGATAGCTAAACAAAGAAAGGATGGGGGGGGGCGCTGTAATGAAAATATATACCAAGTGTAGGGTAGTGGGATAAATTGCATAATTTTTCCCTGGTGTTCAAACTGTCTGTCCTTCTCTAAAAGGAGTAAAATTGCTACATCACTGATGTTGGGCTTGGCCATGCAGCTTGCTTTAGCCGAATTTTTTTTTTTTAATCTTTGATACATTTTATTACATATTGTATAGTACAGGCTTCATAGAATGTTTCCCAATGTTCTCTACTAAATACATTGCTGAATGAAGCATTGCAAGATACCTGGAGGTCTCCCACATGAGTCTAACTTCTGTCAATACCCATAGAGTTACAAAAGAAATCTGCAAAAGACAGCAAAATGGAGGCGGCCAGTCACTGTGGCCAGCGGGGCTCTTGACTGCTGAACAATGACATTGTCTTCTCCAGGGGCTGATCCACGTCCATGGCTGACAACCCAGAAAAAGCTGGGACCCAAATTTGTACAGAGGTAAGGCCAAGTGGAGAGAAAACAACTCCAGACAACCTAGAAGTCTCCAGCCACTACTTCTTATTCCTGGGTTTTAGCTCTTCAGCTGCATACACAGGAAAATGTAATTTTTCTTTTGGGGATTACAGAATTCATGTCCTTTTGACCAGGCATCGCTAGAAGCATATGCAAATGTTTTCCCATAATGATTGAAGTAGCAAGCTGATATCGATTGATTTAACTGTTTCTGAAGTTTTTAGTTTTGTTCTGGCATTTTTGTCCCAAAAGCTGAATCTGTCATCAGATTCCACAGTCGCTGGGGTGCAAGGAACATGATGGAATGTGATTCCATTTACCGCGTAGATGTCCTAAAATGTGAGTGAGCATGATGTATGTCATAAGAGAGCAGAAGCTTTAAATGCAACCGTGTGTTTCAGATGGCCTCCAACTTGTACTTCTGATCTCTGCCATAAGAAAAGCATGCCCTAGGCAACAGCTGCTCCTTCAGTCTAGGTCCATAAGAAGAGTCATCTGTTGCAAACCCACAGTTAACCTACTGTCTGGTGCAGACCTACAGCTCATCCCTCTGCACTCATGTAAATAAGCAAGAGATGAATATTTGTCATTCTAATTTGGAGTTGTTACTGCAGCAAAACCTGACTGATACTGGTGGGCTTAAAGGAGAGTATACCTATTTCTACCTGGGTATCTGAGAAGAGAGTATGACCAAAAAAAAAAAGACTTTGAAAAGCTCAGGATGATAGTAGGTTTGGCATGGAGATTTGTACATGTTTTGGAGCAAGGTACAGAGATTAGGATATCTGGATTGGTAATGAAGGGCCTAGTATAGCATGCTAAAGGATTTGTACCATATTCTGTAACATGGGACCTTTGAAATAACTTTAAGCAGTGGAAGAAAAGGGGCCAAATTTTGCATTTCAAAAAATTATTGTACCGTGGTTGTGTGGAGAATGTATAGATATAACGTCAGTAACAAAGATATTTGTTAGATGTTTAAAACAGTCCAGGTGAGATGCTTGAAGCTGTGAGACATAGCAACCCTGAGCAGACCTGGAGGACATGGAGGGTTGTGATCTGGGGCATCATAGGGGGAACAATTTCAAGGACTAGGACACTGATGCAATATGGGAAGTGCGATAAAGAAAGGAATGAAAATGGCTCCCAGATTTCTACCTTGGGTGACAGCGTAGATGGTAACACCACTAAGCAGAGTAAGACAAGAGAATGCCAAGGAAGAGGGAAAGGAAAGATAAATTATGTAGTCTTGGACATCCTGTGCTGAGGTGCCTTTGGGATGCCCGGGAGGATGTGCCAACAAAGAAGTCTGAATTGGAAGGAGGTTATCCAAGGAATGTGCCTGTCAGACAAGCACTAAGGGAGGCAGGGAGAAGCTGAAGATGAGAAGCCCACAGAGGACACAGAGATGGACAGGTTAGAGACATGAGAGTAAAGCTGAGAGGCCGGCACAATAGGAAGGGGTGTGGGCATGAATGCACTGAATCTCCTCTCCCTCCAAACTGAGATGTAAGGTAGCCTAGACAAAAGGTGACGATGCTTCACAAGCCACCGCTACTAAAAGCCATGGATAGAGGGTGCCATGTTGCCATTCCATAAAGCAGCCCACTCACAATCACCTAAGTAAATAAATAAATAAGAGGTGGCCAACACAGTACAGTGGAAAGGGGATGTGTCCCCTTCCTTGCACAAAGAATCCTTGACTCTGCTGTGGTCTATTTGCATTTAAAACACAGTTGGGGGGCGCCAGGTGGCTCAGTCAGTCCGTTGAGTGTCTCTGCCTTCAGCTCCGGTCAGGGTCCCGGGGTCCTGGGATCGAGCCCCACATCAGGCTCCCTGCTCAGTGGGGAGCCTGCCGCTCCCTTTCCCTCTGCCCCTCCCCCTGCTCGTGCTCTCTCGCTCTCTCTCAAATAAATAAATAAAATATTTAAAAATAATAAAACAAAATGCAGTTTGGAAGTCAGGTTTTCACATGCCAGGGACATCCATCTTACAAAGCACCACAAAGGAACTTGAGGCTGCTAACTAAAAACAAGGAATTAGCCTGTCACTGATTCCTAGCATGTTGGAGGGGCAAGGCCAGCCTGGAGTCACCATCAATCGGTTCAGTTATTTAAATACACGACCTCGCCTAGGTTCTTTCATTCATTTATTTGTTAATATTTTCTCAGTGCCTGCATTGTGCCAGACTAGCAGCTGGGGATACAGTAGTGAAGAATTTGACGGCTTCACCCTCATAGAATGCTGTTCTGGCCAGAGAGATGGGCATTAATCATGCAAATCGACTGATAATGGCCATCTCTGATAGTGATATTAAGGAAGTAAATAGGGATATGCGATAAGCCAGTGGCCTGCTGGAATCACCTGGAGGGCTTGTTAAAAGACAGATGGGGGGGGGGGGCGGGGGCGGTGCTTCGGTGACCTGGGGCGGGGCCTGAAAATATGCATTTCTCACAAGTTAATGGGACACTGCTGCTCCCGGGATTGCACTTTGAAAACCAGTGAGATTTTAGGAGGTTTTCTTAGATAATAACAAATAACACCTATGTGGGCTTTGTTGCATCCCGGGTACTAATTTAAATGATTTGCCTGTGTTAACCAATTTAATCCTTAGTAACAACTTTCTGAAGGGAGACCTCATTGGGTGGGCCCATTTTAGAGCTGGGGACACAGAGATGTTAAGCATGGTGCCCAGGTCTTAGGGCCATTAGGTGCAGGTGCTGTGATTCAGCCCAGCTGCAGGGCCTAACTGCTGTCTCTCACTGTGGGTCTGGGCGCATGTGCTCTGCAGGGGAGGGACAGCTCTTCCGAGCTGGTGGAGTTTGAGCTGAGACCTATAGAATCAGAATGAGGAGCCATGCAAAGAGCTGGGAGGAGAGCATTCACAGGCAGAGGAAATAGCAAAGGCTAAGACCAGGGGTAGAGAAGAGCTTGAAGAAGCTAAAGGAAGAGTAAAGCAGTCATGTGACTAAAGTTAGAGAAAAACAAAAGCACTGTGACAAAGGGTTGGAGGATGAGGCAGAGGACAGGATCAAATGAACCCCTGCAGGCCACAATAAGAAGTTTGCCTTTTATTTTACAAGCAACAGGAAATAAAGAAATAATTTTTAGAGTTAAGCCTTTTATTCTGAGAAATAAATGTCAATTCACATGTAGTTGTAAGAAATAATACAGAGGTCCTACATACGCTTTACCCAGTTTCCCCCAAATGGTGACATCTTGTAAATCTATTGAATGTTATCACAACCAGGATAGTCTTAGAGAAAGTCAAGGTAAACATTTCAGTGCCCACAAAGATCCCTCATGTTGCTTTTAATAGCGACACTCACTTCCCACTCACCTTTGCCTGCTCCCCCTCCATCTTCAACTCCTGGCAACCACTATTCTATAATTGACTTTTATAGTTTGGCCATTTCAAGAATGTTACATAAATGGAATCATACACTGTGTAGCTTTGGGGGATTGCCTTTTGTCACTCAGCATAATTCTCTGAAGAGTCATTCACTTTGCTGTGTGCAATCTGTGGTTTATTTCTTTTTATTGCTCAGTAATACTCCGTGGTAGGATGGACTGCCATTTAAACTGTCACCATTGAAGGACATCTGGTGTTTCCAATTTCGGGCTTCTGCAAATAAAGCTTCTACAAACACTCATGGACAAGTTTTTATATGTCTTCATTTTGCTGGGATAAATGCACAGGAGGACAATTAATAGATCACAAGGTAGTTACATATTTAGTTTTTTAAGAAACTGCATTACTGTTTTCCAGGGTGGCTGTATCAGGGTACATTCCCACTAGCAAAAGTAGGAGTAATTTAACCTCTCTGCATCCTAGCCAGAATTTGGTGGTGCCACTGTTTTTTTATTTTAGCCATTCTGATAGGTACATACAGACATTTCATTGTGGGTTGTTTTTTTTTTTTTAAGATCTTTATTTATTCACTTGTCAGAGAGAGAGAGAGAGCACAAGTAGGGGGAGTGGCAGGCAGAGCCACCCAGGTGCCCCTTCATTGTGGTTTAATGACATTTTAATAGCTAACAATGGTGAACATCTTTCTGTATGTCTATTGGCCACCTATATATCTTCTTCAGAGAAATGTTTCTTCATGTCTTTTGCCCATGTTCTGATTGATTTGTTGATTTTTTAACTCTTGAGTTTTGAGAGTACTTTATATATTTTAGATCCTATTCTTTGTCAGATATGTGGTTCACAAATATGTTCCCCATCTGTTGCTTGTCTTTCATCTTTTAATAGTCTTTCACGAAGCAGAACTTTTTAATTTTGATAAAATCCAATTTATCAATTTTCCTTTCATGGATTATACTTTTGGGGTCAAGTCTATGACTCTTTGTCTGGCCCAAGAGCTTAAAGGTTTTCTCCTATTCTTTTTTAACCATAATTTTATGTTTCGCATTTAAGTCTGTTGTCCGTTTTGAATTAATTTTTGTGTAAGGACCGAGGTTTATGGTGAGGCTCATTTTTTTTTTTTTTTTTTTTTGCTTATGGATGTCCAATTGCTCCATTTTTTGAAACATCCATTTTTCTTCCATTGAATTGCTTTTGTACATCTGTCAAAAGTCATTTGAATACATTTGTGTGAATGTATTCTGGGTTCTCTATTCTGTTCCATCAATCTATGTGTTTATCCCTTTACTGGTACCACATAGTCTTGATTCAAGAAGCTATCTAACCAGTCTTGAAATCAGGTAGATTGGTTCCTCCCAATTTATTCTTCTTTTTCAAAGTTATTTTAACTCTTCTATTTTTTTTAAGTTTTCATATAAATTTTTGAACAATCTTGTCTATATCTACAAAAGAATCTTACTCAGTTTTGGTAGAAATTGGGTAAAACCTGTATGTTAATTTGGGGAGAACTGATATTTTTAATATGCTGAGTCTTCCAATCTATAAACACCATACAACTGTCCATCTATTTTTTTTTAATTTTTTTAATCAGCATTTTGTAGTCTTTACCTTACAAGTCCTAAACATGTTTTCTTAGATTTATGGCTAAGTATTTTATTTTTGTTTTTGAGCAGTTATAAATGGTATTGGAATTTAAATTTCAGTGTCCACAGATTCATTGGTAGTAGATTGAAATACAGTTGATTCCTGAATGCTTATCTTGTATCTTGCAACATTGCCGAACTCACTTATTAGTTCTAGGAAGTTGTTTTTGTAGATTCCTTGGGATGTTCTAAGTAGACTGCCGTGTCATCTGCAAATAGTACCAGTTTTTTCTTTCCATTTGTACAACTTCTGTTTCCTTCCCTTGCCTTACTGCACTAGCTAGAATTTCCAGCACTATGCTGAATAAGAGTGGTGAGTGCAGACATCTTTATTTAGCTCCTGAACATAGGGAGAAAGCATTCAGCTTTTCACGATTAAGTATAATGTTAGCTGTGGATTTTTTTGGTAAGTACTCCTTATCATGTTGATGTAGTTCTCTTCTATTCCAATTTTTCTGAGAGGTTTTTTATGTTTTATCATCAATGGCATGGAATACATTTCTATACTGAGGGAAGTGATCATGTGATTTTTCTTCATTAGCCTGTTAATATAGTGGATTACATCGATTTAGTTTAAAATATTGAATCAGCCTTGTGCCCTACAATAAATCTCACTTGGTCATGGTATATAATTCTTTCATATGTTGCTAAATTCTATTTGCTAGTGATGTTTTGTTAAGGATTTTTGTGTCTGTATTCATGAGGGATATTGGTCTATAATTTTCCTTTTTTTATGCTATCTTTGGTTTTGATATTGAAGTCATACCAGCTTTAAAAAATGAATTCAAATGTTTTTCCTCCTATTTTCTGAAAGAGATTGTGTAGAATTGATTGTTAATTATTCTTTCCACCTATGGCAAAATTCTCCAGTGAAACCATTTAGGCCTAGAGATTTTTGTCTTAGGGGGTTTTAAAATTACAGTTCATTTCCTTAGTAAGTATAGAACTATTCAAATTATCAACTTCATGTTGGGTAAGTTACAGTAGTTTGTGGTTTTTGAGGAACTGGTTAATTTTGTCTAAGTTGTCAAATTTATGTGTGAACAGTTGCTCATAGATTCCCTTATTATCCTTTAGATTTGTGCAAGATCTATAGTCCTAGCCCCTGTTTCCTTCCTGATATTGGTAATTGGTTTTTTCTCTCTTTTGGTCAATTTTTTGCAAAAAGTTTGTCAATCTTATGGATCTCTTCAAAGAACCAGTTCTTTCATTGATTCATTGATTTTTTTTGTTTCATTGATTTTTCACTATTTTTTAATTTTCAGTGTCCTCAATTTCTACTCTAATCCGTTATTTTATTCTTTCTGCTTTCTTTGGGCTTCTTTTGCTTTCCTTTTTCTACATTCCTGAGGTGGGAACTTATATAATGTATTTGAGACTTTTCCTTTTTTTTTTTTAATGCATGTCTTTAGTATTGAAAACTTCCCTCTCCATACTGCTTTAGCTATGTCCCACAAATTTTTACATGTTGTATTTTCATTTTCATTCATTCAATGTATTTTTAAAAATTTCCCTTGAGACTTCATCTTTGACCCATGGATTACTTAAAAATGTGTATTTAGTTTTCAAGTATTTAGAGTATTTTCCTGCTATCTTTCTTATTGATTTCTATTTTGATTCCATATTGATTTCTATTTTGATTCCAGTGTGTTCAAAAAACACACTCTGTATGATTTCAACTATTTTAAATTTGTTAAGATTTGTTTTATGATCCAAGATATTATCTATCTTTGCATATGTCCCTTGGATACTGCTGTTATTGGGTGGAGTATCTTGTAAATGTTGCTTCAATCCTGTTGCTTGATAATGTTGTTAGGACTCTTCTATATCCATACTGATTCTCTGTCTGGTTATCCTATCTGTGCTGAAAGGCATAGTGAAGTCTCCAACTGTAATTGTGAATTTGTCTGTTTCTCCTCTCAGTCCTGTCAATTGTTGTTTCATATAGTTTACAGATCTGTTGTTTGGTGCATACATACTTAGGATTACTATGTCTTCTTGATAGGTTGACCCTTTTATCATTATATGATATCCCTCTCTGTCTCTGGTAATTTTCTTTGCTTTGAAATTGACTTTATCTGGTATTAATATAGCCACTCCTGCTTTCTTTTGATTAATGTTTTCATGGCCTATCTTTTTCCATACTTGCCTTTATTTAATTTTTTTTTTTTTTTGGTGAAAAAATTTATATTTAGATTTAGCCAGCTGGACTCAGTTTAGATGATTCCAATTTTGTTGGCAACATCCAAAGCATCGTAGTCAGGAGCCAGTTGAACATATGCCTTCTTCTCTCCAACAGGCCTGATCAAGGTGTTGACCTTGGCCATGTCAATGTTGTAGAGCTTCTTCACAGCCTGTTTGATCTGGTGCTTATTGGCCTTGACATCCACAATGAACACAAGTGTGTTGTTGTCTTCTATTTTCTTCATGGCTGACGCAGTTGTCAGGGGGAACTTGATGATGGCATAGTGATCAAGCTTGTTTCTCCTGGGGGTGCTCTTTCGAGGATATTTGGGCTGCCTCCACAGACGCAGTGTCTTGGGTTGTCGGAATGTAGGTGACATGTGGATCTTCTTTTTTTTTTGTGACTGTAGATGCCTTTCAGCACCACTTTCTTGGCCTTCAAAGCCTTTGCTTTGGGTTTGGCTTTGGGAGGGGTAGGGGCTTCCTTCTTAGCCTTCAGCACCATCTTTGTAAAAGGGCCATACTTGCCTTTATTTTTATATTTGAAATGAGTTTCTTATAGGCAGCATATGTTGGATTATGGTTTTTAATATACTCTATCTCTGTCTTTTAATTTGTGCGTTTAGATTGCTTGCATTTATATTTTTTATTATTTTATAGATTGCTTGCATTTAATGTGATTATTGACATATTAGGACTTAAGTTGTCTACCCTGGGAGAAGGGGGTACTTCCTGTTACTGCTGCATGGGAATGGGAGTTCCTGCTCCCTAGGTGGTCTCCACTGGCATTGCAGAAAGAGTGGGCCTCAATACTGGCCAGTGGGGTAAAAGCCCTGAGTCCGCACTTGGCCTCCTCTGGCACCACCCCAGAGGGAACGGTAAGCTGCCTTGTTACAGCCTTGTGAGGTTGGAAGTCTAGGCTCCTTCTTGGCTTTTGCTGGTGTGGGTGGGGTAGAGTCACAGTGTCGTTTCTGTGGTGCTTGGCTGGAGTGAAGTAGTTACTGTCTAAAAGTTTTTGTCTTGCTAGACTGTCCTTTTCCTGATCCTTTTACTAGAAAGAGCAGGGTTTTGTTGGGACTTTTTTTGTCTGCTCCTATTGTTGGCATTTCCAGATGCCAGTTCCAAGTCTGCAATAAGTGGGGCAAAAGGAAAACCCAGGAAAATCACCACAAGTTTGGTCCTTGGGTCCTGAGGTCCTTTGCCAATCTGCTTTCTTCTCTCCACCTTTCAGGGTCTTTTTATGTTAGTTTTGTATACGATGTCCAGGCATTTTAGTTGTGTTTGTGTATTAATCATGTTTTTAATTTTCTGTACATTAAGATGTTTTGACATTTTAAAAAAATATTTATTTATCAGAGAGAGAGAGGGAACACAAGCAGGGGGAGTTGCAGGCAGAGGGAGAAGCAGACTCCCCACTGAGCAGGGAGCCTGATGTGGGACTTGATCCCAGGACCCCAGGATCATGACCTGAGCCAAAGGCAGATGCCTAACTGACTGAGCCACCCAGGCGTCCCAAGATGTTTTGACATCTTAAAAAACCTTTCTAGTCCCTCCATGGCTAGTCAGTTCTTAGAGAGAGCAAAAGACTCAACCATGAGCATGCCTTTGTAATATAAACTAACAAATCCAGAGTCCTATCTCCCCATCTGTTCTGTGCACCCAAGGAGGCAATATTTCTCTGCCTTAATCATCCCAGGACCAGGTGCCAGACAGCTAGAGACTATCCCTATAGCCCAGAGTCCACTGAAATTACTCAAACTAGCCAATCCTAAACTGTTTATCCTGCCCTGCCTTGCCTCTGCCAGGGAACTCCAGTAAAGTCTTCTGGCCTAGGCTCTCCCCTCACTTCTGCTTCTGTTTCTTGACCAAAAGCTAGTGTTCTTTTTGTGGCCCTGTGTGGCAAGCCCTCTTTTTCCTACATCATCCATTTTTATTTATTTATTTTTTAAAATGTTTTATTTATTTATTCATGAAAGTCAGAGAGAGAGAGGCAGAGGCAGAGGGAGAAGCAGGCTCCCCGCCTAGCAGGGAGCCCGATGAGGGACTCGATCCCAGGACCCTGGGATCATGACCTGAGCCGAAGGCAGACTCTTAACCATCTGAGCCACCCAGGCACCTCTCATCATCCGTTTTTAAATCTCTACTTGATCATCTCATCATTATGCAAACATGTTATTTTCCCACCTTAAAAAAAAAATCTCCCAGGTACACTCTAATGTTTTTCTCACCTTTGCACAAAACATCTCAAGGAAACTGCCATTAGTCTCCTCCTATTCTCAAACACACTCAACTCAGGCTTTTTCCCCAGCAATTCATGAAAACTGTTCTTGTCAAGTCACCAGTGACCTCATTGTTGCTAAAGCCGATGATCAGTTTTAAGTTCCTACCTTATTTGACAATCAGTAACAGTGATCACTCTCTCATCCTTAATACACTTTCTTCATTTGGCTTCCAGGTCACCTCAGCTTCTTGGTTGTCTTCCTAATTCACCGACTGCATCTTCTCAGTCCCCTCTGCCAGTTCCTCTTCTCCCCAACTTATTAAAGTGGCAACAGATCAGTTCTAGGACTTAGTCTTTTTTACTCTAACAGAACTCACCCTTTTAGTGATCTCATGCAATCTCATGGCTTTAAATACCATCTCTAGACCATGACTCACAAATTTTTCTCCACTGTGCAGACCTGTCAACTGAATTCTTGACTCATGCATTCCACCGCTTACTCAACATCATCTCTTCTCAAATGTTTTGGTCGATATTTAAAATTCAGCATATCTAAAACTGAGATGTCCATCTCATTCCATAAGTCTGATTGTACTCAGCCTTCCTCATCTGAGCTGATGATAACTCCAACCCATCTCCACTATCACCCAGGCCCTTCATGTCTTTTCTCAGATGTCCCCTTCTCATTGAATCCATCCTGACCACACTTTAAAATTGCCGCTCTCACTTCTGATCAATCTTACCCTGCTTTATAATTTTTCCTTTTCTCCCCTTATAGCATACATCATCCTCAAACATACAAGTAATTCACTTATTTACATGATTATTATATTTCTGCCTTCCACAAAAACAAGGGTCTTTGCTCTGTTCTCTAGTGTGTCCCAACTCTGTTTGCTTTGTTCACTGGTGTATCTTATATCTATGTGAACCTAGAAGCATTCACAGCACATAGTATGTGTTCAGTAAATATTTGGTTACTGAATAAATCTTGCTTATGTTTAAAAAAACAACAAAACACTTCTCTGGATGCTGTGTGGATATGGATTGATGGGGGTGGGGAGAGATCATTTATCAGGAATGTTTCACCTGCAAATAGTAAGAAAATAATGTGACTTTTTGGGATTAAAGAAACAAGTTATTTTTCACTCAGAACATGATATCTGAAGGTGTTGTTTTGTATCTAGTATATCAGAGCTAATGTCTGTGATGCTGCTGCCCTTTCTCTTATGCTCGAATGGATGCCACATCTTCGGCCATAAAAAAAAAAAAGAAAGAAAGAAAAAGAAAACCTACATTCTAGGCAAGGAGAAGGAAAAAGGCAGATGAGGTATTATTGGGGGCAAAGTTTAGGCAAAGGTAGAGATGGAAAAATGCAAACAGACTTACAATATATTTTTGTTATTGATTGGGGAGGTAGTAAAGAAAAGAGGGGTGTTTATTTGTTTTTAATGAGCAATTGTATGAATGGTAGAACCATTTATGAAAGTGGTTCAAATCAGGGAGAAAGAGATCTGCAGAGAAAAAAAAAATCAAGGTCTCCAGTTTGCACATACAAATTTGGAGATGCTTGCCCATCATCTAAGTGTAGATGCTAAGTAAGCAGTTAGATATGCAAGTCTAGCAGCAATGGGAGAATTTGAGGCTGGAGATACATACTGGAGAGCTATGAGCACATGAATAGTATTTAAAGCCATTGACTGAATGAGATCACCAGGGAATATAGATGGAGAATGTCCAAAATTGAGCCATGGATGAAGGGGGAAGGAGAAAGAAATAGTAAAAAGGCTGAGAAGGAGAAGAAAGGGAAAAATTAGGAAAATGTTGTATCATTGAAACATGAGAGCAGAACATTTTAAGAAAATTACTTAACCTTTTTAGAGCCCCAGTATCCTCATCTATAAAATGAAGTGAATCACAGTAGCTATCTCCTAGGGTGTTCATGATGATGAAATGCTACAACATCTGTAAATGGCTGGCATAGTGACTCACTGTGACAGGCACACAATCAAGGTCTGTTCCCCTCCCCTTTGGGTAGTTTCCTAGGCCATGTTACCAGACCCATGGGAATTCGAGAGAACCTTTCTAATATTCCAACAGTGTTTGTTGACTCAGTATGGTAAATAGCCACTTGTCTGGGAAAATATTTATGCAGGATGAATAGAACAAATATTGATTTTGTTTTATCCTGGTATCCATGTAACTCAAGGGCAAGAGAGACTCAGTACATGAATTTTAGAAACAGTAAATGTGCTGTCGCATTTTTTCCAGTCTGTATTAGTAATGAATGAATTAACATTTGCTTGACAAATAAATGAATGAACAGATCACATAAAAGGAAATGATGTAATGTCTATTCCAGGGCAGCATTAACATGTTTGTGAGTGTATATGTGTGTTAATTATCTTAGGGTGGTGCTAATTATCTTAACGTGGTTGACATAGTTAGTTGGTTCCATAATGGTGTTATAAAGTCAATATTGCTTTTTTCTCTAATACCACACACTGAACTACTGCCCCCCCCAAGGTTGGATCAGTGGTGAGCCTATCACCACTACAGGAAACAAAAACTCAACTCAAAAAAGAGGAACTCTACCCTCTGGAGAGTGGATATAGAATGTACAGTCTCTTTATATATTAAGGCCAAGATTAGCTGCTGGGGCCTCTTCATGTAGTTATACCTACAAGTGTATTTGTGGATGTGTCTACCGGCCTGGGCAAACAAGGTAAATTCATGTCCTTGGACAAAGGAGTGCAAGCCCACTTGATACCAGGAAAGATTTGCCCACTTAGAGTCAAGTGAATGGAAATTAGAGTAAAAAAATCAAGGGACTGTAACTGGAAGTGAGAGTAGTACTGGAGTTTGTTTTATTTATAGTGGTTCTGAGTACTTACAGTCAAACAGTTTTTTCTCAGGGCGCCTGAGTGGCTCAGTCAATTAAGCTTCCTGTTAAGCCTCCAACGCTTGATTTCAGCTCAGGTCATGATCTCAGGGTCGTGAGATCAAGCCCTGCGTCTGGCTCCGTGCTCAGCTCAGAGCCTGCTTGAGAGTCTCTCCCTCTCCCTTTGCGTCCCCCCGGCCCCCGCTCTCATGCTCTCTCTCCCTAAAAATAAATAAATAAAATAAATCTTCAAAAAAATTTTTTTTCTCATCTCTTGGTGGCATTTTGTGCTTTTTTTTTTTTTTTTTTTCCTTTTTGCCCTCTTTTTGCAGCTTGCTTAGAAACACTCTGGAAAAACCAATGGTAAAAATTTAAATATGACCCATGTAAAACCAGCCTGACATTTGGGGTGCCAGGTTCCTGAGAACTGCTCAGCAACACTTAACATACCAAGCTCCTTTCCCTTCACTAGGGAATGACTCATGTACAGACATCAGGGGATGTGGTTGAATGGTTATAGAACCTAATTTAAACTTGTTTTTAAACAGCAAGAGATGTACACTGGGCTGAAGAATCCATCTTGCGGCTGCCTACAGCCATTTTTTTTAAATCACTCTTTTATGCGGCATCCCTGGAAAGTCATCCATTTACCCAACAGAGGGAGCAAGGACTCTGCAAGGAAGCCTTTCGTTGCTCACTGAACACATACTTGAGCACTGTTTTGCAGTTTGAAAATTTTCAATCTGTTGCACCCTTCAAATCTTGGCTGGTGGAGACATGGCCCTAACAGATCCCATTCCCAGAGCTTTGCTGCAGTACTGACAAAATGAAATGAAGCAGCCAGGAAAATAAAAGCCATCTTGCGAGCATGTGGAGTTCAGGAAACCCTGGTCAAAAATTTAATGTTTGTTAAATGGAAAGGGAAATAAGATATCCTTCAGCGCCCACTAAAAATTTAATGATTTTCCTGGCAGGCTTTAAACAAAGGACAAACCACAGTTCCAAGTGCAATTTCATATGGCCCCTTGAGAAAGAAAAGTGAAAGCAAAAAAGAGAAAAACTGATCAGGAGCAAGATTTTTGCCACCGGGTGTCCCTTCCAACCAATGGGAACCAGTGGAATGAGAGCTAATATTAAGGGCTGTTGTTTTTTCTCTAGTGTCTGTGGGAGGCATTCTGAGCCCAGGTGAGGTGGTGAATGGCAAGGAGCTGGACTTGAAGTCTAAGCTAAGCACAATATAGGTCCTCGGAGATGAGGCTGGCAGAAGTTAGGGTCGGCGGTGCGGCTGGGCAGCCTGGGTTGGATTAGAAAAGGGTCGGTGGCTGGCCTGTGGACAAGACTGGGGGCATGGGGAAATCAGACAATAAGAGCTAATTCTTATTAGGCACTAGCTACGCCCCAGGCCTTGTACCAAGCACATTACAAGGATTACCTGTTTGCTTCGCAGAGGTTACAGTGTCGCTCTTGGTTTACAGATGAAGAAACTGAGGCTCCTGTAGGCTGAGTTCACTTTTCCCCAAAGGTTGCTCCTAGAGTAATGGGGAACCAGGACCCCAGTCTAGAAGATCTGACTCCAGAACTGAACCTCTTATCATATGTGCTAGATCAGGCCTCTATGACACGGCAGCTGAGTTCCTAAACTGGGGTGTGACAGAGACATCCTCCTCTTCTCTCCCTCCTTCTCTCTTCTGCCACACCTCCGGCAGGCCTGGCCACCACCCAGGCTCACATGCTGACAAAGGGAGAGCAAAAGCAAGCAGAGCCCCAACGAGAGTAAGTTGACAGGAAAGAGACAGGCGGTACGGGGCCGGAGAAGGAAAGAGCTGGTTGCTGGGCACATGACAGCCCATGGGAAGGAGGGAAACACACCTCACATCCCATATTGGCTCCTCAAAAATCGGTTTGCTTAAACTTTGAGAGAAATCTAACCTTTTTCTCTGTGGTTGTCGAACTGTTTCATCAAGAAGTCAAAATAATGAAGCTAGGACAGGATAATAGCCAAATAGTGGCTCAAAAGCCACATTGCCACACTGTGAAATAGTATAATCTAAGAGTGTAATTTAAATTGGTACTTTGGGTTGTAGGAAGGAAGAAGTTATAGCTAATACAGTTTAGTGCGTCGCAAATTGTTTACTGTCTTCATGTGTTTGGAGGGCTAGCCAGTGAAGGAGGGAGCTGACTGGTTCTGGATGGCCTCCAGAGATGCACTAATTCCTATTAATTCTAATAGGAATGGACTGTGTAGCAGTGAATCGTCACCCACAAAGCAGAGATTTTTCATCACGGGACACAGCTAAGCAGAAGCTAGATCTTTGGTCAAAAACTAGTTGCACGTTACAGTCCTCGGGAAAGTTTTTTAAAATGTTGATGTCTTGGCCTCATTCCCAGAAATTCTAATTTAATCAATGTGGGGTAGAGCCCCAGCATTTGGGGTTTTTTAAACTCCTCCAATGATTCTAATGCGCAACAAACTTTGAGAACCACTGAGCTCTTTCACTGGGGATGCTGGAGAACAGATGCCCACTGTGGGTAGGTGGCTGGACCAGGTGGCCTCCAATGCCCCTTTGTTTTAAAATCCTAAATTTGCTGACTAAGGCCCTTCACTGTGTATTTCTTGTTTATGATGGCTACCAATAATATTGTGAGCAACTGTTAGTGAAAGAGGGCTACAATTTTTAATGTGGAAGAAAGTCACAAGCTGTGAGCAACAAAAGACCACATCCACTCCCTTGGATTCCTGTCTCTTCAAAATTACATTCAAGGAAAAGAAGGTAAGAAAATGCATGATAAATTTAGCACGTCATTAATCCGAAACCACCCTTCTTCTCTGGCTCTAAATCCTGGCACATTGGAACATGAATTGTTTCTGGAGACTCATAACAGCCGTGCACATGGATATACTTGCATCATGAACATTCAATCTAATTATTTCAAGGGAAAAATGATTTAGGATTGAAAAGAATTTTCCAGAGGCAAAAAAAAAGAGTGTCGGTTGTGACTGCCGATTGAAAGGCGAAGGAAGAGCTCTCCTGTTTCAGCTGCACTTTATACCCCTGCCATCTTGCAGCTTTTCTCTCACTCCTCAACGTAAGTATTATTATATTTGGCAGAAACTGCCAGAATCCTTTCAAGCTGCAGTCTGAGCTTCACACAGTCCTGCACTGAACCTACAAAGGGACTTACAAACATGACTGCCACTGGACTATTTAAAGACTGAAGTGCAGGACCGGTATCAACATAACCGCATCCAGGAGTTCTGCCTAGTGGAAACAAGTTCTTGGTCTGATTTTAGCCTGCCACGGTCCTGCAGCGTGACTCAGGACGAACTGTGCCCCCCGTGGTGCTTCAGTAACCTTAGAAGCTGAACAAGCACAGAAATGCTGACTCACGTCAGACGGGGCTGAGCGAGACTCCGAAAGAGGCCCTGCATTATCACAGGAAAGCAAGCTAAACCGGGTTGTCATGATCCTGGACGAGAAGCCCCAGAACTTTTAACTTGACGCAGTTTTGTGTTTCCTGCAGCAGGAAGGCCTGTGACAGACAGTGCAGTTCAAGTGAAGCCACTCAACATTTGTCCACAGGAAAATCCCAAAGCTTGATGCTTGGGACACTATCCTCTCCTAAAGAAAAAAAAAAAAAAAAGTTATGGTAAATTGCACTGTTCCTCTGTGGGTTAAAAGTTTAATATGTTATATTGATGAAAAATCTATTTCAAACTGTGCACTTTGAACTGTCAAGCAGCTTTGGCAGGAGCAGGATGGGTTGGCAGACAGACAACTCCCTCGTGCGTGGGTAGAACCACTTAGAAACCTCTGCGCCCTGGTGGGGAGAAGGATGCTGGGAAAAGAGAAACCAGACCTGGGCTCTGAAATGGCCACTCCTATATAGAAGTACACTTCTATGGCCCCTAAAACTGTTAGCATTGCTCCTCAGGCAGGTGAATGATGACTGGCAATAGCAGAGATAATCGCTGATGAACCACCCACCCACCAGCCTCAGAGGGTAGCAAATGAGGGGGAAGGAGGCTGGGAAAGAGAAGGAAGCAAGCCATAGCCCCACTTAGCACTGAAGAGAGGTCATTTCTAATCCTGTTACAAGGAACGAAAAGGAAGTGAATATTACAGGAGGAGATTGTGGCACACAAAACCAATTGGCTGAAGAGTATTCTCAAAGAGGGACTAAACTTAAAGAGTGTGTTTTCCTAAATAACAATTTGGAACCTGATCTATAATCTCTACCTTCTCTCTCCCACTATCCTGAGCAAGGAAGTATCTTGGGGAAATACTCATCTCTACTCCTGCCTGAATGTCTCTTAATCTACTCAGCTCCATCCACCTTCATCTGTGCCCTCCTTGAGCACCCCACTCTTGTAGCCATCCAGGACTCTTGTTATGACTTCACAGTATTCCACCACAGACATTGAACTCTGACCAGCCACTCCTCAGCCAAATCCCTTTATGTAGTTAACTCCCTCTCTTTCTTTCTTCTCACTGTCCCTGCCTGCTGAGACCTCCTAAGACCTCCATTAGGTCTCCCAAATCCACCCATTGTCCCAAGCCCAGCAGTTATCCACAGGTTCTACTTCCTGTCCTGTGTACCCTGAGTCATCATGATGGTTCATCTAGTCAACCACTCCTTCTCAGTGACCTTCCCTCCTCACCACCCTTCCACCCCCTCTCAGGAGCCCTCTTTTCCTCCCAATCTCCTGCATCTGTGCTGCCAAACACTGCTTGGAAAAAAATAACACAAATGTGAATCATAGTCACCACAGTTTATGGTTTTCATTCTCTGCGGGGCAATCAGTGCTCTTACAAGTTTTCCTTGCCCTTTCGCCTCTCCACAGCCACCTCACATCCCCAGTGCTGCAGTCAAGCTCCCCTATTCCAACGCAGCCCAACCCATCTATTCTCCACTGATAACTTTTGCTTCCACTGGCCAGAGAACAAGAAGTCAAAGATGTTCCTTCCCACCCCCTAGTCCAGTCTTACCATCCAATTTATCCATATCTGCATCCATGCTCGCCAACTCCCCTCCAGACCGAAGGAAGAAGGAACCTTCCTGGATGTTTGAAACCACTGCGTCCTTCCCTCTCCGTGATCTCAATCTTGTCCCTCCTTTCCCCCTCGTTTCTTGCCCTAAACTTCATACCTGCTCAAGCCTCTCCACTCTTTCCAAAACAACAAAACCAATACCAATAACCAACAGCCATAACCAATTCTGTAGCCCCTTCTAGTTATTGGAATGCTCTTCTTTCCTTTCCAATGAATCTTCTTTAAAAGTAGATTTGCTTCCAAAGAATCCTTACCTCCCATTTGAGGTTTGATCAATAGACATGTGACTTCTGTCCATTGGCACTGCTTTTGCTAAGATAACCAATGACCACTTTCTAGATCTGAGGGATAGTGTTCAGTTTTTATCTCATTGAACTTATTTCACTTTTTTGAAGCCTTTTTCTCCCTTGACTTTGGTAACTCACCTTCTTCAGTTCTCTTTCTGCCTCCCAAACTGCTCTTGTCCCTTAAATACAGCTATTTCCTCAGCCTAGAGTGGTCCTTTCCACTTGGTGAATTCCTCAGCCTTCAAGATCCAGTCTAAATTAATGTCACGTCCTCAACAAAGCCACCTTCTCCTTGCCTCTTTCTGGGCTTCCCCTCCTGGCCCAACAGAATCACTGGCTCTCTCTCTTTTGTCCCCAGCGTCTTGTAATACTCCCACTGTGGCACCCGTCCCCCTGCATTGCAGTGTTTTATTCAAGTGTCCATTTCCCTCACTGGTCTGAGAGCTCCCTCAGGGCAGGGACAATGTCTCAATCATCTTTATATCCCCAGACCCAGCCCATGCCTGCCACACAGGAGGCTTGATGAATGATAAATTTTATTGAGTTAAATCACACGAAATTGCCATTTTTATAGACCATCAATAGTCAAATACCAGCAATTTCTTATGGTTCGACTTATTACCATAAGTATTTTCATTGTGTTTCTCCCTGGAGCTGAAAGCTCCTTACAAGCATTGTGTAATTAATCTTGAGGAAATTCCTGTACGATAGTATGAGAAATCATAATCATCATCTTATAGATGGCTCAGTAGGTTGGTGGCAGAAGAGGAGCTAAAACCGGATCTTACAGTAATACCCCTCATTCTAGGGTTCACAGTGCTAGATTCATGGAATTCTGGAGTGAAAAAGAAATTCAGAGGGTCACCTCCCTGCCAGCTTCAGGCAGCAAGATATATAAATCATCCTTAAATGGTTTTTGGCCTTTCCTATCATGTGTCCAAAGTTGAAGATGATAGATTCTCTCGCAATAATAATGTAATATTTTCCTCTTACACCCTCACTATGCGGTCCATTGCTGACCCAACTCTCTCTAGCTGCACTATGTCAATTTGTGACTTTATGGAGATAAAGCAGCTGTGATGTACCCAGCTTATAATAACCCTCCTTCTACTTAGAGCCACTTGTTCTCTCCTCAGTTTTATTTTACTCCTGAAAAAAAAAAAAAAAAAGGAATCTTTTCTCTTTTCAACTCTATTCATAGGTCCTTCACATCATTTTAATCAAAAGATTTCAGGGTCTTCTATAACAACATTTTCCAGTTTCATTAGACCATGTTAAAAATGGAACACCCATTATTAACATCCTGCTGATCTAATGTGCAGTGGAATAAAATTTGGGAGACAGGGCTCCGTGATGCTTACACATTCCTTTTTAAATATTAAGATAAAATTTAGATGTGGTACCCTTGTAAGGACAGTATAAAGATGCCTTCCTAGCCTTGGCAAGGTCCTATTTCTGTTTACATAGTCATTATTGCAATTATCTCTTTAACCATGGGCTCATAATGCCACCTCATACTTAGACCATACTTGTGCTTTTACAGTCTTGAATAATAATTGAGCTTTTATTCTCTGTCATGCATAATAATTGAGTTTGGGTTTATTTATTGTGTATGCCATCTTGATTGGGTTCTGACTACAACCAATTTTTTTTCTCTATTTCTCTTCATCATTTTGAAGTCTATCCTTCTGAAGCGCTAGCAACCACCCCCATCCTGTTACCCCCTCCCCTTCTGCCCTTCAGAATTGTTGTTACCTATAGGTTACATTAGGATGCTTTCAGATAAACCACCTTCAACGTTAATTTTATTTTGTCTCTAAATATTAAGGATCTTGGGTGAGCAGCTTCCTGATAAGTTCCATACTGCACATTTGCTACGTGTTTAACCCTGTGCTAGATACCGTGACAGCTTTCAAAGCTCACAGTCACTGTGAAGAAGTTGTTCATCCACACACACGGTTAGCTAAGAATAGGAGATATCGTATGATCAAAAAGATAAAGGAATCATAATACAGTGTCATGCAAATCATAAGAAGAAAGGTGTCAAGATTAGACTTGATCTATGATATGAAAGATTAGGAGGATCTAGGCATTTAAGAAGGATTAAGAAGGGATGAGGTGGACCACAGAAGCAACAGCAGATGCCAATATGGGCATCAGTGGCCCCTTGCTATGTGGGCTACAGAGCTGCACATTAATCAGTTACAGCCATATTACTCTGCGCTACCATTGGCCATATAGAAGTCTGACGTCCTCAGTGGCTTATAACTACAATGAGGGCAGGGACCATAATGACTTTGTCCGGTAAATGATATACAATTTTAAAGAGTGATTTTAAGAGTGCCTGGCCTATAATACATGGTCAGTAAGTATACATTTAAGATTTTTTTTTTAATTGGTTTGAGTGAAAAGCTGGGTTAATATGGGGATGGTGATTAAATTCAGGTTATGGAGGCCTCTGAAAGGCAAGCAGACCATTTCAGCTTCATCGGGTCGGAGCCACTGAAGTCTGGGATAGGAGTGACAAGATAATGTGGTTTCTGGGGAATTTACCTGGCAACAGTGTTCAGAATGAATTAAAGGAGGGGAGCGGGGAAGGTAGAGGAAGAAAGGAGTTATTGTTTAAGTCTACCTATCACGCTATCTCTCACCCTTGCATCTCATTCAAGCTTCTAGAAAGATCTTTGGCATCTCATTATCTTCAAGCTCCATTCACTCCTCAGCTCGTTCTAACGTACCTTCTGTTCCTACTTCATAGTATTGAACTACTCAGTCTCTCTGCAGTATTTAACATCATTAACATTTTATCTTCTAATAACAGCTTTATTGCTTACAAATTTTCATTAGACTTTATTTTTTAAAGCAGTTTTAGGTTCCCAGCAAAATTGAGCAGAAAGTACAAAGATTCCCTACATTCTCTCTGTTCCTACATATGCAGTTTTATTTTTTTATTACATAATTATTGTAACAAATTTAAGCAATACTTTAAATGCAAAGAAGAAAATAAAACTTACCCCGTTCTCCTCTTCCAGAGATAATCACCATTAACATTTTGGTGAACATTCTCCCAAACATCTCTCTAGTCTATGCCTACATGCATAAGCAGATGGCTATGTGTATAGAGATTTACATAAATTGGAACATAGAATACTCGTTTTTCAGTGACTTGCATTGCTTTTCCTGAACAATAAGTATAAATGTCAGTGAGCATAAATCTGTGTAATTTTTGATAGGGGCATAATCTTCCAGTGACTATGTGTATCATTATTTATATAACATGTTCCCTAGAGGATGAATGGTACAGCTTGTTTTCAGCTGTTGCTATTATAAATAATGTTGCAGTACACATTTTTATTTTTATCTTTTTGCCATTTTACCATTATCTTAACAGACCCCCTCCTCCTTCCAATTCTCTGTTGTACTTGGTGCATTCCTATAATCTGTCTCTACTGCCCATTGGCTCTGGTTCCTCCTGGTTTTCCTACTGCTCTGATGGATGGTTTCTTCTCAGCCTTCATCATGGGCTCTTTGCCTGGCTTACTTTTTTTTTTTTTTTTAAAGATTTTATTTATTTGACAGAGAGAGCACAAGCAGAGGGAGAGAGAGGGAGAAGCAGGTTCCCTGCTGAGCAAGGAGCCTGATGTGGGACTCGATCCCAGGACCCTGGGATCATGACCTGGGCCGAAGGCAGCCGCTTAACCGACTGAGCCACCCAGGCGTCCCTCTTTGCCTGGCTTACTCTTTAAACGTTCATGTGTAACTGGCCTTTACACTTGTCTCAATCTTACCCTTGCTCTCCATCTTTTTCCCAACCCATCTCATCTACTCTCATTGTTTAACAACCACATCCAGATGGACAAGTACAAATTCAGGATCTCTATCTCTGACCTCTTTCCTGAAATTCACATAGATATCTGCTAGCTGCTGCGCCCAACATCTCAGGAAACTCACCGCGTTCAGTGTCTTCACTCCACTCTCAAACCCAGCCCCATTCTTTTGCACTCAGCCATTTAGACACTTCAGACAAGAGCTTGAGGATCATTTCTTATTCCTTCCTCTCTCTTATCACTCTACATCCAGCCGACCATCAAGTTTGTGAATTCCGCCTCCTAAATATTTCATGAAATGCCTTAAGATATTTCTCAGGAATCTACTGGAGGATGCACTGCACGAAAACAAGAAAGTAAACCAAGTAAAGGAAGATATGGTAATTAGGACATAGTGGCCCCAAGGCAGGAGGGAGAAAAGGGAATTCCCAAGATGATGGAGATGAGAAGTTGCAGGCAATGGCTGCTCAGCAGCCCAGGGAAGAACCCATCCAAGGGGGAAGCAGGAATGATGGAGGACCCCTGGAAGGATGCCTCCAAGAAGAACGTGAAACTGCTAGAACACATGATGTGTTGGGACACACGGGGAGATGTTATAGCAGTTTGGCAAAGGTTTGGGGTAGAATAATTGACTGCTTCACAGAAAAAAGAGGGTGTGTGTGTGTGTGTGTGTGTGTGTGCGCGCGCACGTATAAAAGGAAACCCAGAGGCTGAACTCTGAAAAATAATTTCATAATCATAATATTGCCAACACTGAATACTGATTTCATTGAAAATATGAATATAACTACACTGGAAAGAAGAGATAAAGGAAAGTGTTTTGTGTATGTGTCCGTGGCAGAGTCTAAGAGAGCTTATTTCTTATTTTCCATTTTAGAATGTGAATAAATAACATTTAAAATCGAAAAATCAAGAAACAGTACTTAAAGAAAACAACCAAAAGAGTTGGTAAGAGTTGCCTGAGAAGAGAGGGGACTGAGGATGGATGGGACAGGAAATTCCTGTTTTTCATCAGAAACCCATAGTGTTATTTCTCTTCTTAAACTAAATATATGGATTACTTTGATTTAGTAAAAAATTTTAAAAAGGAAGAAAAGTTGGGAAGAATCCAAGTATTCATCAATAAATAGTTTAAAAAATGTTTCATTCATGCAGTAGATTATATATTGCTTTTTTTTTTGAAGATTTTATTTATTTATTTGACACAGAGACAGAGACAGCAAGAGAGGGAACCCAAGCAGGGGGAATGGGAGAGGGAGAAGCAGGCTTCCTGCTGAGCAGGGAGCCCGATGTGGGGCTCGATCCTAGGACCCTGGGATCATGACCTGAGCTGAAGGCAGATGCTTAATGACTGAGCCGCCCAGGCGCCCCTATATACTGCTTCTTTAAGGTAGATCTAAAAAATAGTAATAATAAGGTAGATCTATGGGGAAATGCAAATGTGTCCAAAATACACTGAAAATGAAAAAAGCTAGTTGCAAAAAGTATCATGGTGTTATCTGATTTTCACCTCCCCACCAACAATAATCACAAGTCATTTTTAGAATTAAACAAATTGAAGGAGTTATAACCACACCATCAATGATTTGGGGGTGAAATTTCACTTTTCCACATTATGGATTTTAGTAATGTTTGAATTTTACATAAGGAAAATATCTGTCTTGTTCCTGGTCACAAAACGATACCAAACAGATATATCTCATATCTACTATGTGCTCTTCATTCCTAATATCCCTGCCCTGAAAGCCTTTAAGTGGCTTATTAGCAGCCCCAGAGTAAGTCCAAGCTCATTAGGATGACATTTAAGGCATTCTAGGCAGGGCCTCTGCTGAGTATCCAGCCTAGGCATCAGCCACTTCCTGCCTTGCCCTCTGAGGACTGCTCACACATCATTATTGTGCTTGTCCTGCTCTTCCCTGGGAGACCCGTTTCTATGTCGCCATCCCTCCACTGACCCGCTCCCAGCCCCGTCAGCCCCCAGCACAGTCAGGGCCTCACCTACTTTAGGGAGCTTTTCCTCAACCCTGCGCTGGGTTGAGGTCCTGCCTCCATACCTGCCAAAGCAGCTTATACACGACTTTCCATAGATGTACCACATTGTACAGAAATAATTATGTTCTGTGCCAGCCTCCTGTCACTGAACTCTTTTTTTTTTCAAGATTTTATTTATTTATTTGAGAGAGAGAATGAGATAGAGAGAGCATGAGAGGGGGGAGGGGCAGAGGGAGAAGCAGACTCCCCGCTGAGCAGGGAGCCCGATGCGGGACTCGATCCAGGGACTCCGGGATCATGACCTGAGCCGAAGGCAGTCGCTTAACCAACTGAGCCACCCAGGCTCCCCTGTCACTGAACTCTTAACTCCAAAAGGACAGGGGCATGTTTTATTTATTTCAATGTTCTCAGAGCCTAGCCTAGTGTCTGGCATCTAATAAACATTCAATACATGTTTCACTGAATAATTCAAGCACAGGTGGATGAGAATTTTTGAGATGTCCACTTGGGTTAAGCATTACTATTAATCTCTACTTTAAGGGTCAGAACACTTTGAAAAACCTCTGTGCACCAGCATTCTAGGATGTGGGAGAATGGAAAGGGAGTAGGTGCTGCTGTCTTCACGCCCACCTTCACATGAACACAGCAGCAACCATGTGCCAACTCATGGAGAAGGGGTGGCAGACCACCTGTGGTTGCAAGTAGCTATGCTCACTGTTGATGGCTTGTCACTTTCCTGGGTCTCTCGTCATGGCATCTTTGCCATGCAGATATGACATGCTCCAGAAGACTGACCCGATCCATCCACTGAGCCAATCTTTTAACCAGTTATGAATCTACTCAGTGGCAATCTGATTCAGTACTGACAGGCCTCGCTTCTTATGATGGTTGTGGGAGAAGAACCAATGTCATTCCTTCCATCCAAGTAGACTCGATCTGCACCCATCATTCTTTCACCATCACCAGTCTGTAGACTCAAGTGGGGTCCCATCAGTGGTAATGATCCGAATTTCACTGACTCTCATGCCTCCCTTGACAGACTACAAGGTATGTCCCTCCACACCAGCTACCATTTGGAGTCTCTGGTGTGGTCTAAAGCACTCACACGTGTTTTTCCTTTCACTCTGTTCTGGCCTGCCTCTCTACACCACATCTCCCACCAGGCTCTGCCCTCTCCAGGCAGATGCACCAGAGACTGTGTCCCATGGGGACCCCTGTCAGTGTCACATGGTTGTAGGGGTCACAAATCAGGGCTGCTTCTGTTACAGTGTCTTAGAGAGGTTTTCATGAAATTGCTCATTTTGTTTTCCCTGTTCTTCCTCCTCTCTACCTAGAAATAGCCCTGGGTCCTTCTTACCGTGAATTGAATTCACTCCCCAAAGGATCCATATTCAAAATATGTCCAGAATCCCACCACTTCTCCCCTCTCTTACTACCACCCTAGTGCAAGCCACCATCTTCTCTCACTAGCTCATTGACATCACAACTGGTCTCCTTACACGCACCCTTTCCCCTCCAGCCTCTTCTCAACACACCAGCCCAGTGTTCCTGCGAAATCTAAGTCAGATCTAAGCCAACTTCCTCTCATTTTATTCCACCAACCTCACCTCATACTGTTCTTCACTCTCTCATCCGTTCATAGCCATATTGAGTGTCTCTCCTTCGGTATACGTCTACCATCAGAATCGTCTCCTAAAACTTGGTAATCTGATTACTAATGATATAAATAGCAGATATTTTATATTTGGGGATTTTTTAATTGTATATATTTTTGGTACAAATGGGATATATTCAATCAGTAAAATAAATATTAGATTTAAAATAAAGAATGGATTAAAATAAATACCTATAAGGCACTCTAGTGGAACAAGTGGGAATAAAAGCTAAACTCTTAAAAATATATCTTGCTTTGACTTGGTTTTTGGACCATGTTAAGTATTTTACATGATTATGAAACAAGTTTTTTAGAATACCCAAAAATAAAAGTCAAACGTAACAATAGAATTTAACTGTTATCTAATTGGTGGCCTAAGCACATGAAGAAGAAATTTTCCAAGCAGTTTTAAACCTGGTAACTCTATTGTACACATCTCTAGCGGAATATACCTTAATGACAAAAATAACTGCTGGAAAAAAAAAATCTTAAATTGTTCTTAGTATTTTTATTATTGGTGATAGTGCTGATGTTCCTTTTCTAAGACTGTTGTGTATATATTATGGAATAAAAGAAAAGGTAGGGAAATTATACTGATATCATTGAAAACTAATTATTTTTGGCATTAAGTAAAAGGACATACAGGGACACGAGGGTGGCTCAGTCGTTAAGTGTCTGCCTTCGGCTCAGGTCATAATCCTGGGGTCCTGGGATCGAGCCCTGCATCGGGCTCCCTGTTCAGCGAGGAGCTTGCTTCTCCCTCTGCCTCTCCCTCTCCCCCTGCTTGTGCTCACTCTCCCTCTGACAAATACATAAATAAAAACCTTAAAAAAAAAAAAAAAGTAAAAGGACATACAGATATAAGATTCATGAAATTAAGTAAAAACACTCTAGACCTGAAATTGAATTGCAAGTATCAATATGAACTGAAAATAGATTTTATCTTTAAAATGGAAAGCCTATTTGCCAGTTCTTTCCACTGAAAACCAATCCAATGGCAATAACCAGACTGTGGTCTCTAAATACCATTTCCTAATAAAGGAACCCAAGTTCTTTGTAGGAGCAGTTGACTCCAGGCCTGGAACTGAAAAGTACACAATGAGCCAGGAATATCTTGTCATAACAGACAATTCAGAATCTATCGATGACTTTCAGGTCATGGCAAAAAGTAGCAAGGCCCAACTTCAATAATGAAGATAAGTGCAGTGAATTCAAACACATCAAGTATGTTTTAAGTCAGTGAGTTCAAAATTATACTAAAAGAAGAAAAATTTCGGGCGCCTGGGTGGCTCAGATGGTTAAGCATCTGCCTTCGGCTCAGGTCATGATCCCAGGGTCCTGGGATCAAGTCCCACATCAGGCTCCCTGCTCCTTGGGAGCCTGCTTCTCCCTCTGCCTCTCTCTCTCTCTGTCTCTCATGAATAAATAAATAAAATCTTTAAAAAAAAAAAAAAAGAAAAATCTCATTGGCCACCTTTGGAGGATCCTAGGGAGCCAACTTGTTGCTTAGAAAACTGTAAGCAAAGGAAAATAATTGAGCATTTATCCTTCCTTTTCTGTGAGAACTGTATCTCAGGAAAACTAAATAATGGATGAAAGGACATACTTTGGATGGAACTATATTAGTTAATAATGAAGAAAGAAAAACAATTAGAATATCTTCATTTTACAACTTTGAATGAATTGATGAGTCTACTCAATAATAATAATAATAATAGACAAGCAGACATCAAGTACTGCCAAATGGAAAAACACACCACCTACAAATTAGTTTTAATGGGAAAAAAAAATTGATTCTAAATCTGATTAAGCATCTAAATCCAACTACTAACTTATAAGAAGTTCAGGAGACTAAAGACAATGTTCAATGAACCACAAGGACACAATTAACAAAATCTTAAGTTCACAAAACTCCTCAGAATTCTAATGATAATTTAAAAACAGCTTCCTAGAAAAAATTTCAAGGAAAAGAGAGGGGCAACAGATGGCTTGCACCAATCATAATGTATGGACTTTATCTGGAACCAATGTAAACAAATCAACTGTTTAAAATTTTTAAAAAATAGTTGGCTGGGGAAATGTGAAAGTAACTGGTTTATTGATGATAGTGAGGAATTATTGTTAATTTTTTTGGTGTGAAAGCAGTATTGCATCTTTACCTTTAAAAACAGTTCTTATTCTTTTTAGAGACATATTCTGAAATATTCACAGATGAAACTGTAGGCTGTGTAGGATTTGCCTGAGAATAATCCAGAGGAGGTACTGAGGGTAGAGATGTAGGAGAAATATGATGACAAGTTATAAGTAGGTAACTGTAGAAGCTGAGAAACAGATATTCTGAAGGTCGTTATACTCTTCTCTCTACCTTTTCACATGTTTGAAATGTTCCATAACAAAAAAGTGTTTTTTAAACAGGTAAGTATATGTTATCAAAAAGAATGAGTCTGGAACATTGGGAGCAAGATGGCGGAGGAGTAGGAGACCCGATTTCCTCTGGTCCCAGGAATTCAGCTGGATAGGGATCAAACCAATCTGAACACCTAGGAACTCAACAGGAGATCGAAGAAAAGAAGAGCAACAACTCTCTGAACAGAAAAGCAACCACTTTCTGGAAGGTAGGACGTGCGGAGAAGTGAATCCGAGGCGATATTCGGGAGGATAGATGGCAGGGGAGGGGGTCTCCGTCCACTGCTTCTGGCAAGTGATAGAGCCGCGGAGCACAGAATCGGAACTTGTAGAAGTCTGCTCCACTGAGGGACGTCACTCCGGTGGCTAAGCGGGGGGTGGAACCCTCGTGGAACAGTGTGGTCTCAGGACCCTCGGGGTCACAGAAAGTCCAGGGGTGCCTGAGTGCGGCAGAGCTCCCAGGTATCGGAGTGGGGAAGCCAGCTGCAGAGACAGAGCCCAGGCGCGGGCTCTCAGCTCGGGGTTGCCATAAACTGTGATCTGCGGCACAGTCGGGCCACTGCTCCTCCAGCAGGGACCCAACAAGCGGCAGATCCGGGGAGACTCCCCTTCCTGCCCTGGGAGGAGAGGCGCGGGAGCGTACTGCAGGGATCTGTGGGTTTGGAGACTCCACCCGGGGTCGGGTGCCAGAGATAGAAATGCTTGGTCACAGGCCGGGTGAGCACGGAGTGCGGCTGGAGACCGGGGAGCCAGGAGTGACTGACAGCTTTTCTCTGGGGGCTCACTAAGGAGTGGGGCCCGAGTTCTCGGCTCCTCTGAGGCAGAGATTGGGAGGCCGCCATTTTCACTCTCTGCCTCCAAAGCTGTACGGAAAGCTTGCAGGGAACAAAAGCCCGGGAGAGCAAACCCGAGCAGATTACTTAGCCCAGACCGGCAAGGGCAGGGCAATTCTGCCTCCGGCAAAGACTTTTGGAAACCCCAGCAACAGGCCCCTCCCCCAGAAGATCAGCAAGAACAGCCAGCCAAGACCAAGTTTACCGATCAATGAGAACAACAATAGTCCAGCACTAGGGGAATAATGCACATAGAATTCATGGCTTTTTTACCATGATTCTTTAGTCTTTCAAAGTTATTTTTTTTTTTACTGTCTTTTTTTTTTAATTTTTCTTTTTCCCTTTTTTAATTTTTTTTAATTTTTTAAAAAGATTTTATTTATTTGAGAGAAAGAGAGACAGAGAAACAGCATGAGAGGGGAGAGGGTCAGAGGGAGAAGTAGGCTCCCCGTTGAGCTGGGAGCCCGATGTGGGACTCGATCCCAGGACTCCGGGATCATGACTTGAGCCGAAGGCAGTTGCTTAACCAACTGAGCCACCCAGGCGCCCTTCTTTTTCCCCTTTTCAACCAACATCTTATCAATCCCTTTTTTTAAAAAAACATTTTTATTTTTCATTTTTAGAGTCATATTCTATTCCTTCATAGTAGTTACCCGTATTTTTGGCATATATATATAAGTTGTTCTCTCTTTAAAATTTTGAGATAGTTTCTTCTAACAGATCAAAATATACCCTAAAGCTCTATTGTATGGTTTTTTCCTACTCCCCTGCCTGATCACATTCTCTCCCCTTTTTTTTTTAAATCCTCTTCTTTCTTTTTTCAAATAACTTCTTATCAATTTCTTTTATAAAATTTTTTATAATTTCCATCTTTACAGTCATATTCCATCCCTTCATCATATCAACCCTTATTTTTGTACATATATAAGTTTTTCTTTCTTTAAAATTTTGGGAGGCACTTTCTTCTAACAGACGAAATACACCCAAAATCTAGTGTGTGGCACTGATCTATATACCAGCCTGATCATATTTGATCACATTCTGTTTTTTTGTTTTGTTTTGTTCTGTTTTTGTTTGTTTTTATTTTTATCTTTTTCTTTTCCTTTTTTTTTTTTCTTTTTCTTTTTTCTCTCTTTCCCTTTCTTTTCCCACTGCTTCAGGTCTTTTCTGATTTTTTTAGAGTATATTTTCTGGGAACGTTGTTACCCTGTTAGCATTTTGTTCTCTCATTAATCTATTCTCCTCTGGACAAAATGACAAGATGGAAAAAATCACCTCAACAAAAAGAAAAAGAGGTAGTACCAACTGCCAGGGACCTACTCAATATGGACATTAGTACGATGTCAGATCTAGAGTTCAGAATCATCACTTTAAAGATACTAGCTGGGCTTGAAAAAAGCATGGAAGTTATTAGAGAAACCCTTTCTGGAGAAGTAAAAGAACTAAAATCTAACCAAGTAGAAATCAAAAAGGCTATTAATGAGGTGCAATCAAATAGGGCACTAACTGCTAGGATAAATGAGGCAGAAGAGAGAATCAGTGATATAGAAGACCAAATGATGGAAAATAAAGAAGCTGAGAAAAAGAGAGATAAACAACTACTGGATCACAAGGGTAGAATTCGAGAGATAAGTGATACCATAAGACGAAACAACAGAATAATTGGGATCCCAGAAGAAGAAGAAAGAGAGAGAGGGGCAGAAGGTATAATGGAGCAAATTATAGCAGAGAACCTCCCTAATTTGGGGAAGGAAACAGGCATCAAAATCCAGGAAGCACAGAGAACCCCTCTCAAAATCAATAAAAATAGGTCAACACCCCGACATCTAATAGTAAAACTTACGAGTCTCAGAGACAAAGAGAAAATCCTGAAAGCAGCTTGGGAGAAGAGATATGTAACCTACAAGGGTAGAAACATTAGATTGGCAACAGACCTATCCACGGAGACCTGGCAGGCCAGAAAGGACTGGCAGGATATATTCAGAGCACTAAATGAGAAAAATATGCAGCCAAGAATACTATATCCAGCTAGGCTGTCATTGAAAATAGAAGGAGAGATAAAAAGCTTCCAGGACAAACAAAAACTAAAGGAATTTGCAAACACGAAACCAGCCCTACAAGAAATCTTGAAAGGGGTCCTCTAAGGAAAGAGAGAGCCTAAAAGCAACATAGACCAGAAAGGAACACAGACAATATACAGTAACAGTCACCTTACAGGCAATTCAATGGCACTAATTCCTATCTTTCAATAGTTACCCTGAATGTAAATGGGCTAAATGCCCCAATCAAATGACATAGGCTATCAGATTGGATTAAAAAACAAGATCCATCGATATGCTGTCTGCAAGAGACTCATTTTAGACCCAAAGACACCCCCAGATTTAAAGTGAGGGGGTGGAAAACCATTTACCATGCTAATGGACACCAAAAGAAAGCTGGGGTGGCAATCCTTATATCAGACAAATTAGATTTTAAACCAAGGACTGTAATAAGAGATGAGGAAGGGCACTATATCCTACTTAAAGGGTCTATCCAACAAGAAGATCTAACAATTGTAAATATCTATGCCCCTAACATGGGAGCAGCCAATTATATAAGGCAATTAATAACAAAAGCAAAGAAACACATTGACAACAATACAATAATAGTGGGGGACTTTAACACCCCCCTCACTGAAATGGACAGATCGTCTAAGCAAAAGATCAACAAGTAAATAGAGACTTTAAATGACACACTGGACCAAATGGACTTCACAGACATATTCAGAACATTCCATCCCAAAGCAGCAGAATACACATTCTTCTCTAGTGCCCATAGAACATTCTCCAGAATCGATCACATCCTAGGTCATAAATCAGGTCTCAACCGGTACCAAAAGATTGAGATCATTCCCTGCCCATTTTCAGACCACAATGCTTTGAAACTAGAACTCAATCAAAAGAGGAAAGTTGGAAAGAACTCAAATACATGGAGGCTAAAGAGCATCCTACTAAAGAATGAATGGGTCAATCAGGAAATTAAAGAAGAATTAAAGAAATTCATGGAAACCAATGAAAATGAAAACACAACTGTTCAAAATCTTTGGGATGCAGCAAAGGCAGTCCTAAGAGGAAAGTATATAGCAATACAAGCCTTTCTCAAGAAACAAGAAAGGTCTCAAGTACACAACCTAACCCTTCACCTAAAGGAGCTGGAGAAAGAACAGCAAATAAAGCCTAAACCCAGCAGGAGAAGAGAAATAATAAAGATCAGAGCAGAAATCAATGAAATAGAAACCAAAAGAACAGTAGAACAGATCAACGAAACTAGGAGCTGGTTCTTTGAAAGAATTAACAAGATTGATAAACCCCTGGCCAGACTTATCAAAAAGAAAAGAGAAATGACCCAAATCAACAAAATCATGAATGAAAGAGGAGAGATCACAACCAACACCAAAGAAATACAAACAATTATAGGAACATATTATGAGCAACTCTATGCCAGCAAATTAGATAACCTGGAAGAAATGGAGGCATTCCTAGAGATGTGTCAACTACCAAAACTGAACCAGGAAGAAATAGAAAACCTGAACAGACCTATAACCACTAAGGAAATTGAAGCAGTATCAAAAATCTCCCAAAAAAGAAAAGCCCAGGGCCAGATGGCTTCCCAGGGGAATTCTACCAAACATTTAAAGAAGAATTAATACCTATTCTTCTGAAACTGTTCCAAAAAATAGAAATGGAAGGAAAACTTCCAAACTCATTTTATGAGGCCAGCATTACCTTGATCCCAAAACCACACAAAGACCCCATCAAAAAGGAGAACTACAGACCAATATCCCTGATGAACATGGATGCAAAAATTCTCACCAAAATACTAGCCAATAGGATCCAACAGTACATTAAAAGGATTATTCACCATGACCAAGTGGGATTTATCCCTGGGCTGCAAGGTTGGTTCAACATCTGCAAATCAATCAACGTGATACAATACATTAACAAAAGAAAGAACAAGAATCCTATGATCCTCTCAATAGATGCAGAAAAAGCATTTGACAAAGTACAGCATCCTTTCTTGATCAAAACTCTTCAGAGTATAGGCATAGAGGGTACATACCTCAATATCATAAAAGCCATCTATGAAAAACCTACAGTGAATATCATTCTCAATGGGGAAAAACTGAGAGCTTTCCCCCTAAGGTCAGGAACATGGCAGCGATGTCCACTATCACCACTGCTATTCAACATAGTATTAGAAGTCCTAGCCACAGCAATCAGACAACAAAAAGAAAGAAAAGGCATCCAAATTGGCAAAGAAGAAGTCAAACTCTCACTCTTTGCAGATGATATGATACTTTATATGGAAAACCCCAAAGACTCCACCCCAAAACTGCTAGAACTCACCCAGGAATTCAGTAAAGTGGCAGGATATAAAATCAATGCACAGAAATCAGTGGCATTCCTACACACCAACAACAAGACAGAAGAAAGAGAAATTAAGAAGTCGATCCCATTTACAATTGCACCCAAAACCATAAGATACCTAGGAATAAATCTAACCAAAGAGGCAAAGCATCTGTACTCAGAAAACTATAAAATATTCATGAAAGAAATTGAGGAAGACACAAAGAAATGGAAAAACGTTCCATGCTCATGGATTGGAAGAACAAATATTGTTCTTCACATTCAATGCAATCCCCATCAAAATACCATCCACTTTTTTCAAAGAAATGAACAAATAATCCTAAAATTTGTATGGAACCAGAAAAGACCCCGAATAGCCAGAGGAATGTTGAAAAGGAAAAGCAAAGCTGGTGGCATCACAATTCTGGACTTCCAGCTCTATTATGAAGCTGTCATCATCAAGACAGTATGGTACTGGCACAAAAACAGACGCATAGATCAATGGAACAGAATAGAGAGCCCAGAAATGGACCCTCAACTCTACGGTCAACTAATCTTTGACAAAGCAGGAAAGAATGTCCAATGGAAAAAAGACAGTCTCTTCAACAAATGGTGTTAGGAAAATTGGATAGCCGCATGCAGAAGAATGAAACTGGACCATTTCCTTACACCACACACAAAAATAGACTCCAAATGGTTGAAAGACCTCAATGTGAGACAGGAGTCCATCAAAATCCTAAAGGAGAACACAGGCAGCAACCTCTTTGACCTCAGCCAGAGCAACTTCTTCCTACACACATCTCCAAAGGCAAGGGAAGCAAGGGCAAAAATGAACTATTGGGACTTCATCAAGATAAAAAGCTTTTGCAAAGCAAAGGAAACAGTCAACAAAACCAAAAGACAACCGACAGAATGGGAGAAGATATTTGCAAATGACATATCATATAAAGGACTAGTATCCAAAATCTATAAAGAACTTATCAAACTCAACACCCAAAGAACAAAGAATCCAATCAAGAAATGGGCAGAAGACATGAACAGACATTTTTCTAAAGAAGACATCCAAATGGCCAACAGACACATGAAAAAGAGCTCAATATCGCTCGGCATCAGGGAAATCCAAATCAAAACCTCAATGAGATATCACCTCACACCAGTCAGAATGGCTAAAATTAACAAGTCAGGAAACGACAGATGTTGGTGGGGATGCGGAGAAAAGGGAACCCTCCTAAACTGTTGGTGGGAATGCAAGCTGGTGCAGCCACTCTGGAAAACAGTATGGAGGTTCCTCAAAAAGTTGAAAATAGAGCTACCATATGATCTAGCAATTGCACTACTGGTATTTACCCCAAAGATACAAAAGTAGGGATCCGAAAGGGTACGTGCACCCCGATGTTTATAGCAGCAATGTCCACAATAGCCAAACTGTGGAAAGAGCCAAGATGTCCATCGATAGATGAATGGATAAAGAAGAGGTGGTATATATATATATACAATGGAATATTATGCAGCCATCAGAAGGAATGAGATCTTGCCATTTGCAACGACGTGGATGGAACTGGAGGGTATTATGCTGAGCAAAATAAGTCAAACAGAGAAAGACATGTATCATATGACCTCACTGATATGAGGAATTATTAATCTCAGGAAACAAATTGAGGGTTGCTGGAGTGGGGGGTGGGGTGGGAGGGATGGGGTGACTGGGTGATAGACACTGGGGAGGGTATGTGCTCTGGTAAGCGCTGTGAATTGTGCAAGACTGTTGAATCTCAGATCTGTACCTCTGAAACAAATAATGCAATATATGTTAAGAAAAAAAAAAAAAAGAAGAAGAAGAAGATTGCAGGAGGGGAAGAATAAAGGGGGGGAAATTGGAGGGGTAGACGAACCAGGGGAGATGATGGACTCTGAAAAACAAACTGAGGGTTCTAGAGGGGAGGGGGGTGGGAGGATGGGTTAGCCTGGTGATGGGTATTGTGGAGGGCATGTTCTGCATGGAGCACTGGGTGTTATGCACAAACAATGAATCGTGGAACACTACATCTAAAACTAGTGATGTAATGTATGGGGATTAACATAACAATAAAAAATAAAATAAATAAATAATAATAATACAACTTTCTATGGAAAAGAAAAAAAAGAATAAGTCTGTTCTTGAAGAGGTATTTGTACATTCATGTTCACAGCAGCATTATTCACAATAGCCAAAAGGTAGAAGCAACCCAAATATTCACCTATGGATCAGTGGATAAACAAAATGTGGTGTAGACTTGCCATGGAATATTACCCAGCCTTAAAAAGAAAGGAAACTCTGACACATGCAACAACATGGGTGAAACTTGAGGACATTACACTAAGTGAAATAAGTCAGTCACAAAAAGACATATACTGTATGATTTCGCATATATGAGGTACCTCAAGTGGTCAAACTTACAGAGACAGGAAGTTGAATGGGGTTTGCCAGGGGATAGCGGGGGCAGGGAGGAGGCTGGGGGGAAGGGGAATTACTGTTTAATGGGTACAGAGTTTTAGTTTTTTAAGATAAAAAAAGTTCTGGAGATTGGTTGCAGAACAGTGTGAAACGTCCTTAACACTACTGAGCTGTATACTTAACAGTGGTTAGGTCGGTAAATTTTATGTCATGTGTATTTTTCCACAAGTAAAAATTAATTTTTTTTTTAAAAAGAGTGATTCTGGATCAGAAAGATTCTGGGAGAGCAGGCACGGTAAAAAGGAAGGAAATTATGTAAGTGAGATAGTGTTAGGCTATAAAATAGAGACGGCAACTTAGATGGAGTTTGGGTGTTTAAGAAGGGGACAAACATGTCAAGCCCATGAAAAAACAGCTGAGTTATGGGGGCGAGGGGGGCACAAGGAACCTGTGGGCCCCAGAACACCTTAGATTCTGTAGACACCTGTAGTGGTGTGTATGAAGACCAGAGGAAATAAGCCATGTGTCCCAAGAACCAAATTGCCTCACGAGTCATGACACTGCACAGCTCATTCTCCTGGGAACCTTAGGAGGTTGACAAGGACTGGTGGCTACTGAGCCATCATAATACCTTGATTCTTCTCCCAGCCTCTTGTCACCTGTTAAGTGTCAAGACTCCCTGGAAATGGTAGACTGGGAAAGATAGGGAGTTAAGAATTGCCTTTAAAGTTCCTGGCTTAATTTTATTTTAACATCTTAACTTGGTGAAGATGGCACATGAGTTTCATGGCTGAAATTTCCCCCAAAACTTGATAAATAAGTTTTTATACATAAATATTTAAACACTTTTTTTAAACATCAAACATTCTACTAAAAGATAATAAAGTATTAAAGCCAAAAAAGGTTAGTTTATGTAATTGGAAAAAGCAGACTATTATACAATACCCATTAACATCTTTTAAGACTGATGTGTAGCAAATTTTTATACAATGTAATTAAAAGGGAAAAATAATGCAGATTAAGCATTAGCACTAAAAAGGGTGTCAGCACTCCTTGCAAAAACATCATGGTGTACTCTATGTTCAGAACAAGTGTTTAAAACTAAGGAACAAATATGCATTCAAAGAGATTTGGTAGCTGAGAACACTGGAAATGAATTCTGAATTATTTCTATTCTAGGTCATCTTTTCCAGGGCCCTAATGAAGTTAAATAGTGCAGCTAAAATAGTAATTTTGGTTGCATGATTAGAGGGTTGTTTTTTTTTTTAAGTATACCTTTGCTATGTGGTAGTTAATTGGGCTGAAAAAGCAGGGGTTGACTAACGGATATTAAGAAATGAACAGAAGTATGGAACTGGAGGGTACTATGTTGAGTGAAATAAGTCAAACAGAGAAAGACATGTATCATATGATCTCACTGATATGAGGAATTCTTAATTGCAGGAAACAAACTGAGGGTTGCTGGAGTGGGGGGTGGGGTGGGAGGGATGGGGTGACTGGGTGATGGACACTGGGGAGGGTATGTGCTGTGGTAAGCGCTGTGAATTATGCAAGACTGTTGACTCTCAGATCTGTACCTCTGAAACAAATAATGCAATATATGTTAAGAAAAAAAAAAGAAGAAGAAGGTAGCGGGAGGGGAAGAATGAAGCGGGGGAAATTGGAGGGGTAGACGAACCAGGGGAGATGATGGACTCTGAAAAACAAACAGGGTTCTAGAGGGGAGGGGGGTGGGAGGATGGGTTGGCCTGGTGGTGGGTATTGAGGAGGGCACATTCTGCATGGAGCACTGGGTGTTATGCACAAACAATGAATCATGGAACACTTCATCTAAAACTAATGATGTAATGTATGGGGATTAACATAAGAATAAAAAAAAAAGAAATGAACAGAAGTATCAAAAAATAACAGATACCAATGAAAAAGTCTTTTGGGGTTATATCAGCATATCTTTAATATATTTTTAATGGAATATCTTTATTATCACCAGTTGTTTATGTTTAGTCAAAATCTCTACCCCTACAGTATTCTGTTGTCAATGGTAGGACCACAGGAGGCTACAGATGGTACAGACCAGTCCAGGGGCTGCACTGGGGTAGGTCTAACCAAGCAGGAGCACATAATGGGTCTAGGGCAGGAATACATTCTAATGACCGAAGCAGAGTCAGGAATAGGAAGATACCCTATTCATGCAAGTGACAGCCAGGCAAAGGATCTGGAACCACTTTCAGTGCCCTTTCTTTGTATTTCCCTGGCACCCCGGGTAAACCTCAAACATTGCCCTAATGGGTATTATATCACTGTTACTGATTTACTTGCCCATTGTCTCCTAAAGATTATAAGCTTCTTAAGAATCACTCTCTTAAATTATTCAATTTTGTGAATCTAGCCCTCAAAACCATTGGGTATGTAGTAGGGGGTTAATAATTGCTCCCTGAATATCTAATTAAAATATCAAATGAATAGTAATTTCCAAATCTACATTCTTTGTCCTGATTTTTATTATAAGCTCAAAACCCATATTTCCAGCTGGGCGTTAGGCAGCACTACCCATCTGTCCCAGTGGCACTTCAAACGACAAATCCGAAATCAAACTCACCATCTTTCCCACCCCACATAAACCTGTTCTTCCCCCTGCTCCCTATTGCTCACCTTAAGTCTTGAAGATTCGAGCAGGCAGAGTTTAGAGCAGATAACAGGCAGTCATGAAAGACATTATTTTTCTAGCCTTTGATATGAACAATTCAAAAATATGGAAATGAAGGATACCTCTACAGTAGTTTCAAACATCGTCAAGAAAACGGGGTGGATATGTGTAGACTTTTCTCACTGGTTTTCCTTCCTTTAGGCACCTGTGCTATCCAAGCCCATGGAGTTCTACTGGGGCTGCTGATCACAGGTCTTCACAGCCCCTGATCACACTGGCCAGTCTCACTGCCAGGACATGAGTGTAGAGCAAAGCCACATAGGCAGGCAGTTGACGCTGAGTCACTCACTAGGCAAGCCTTTCCCAAATTCCTAGAGCTGGCCTGACCACCGCCCTTCCCGACACCTAGGGTGTCCTTTCTCCTTTAAGTTTGTGAGCGCCCCCCAGCATCCTTTCAATAAACCCTTTTCTGTTGCTTCAGACTCGATTTCTGCAACCTAAAATCAAAGCACACTGATACAAAGGAAAATGGAAACATTCTCAAATATGTGCACTGATCTTTTGTTTTCAAATGGCTAAGGAAAATGTAGGCATAAAAGTTTTATAATGACACTCAGGACTAGATACCCTAAAAGGGAATAATAGGTCTCACAAAGAGTGAAGGATTCAAGGAAAGAAAATCCTGCCTGAATTTGCACATGCTTGATCTCTCTCTCTCTCTCTCTCTCTCTCTCTCTCTCTCTCTCTCTTTCTCTCACACACACACACACACACACACACACACACACACACACTAGAAGAGAAAGAAAAGAAAAAACATCTATAGAAAACATTGTGACTATCAGTGAATTTGGGGGCGAGTCCTTGTTTTTAAAAGACACATACAAAAATGGAAAAAGGGCTCAGAACTCAGCTCAAATATAGAAGGATCCAGCATGAATAGGATCTCAAAGCTCAGGTCAAGGTGAAGCTCGTGAAAATGTGCTGTCTCCAGTTGTGCTTGGAAGAGGGGAAGAAGAATGCAAAGGGGAAAAATACGCGAACATTTATTGAGCACTTACTGTGTGTCAGCCTCTGTACTAGGTATTTTACATAGACATAGAATCTCTTTTACATAGATTGTTAAAACAAAAAAAGGTGGGCAGTGGTGAGGGATGCAAATGGTCAGGTCTCCTGTTTGAGGAAATTACTAGAACCGTAATAGAAGGAATGTTCTTCTGGGCGCCTGGGTGGCTCAGTTGGTTAAGCGACTGCCTTCGGCTCAGGTCATGATCCTGGAGTCCCGGGATCAAGTCCCGTATCGGGCTCCCTGCTCGGCGGGGAGTCTGCTTCTCCCTCTGACCCTCCTCCCTCTCATGCTCTCTGTCTCTCATTCTGTCTCAAATAAATAAATAAAATCTTTAAAAAAAAAAAAAAAAAGAAGGAATGTTCTTCCTCTAAACTAGAGGCATTGTAATGTCTCCCCTGTATCCTGACATTTATAGGCTGAGTAAACAAATTAAATGGAGACCACTTACCTTATGTCTAAATATTTATAAGTTCCAAGTCACACTTTGCTCATGTCAACTCATGTTCCGACCCAGTGTTCCATGGCCAGGAGGGGACTCACCCTTGAAAACCAAAGACTGAAAAAGTCGTGCTCTCTCCTAAATGGTGGCACAGATCTGCTGGGACAGGGGCAAGATGGAAGTGAGTCCTGGTCACCCCAGTCCCCTGCACCACAGGGAGCCCAGCAGGTTAATTCGCTAACACCATGGCCTCGCCTTTCCATCTGAGGCAGTTCTAAGTGCTTCTTCCCAAAATTACTCTTCACAGGAGTGCAGTCAGCTGGGAAGCCCAGTCACCTGGACGCCTGCCTTGGGCGATTTGGAGTGGCCAACATTAAACAGAGCAGCCTGGCTCTTTCTTCAGCTTCCAGAGAGAGACTATCATTTTCTTCTAACCAATAACCCCTCTCCTACCTACTACCCCATCATGTTCTTGGTCCAGCAGCCTCCATCTTCAGGGTGGGAAGCATTGGGGGAGGGTCCTGTTTTCACACGTGTGTCCCTTTTCCCAAATTCCCATTTGATCAATCACTTCTAAACTTTCAAAAAATTTTAGGGGACCCAAAGGGGGGTGAAAAGTATTTCTGTACTGATGTTTGTGACATATGGGTCCTCCCTGCCAGGTGTGATGGCAATAGTGTTTGTGTCCATTAGCCTCTTAAAATGAAGCATGCAAAATTGAATAGACCATATAAATATAATCTGACGAAGGCGGGTTATATTGGGGCTATTAGGTTCCGTGATCTTGACACTGTTCTAGCTGTGCAGTTCAAGATGATTAGCTTTTTTAGCAGTCACATCACATTGTTGGCTCACATCAAGTTAAGAATTAATTTAAACCCTTAGGTCTTTTTCATAGGAGTTCCTACCAAGCCAGTTTTCGTCTATTCTCTAATTGATGTTTTTGAATCTAAATGCAGGATTTTGCATGTATTCATATTACATCTCACCTTACTAGCTTAGAATTTTCTCTGTGTCATTTGTAGTGTTTATTAGCACTCCTATGCTTCTATCATGGGAAAACCTGGTAAGCTTATGTTCTACATCTTCATCCAAGTATTTGATGAAAGTCGTAAGTAGGGCAGACAGCAGAGGTAGAATCAATGAAAGAATCTTAGAGACAGCAGATTTCAACTCAGCTTTTTTGAATCTCTATTTCTAACAATTTTCCAACGATGGAATGAACTTCTTAGGAAGATAGGAGATTTCAAACAAGAGGAAAATGACCCTCATTAAGGAAGCTATAGAAAAAATTGGGGGATATATAGACTTTCAAGGATACTTCTTTTAAGATGCCATGATTATAAGATTCTAAATCCAGAGTGATGGGGGAATATCTCAGCATTCCTTAAGCCCATCTCAGATTCCTCTAAGAAACCTTCCTATGCCCCCAAACTGATGTGAAGTCTCCTCTAACCCCTCCCCCACTCCATCCTATCTATTGTTCTGATCATATTCCCCTTTTTAAAATAATTGTTGGCATAAGGGTTTCATTTTGCCATTAGATTCTTATACTCAAGAACTACGTTTTGTTTATTTCTCTTCTACCTCTGGAATCTAATTTGTACCCAGCGGGTATCTAATTGCAGTAAGAGAAAAAGGGGTGGGTTGGGGTTTTAAATCCGGGAGACAGATTTAGAGTTCCAGCGGCAAGGGAAAATTTACCGTGGTCCCCCCCGACCGGGTGCTGTATGAAGGCAGAGGCTGCACTCATCTCTTCCTACTCCTCAGAAACCAACATGGTATTTAACACATGATAGGTACTCAGTGAATATTTGAGGAATGATCAATGAGTTGACAATTCCTCCAAGAAGAAATTCCCTTTAATCCGTTCCCTGGGTGAAAAAGAAAGGGCCGGGTGGAGGTGGGAGGGAGACTGAAGGGCAGAATCTGACACTCTGAAGCACAACAGATACACGAAGGCCTGAATTGTCCTAATTGTCCTAGAAACTCATCCCCAACCCTGACTTCAGACTTCTCAACTTAGAATAATCCTCTGATTGGAGAGCCCCTGGTCTCTGTCATCTTCCTCCTCCTACCCTTTGGGCCAAACCGCTGTTGTAGATTTTGCCTGACAGATTTAGCAAATAAAAAACCCAGTTAAGGGGCGCCTGGGTGGCTCAGTCGTTAAGCGTCTGCCTTCAGCTCAGGTCATGATCCCAGGGTCCTGGGATCGAGCCCCGCGTCGGGCTCCCTGCTTAGCGGGGAGTCTGCTTTTCCCTCTCCCACTCCCCCTGCTTGTGTTCCCTCTCTCGCTGTGCCTCTCTCTGTCAAATAAATAAATAAAATCTTAAAAAAAAAAAACAAAACCCAGTTAAATTTGAATTCCAGATGAACACCAAATAATTTCTAGAATTAGTAATTCTTAGGATAAGTATGTTCCACCAATATTTGGGACATACTGGTACTAAGAAAATATTTGTCATTACGTGAAATTCTAATTTAACCAGGTATCCTATATTATATACAGCAATCCTATTCAGGAGACACACTCTGGATTTGCTTTCCACACACAGTGCCTTTTCCTAAACTGTCCCTAGGTACAAGTCCTCAGCTTCATCCCTTTGCACACCATTTAAATCCAGGCTCATGATTAATACTCTGGAAGTAACATCAAATGTCAAAGCACCATTTATTAGTCACACAGTATTTGATGGAACTTCTGAGCCAGTTTAGCCCTTGTTCTCAGATTAGAAAGGGAGCAGAAAGAAATTGAGTTCCTTTGCTTGGTTTCCACAGCAAGTCATTGTCAGAGCCAGAATTAGGGTCTAAGAGTCTGAATTTGGAGGAGCACGGGATTGTTTTTCCTCTCTTCCTCTGTTGAGAACTTTATTCTTTTATGCAGTCCTTCAGCTCTTGTTAGTCTTCAAATTGCTTGGAAATCCCCTGAAGGGATGCAGCCAAGGGGTTGGGGGAGGGAGGAACAATGGCTTCAGTAAAAGAAAAGCACCTATTACAAGCGAGCTTCCCAGCAGGCAGCTTATATGACCAAGACGTCCAACTCTGGCTGGAGCCCACCTTGGCATCAGTAGGCTAACTCCGAAATGTCCCTTTAGAAGCACCTGAAGCAAGAGAAAGAACACAAGTGACTTCCTCACTGTCTGCTCGCATCTGTCTCTATCTTGTTCTTGTCCTTAGAGAGATTACAAAGGGAGAAAAAAAATGAAAGAAGAAACAAGCCCCTTGGTTGATTTTTTTTTTTTTTTTCGGTAAATCTCTCAAAACACTGAGTGAAATTCGCAAATGGCTTAATTTTTGGAACTTGTTTTTATGCGAAAAGATTGGATGTTAGATGCTTCAACCCTGCAACTCTCTCTCCAGCCCAGCCCGGATTCACATCATCTTACAGTAAAACCATCTGCTCTTTAAAACATTCACACGTCTTAAAATATACAAAACTCAAGATCTACCTTCTCATGTAGGCTCTGAATACATTCTCCTTGGGCTTGGTTCCTTCTAGAAGACAATTTGTAAAACATTGCTTATTATTTGGAAACGGGTCTGCAGTTGGTCCAATTTTATCCATTGCTTGGCTCATCATTCTAAAACACACGGGTATGGAAACAGGTTATTAGCTTCTTAAGCTTCCAGGTGCAATATTGTGCAGAAGTCATTTCATTTCATAGCAAAGCAAAAGAGACATAACCTCCATATGAAAGAAATAGAAGTGTGCATATAGAATTGAACCAGTTTTTCTTTGTTGGAAACTGTGCCACAATTGTCTGAACTACAACCCTTTATGAAACCTATTGGAGACCCAGGACTCGGAAAATGTCGAGGAATTTTACCAGAAGATCAAACCATAAGCACTTGTCTTCTGTGTTGTTAAATCTTTAAGTACAGATACCAACCATGATGCCAACCCCCAAAGTGCATCTTTTTTTAGGGTAAGAATATCTTAATAACTTTGGACTAGAATGGTCTGAAATACCTTATTCCTTTAACTGACAGGTACCAAAGCACCCTGACAGGTAAGCTAGATGTTGTGATGTAATGATGAGAGCAGCATTTTGAAGCCCAGGCTGGTATCTTTGCATCTCTGTCAGGAAGGTATCCTAGGTCAGAGAAGCCTGATTTCCCAGCTAAGAGCCCCTCTCTGAACAGGGACACATTAGGGTCAACATCCTGCAAGTGTTTGTGCCTCAGAGCTCAAGAACTAAATAACCACGCCTGAACAGTCTTAGATCTTACCCTTCTTTGGAAATAGATTAACCATGTTTAATATTAATGAGGAAAAAAATTAAGACATTCTTAATGCAGAGGGACATGAAACCTTGGATGCAAACAATGTAGGTTTCTAGAAGTTCTGATGAAAACAAGACCTCAGGCAGAGGCTAACACAATGTTTGTAAATTAGCCTGGCTAGATGAAGAATTTCTGTTCAGTAGCCCGCCGGGGCTGTGGTCCAGGGGAAACGGCATGATAAGCTCCAAATCGCTTTTCTGCCATCTTGGGAGGCAGAAGAGAGCAAAGAGGGACTGCTGAGGCTGCTATGGCTTTCAAAGAACAAGCTCAAAATGGACCCTCTGGTGACAGCCCCATCAGAGAACGATCAGATACACTTAAAAATGAACATCTCTGTTCACATTTTTTGACGATGGCCAAACCCATCCAGTTTCTGCCTACAGATCAGTAAACTTGAGCGACGGCACTCCAGATGAGAAGCGCTTATGTTTTCGAAGAGCACCACCTCACTGAAGGTGGGTCTGATGCGCCTGTGAGGGTGATCTGGTTTGCAGAGCACGACACAGCTGGCTTTGTGCAAGAGGGACACAGAATACAGATGTGAGGCAGAAGAGTGCCTGGGTAGAGCCGGACTCTGACATCGCTTCCAGAAAGAAATATGCGGGCGGCAATCTTCACGGCTTTATGTTTCCACATCTCAGCTCAGGGCATATTGATTGCTTAGTAGTTATACCAAGCAATTCAGGGAACTTAAAATCCAGGCAGTACAAGAGTCCCCTTCTGGGGAAGATGTTTTGGTTTGCAAATTGCTGCGAGACAGGCTTGAGCAGAACTGAATCTTAGGATGTTGTAAGGGTTTCCACACCATTCTGCCTCTTTCTCCTTCCAAATGCTGGCCTGCCCGGAAAGGTGGAGGGAATTCTGCCTGCTGAGGCCTAGCAGCCCAGCAGGAAGCAGTCCTACACGGGACCACCATCTGTGGACAGCACTCCATGTGTGTGTTTGTGAGATGGGCTCATCTTGCGTTCAGCTTGGGGTCTGTCTGAAGCGGACGATTTCCCTCACATTGCTATTCTGCCTTCGCCAAGACAAATGCTGAATTGTTTGTTCTCTCCGAATGATATCCTGAGTACTGAAACCTCCAAGAAGAAAACCAGTGCCCCCCCCCCCCAATTCTGGATTCAGCTCACACACAGCAAGTTGTGCAATCTCTTGAGACCACTACTCTTGCCAACAGAAAATTAAAACCAATTTGGCCAGATAATAAGGAGCCACGAACATAACACTTTTTTCTTAATTTGCCAGGAATTTGATGTTCCCATAGGGATGACAGGGAGTCATTCGGAGAGGTTTTAAGGGAAAAGAAGTTGAAAGGGAAAGCACACTGTTCCATTTTCTTTTCACTGAAGGGTTGTAATGCTTAATCCAGACCTACAGCAAAGAAGATTCACGAGGTGAGAGGGCATAGGAGTTGTCTTGTTACCAAAAACATATTCCCGTAGTGCTGAATTAGCAAAAGAGGATATTTCTGTGGAGCTGAGTAGACGGAGGTCCTGCATGTAGAGTCTAACTCAGAAATATCTTGAGTTGTGAAATGATTTTTGTTGCTATATGTGTTAATAAAGACCTCAGAATTTTTTTTACGTCTGTAATAAAAATGACTGGATGAATATCAAGTGATAGAGATTTGAGTTGGGTAGTTTTTGTTTCTATTTACTGAACACCTGCTAAATGCCACGTGTGTTCTAAGTGCTTTGCATGTATTGGTACTTTCTTTTTTAAATTGATTTATTTTTTAATTTTAATTGAAATAAAGTTGACATACAATATTATATTAGTTTCAGGTGTACAACATGGTATTTAGACAATTACATACATTGCAAAATGCCCACCACAATAAGTTTAGTTACCATCTGTCACCATACGAAGTTATTATGATATTATTGACTAAATTCCCTCTGTGGTAATTTTCACCCTCACAACTTACTTATTTTATAACCAGAAGTTTGTACCTCTTAATCCCCTTCGCCTATTTCACCCATCCCCCCACCTTCCCCTCCTCTGGCAGCTACCAGTTTGCTCTCTGTATTTATGAATCTGTTTCTCTCTGTTTGGTCACTTCTGTTTTGAGATTCCACATGTAATAAGATCATATGGTATTTCCCTTTCTCTGACTTATTTCGCATAGTATAATACCTTCTAGGTCTATCCACGTTGTCACAGGTGGTGAGATCTGATTCTCTTTTATGGCTGAGTAATATTCCATTTACACACACGCACATGTGCACACACCCCCCCCACATCTTTATCCATTCATCTATCAGTGGACAATTGGGTTGTTTCCATAGCTTGCCTATTGTAAATAATGCTGCAAAAAACAGAGGGGTGCATATATCTTTTCTAATTAGTGTTTTTGTTTTCTTTGGATAAATAGCCAATAGTGGAATTACTAGATCATGTGGTATTTCTATTTTTAATTTGTTGAGAAACCTCTGTCTCCATACTGTTTTCCACAGCAACTACACAAATTTACAATCCCACCAGTGGCACACAAGGGTTCCTTTTTCTCCACATCCTTGCCAGCACTTGTTATTTCTCGTCCTTTTCATACTAGTCATTCTGACAGGCATGAGGTATTATCGCATTATGTTTTGATTTGCATTTCCCTGATGATAAGTGATGTTGAGCATCTTTTCATGTGTTTGTTGGCCATCTGTATGTCTTTGGAAAATTGTCTGTTCAGGTTCTCTGCCCATTTTAAATGGATTGTGTTTTTTGGCGTTAAGTTGTATGAGTTCTTCACTATTTTGGATATTCACTCCTTATTGGATATATCATTTGTAAATATTTTCTCCCATTCATTTGGTTGCCTGTTAGTTTTGTTGATGGTTTCCTTCACTGTGCAGAGGCAGCTTTTTAGTTGATGTAGTCCCAATTGTTTGTTTTTGCTTTTGTTTCCTTTGCCTGGGGATACACATGTAGAAAAATACAGCTGACCTTTGAACAACAGGGGGGTTAGGGGCACCCCCCCTTGGACAATAAAAAATCCATGTATAACTTTTGTCCTCAAAAATTTAACTAATAGCCTGCTGTTGACTGAAAGCCTTACTCACAACATAGTCAATCAAAATATGTTTTGTATATGTAGTATATACTGTATTCTTAAATAAAACAAGCTAAGGAAAAGAAAATCTTGCTGTCCTGTAGAAACTCCACATAGAAGGGGGTCCATGCAGTTCAAACCCATGTTGTTTAAGGGTCAACTGTATTACTGAGGCCAATGTCTGAGAGTTTACTACCCATGTTTTCTTTTAGTTTTATGTGTTCAGGTCTTACATTTAGGTCTTTAATCCATTTTGAGTTTATTGTTGTGTGTGATGTAAGAAAGTGGTCCAGTTTTATTCTTTTGCATGTAGCTATCCAGTTTTCCCAGCACCATTTATTGAAGAGACTGTCTTTTCCCCATTGTATATTCTTGCCTCTTTTATCATAGATGAGTTGACCTTATAAATGTGGGTTTGTTTCTGGGCTCTCTATCCTGTTCTATTGATCTATGTGTCTATTTTTGTGCCAGTACCATACTATTTTGATTACTATAGTTTTGTTGTATAGTTTGAAATTTGTGGGATTGTGATACCTCCAGCTTGTTCTTCTTGTATTGGTGTATTCTTGATCCTACTTTGCAGATACAGAAATTGAGGAAGAGAGAGGTGTGTGACTTGTCCAAGGTCCCACAGCTAGCAAGTGGCAGAATTGAAACCCAGGAGTCTGGCACCAAAACCTCTGCTCTTAACTATTAGACTTTACTGCCTCTCAGGAGGCTTTAATCTTATTTTTCCCATTCTGGCAGGTGTAATATGAGATAAGCATAAAAAACAGCAGTTTGAGCTATCCCCAATTTTCGATACCCCCCAATCTGATTCTACAGTGAAATAAAGTAAATAGTGCCACACACTTGTATTGTTAACATAACCTCTCTTAAGATACTTCTATACGAGTAATGAAATCAGTAATTTAAAGGCTTCCAATAGTAAATATACCTAATCAAACTATTTAACTGAACATTTTCCAAGTCTCAATTTTTCTCGAGACCTCCACTCCCAAGTTAAAATTAATAAAGTCAATGAATACCACTAGAGAACAAATAGAAAGATGCTGTGTTTCTATTGTTGAAAACAGAAAATAAAGCATACAATTTTAATGTTATTAATATGAAGAATGTTATTGCAAATTTTACTTGCCTCATTGCTCTGCTTTTGATTCTGTTCCATTGATCTGTGTGTTCGTTTTTGTGCCACTACCGTATTGTTTTGATTACAATCGATTCAGTGTAACTCCTGTGTCATTAGTAATGGATATGTTCATAGCCTCATTCTTGCTCTCATGAAATGGAGATATAGATGTGCTTTACATACACCCTTCATCTGCCCTTGCCTTCTTGCCTGTTAAAAATGTATTCATGGGTAAAATTAAAAAATAAACAGAAGTAGCTGGATCACACATTGCATAGTCATTTGTAAGCACAATTAGAACAGCACATCAGTAACTATCAAAAGAAATCATGACAATGGAAGAGTGGAGACATCTCATTACAAACATAACCTTGAATCAGCTCCAATATCTTTTTTAAAATAGGAAAGAAAAATCACTCCAGAACCCCAGTATTTTATAATTTTTAACCAATTAGTTGCTATGTGTTTCATAACTTGGCACAACACATTGTGTGTCCTGACTTTATAGATTAGAATAGCCAAGCTGGATGAATTTTGCCACAGTTCAGTTCAGCTATTCATTCATTCAACAGATATATCTACTGAGTGCCTCTCATGTGTCCCAAAATGTTTGTCCCTTAGAGGCATCTCATCAGAAATTGAGTTCCCTATACCTTGTGCCCAATAAAAATGCTCTGTGTATTGAATGATATCATTTTCATTAAATACTTTGGACTTTTCTCCCTTCTAGCTTTCAATTCCCTTTCCTGGCGGCCTCCTTCCCAAATGAGTGGCTTTCTCCAGGACAGCACAGGGAAGGCAGAGACCTTTCTTCTTAGTCCAAAACACCCTCTACAGATTTCATTTCCCTTCTGAGTAAATCAGAGATGAATAATTTCAGAACCTCAGTGATAAAGCATCCTGAGCTGGTGCTCATTGTCACCTGTCTTTGGCTGTTTGTCATCAGCATGCCTGAAAGCCATACTGTCTTGTCTGTCATTGTTTGGAAGCAGATGGAGCAGAAATGTGCAGGGATGGTTGCTGTTAGTGGAAGGAATCAACGTTCCTAGTGAGAGGCAGACTATTTCAGAAATGATTCAAAGGTTTTTCGCTTAAAAAAAAAAATGATTAGTAAATGGCTGTGGACTTCTGATTTGAAAGTTGATTTTGGCCACAAGGAAGTCAAAGTCAGTCCTGGGAGGGGAAGTTAAGGTGGTGAACCCTGAGTAAAAAAATTATACCGTCGTTCTATCATGACTGTATTCCAAGTGCCATAATTAGAAACCTCTGAAAACCTCACTCCCTCTCTCTCTCTCTCTATAGCTCTGAATTTCAAAAATATGATGGATTTATTCTGCTTGAAAATAACATTCCTAGGGATGAAAGACACTTGGGAAATCCTAGAACAGGAAATTATCCAACCTCTACAAAGCAATTAGCAGTCAATCAAAGTATATTTATTTGCTTTTCATAAAAAAAACCCTTCATTGTTTACATGACTGCATTGAATTTTTATGAAGCCCATAATAGAAACTTACTGACTCATCGACAGAGCTTGAATTGATTCAGAAAATACTGTGGTAAAAATCTCAGCTTGGTATTTTTGGCCTTCTCGTAGAGGAGAGGATCTCAGCAGCTCTTTAAAACAAATCCTGAAAACAGTCCATTATTTGAGAGTTTGTTTTTTGTTTTCAGCCATCCTGTATCTGGGTTTTATCACGTATTAATCATTTAGTGGTATCCTTTGGTCTACCTTAAAATAACAAACAAATGATGCAAATCACAACCACAAAAGTCATCTAACAAACACTGGGAAGCAAATGAACCACAGGACCATTGGGAGATGGATTTTTAACTTGTTACTGAAGCACAAAACAAGACTTGTGCCTACGCCAGCAGCCTTTTTCCTTTCACAGCAGATGTGAAATATATTCCATCCCCTTGGCAAGGAGCCACCAGAAGTTGGGGGAGCCAGTTTGGTTTAATTCAAAGTCACCTGAAGTCTTGTTTGAAGTTCATTAGGGCGATCTAATTAAATGCCACAGACATTTATAGAGCTACCTCATGCAAGGATGTATGTGTGCTGGGGTCTATGGGAGCCACAGTGTGGCCCAAGACACAAGCACAGCCCCTCAGAATTCGGATGATGGGCATCCCCAGCAGCAGCATTATATAACCCTCATCCTAATTGGTTTCAGTGATCCTGTGAAATTTAGTAGGCATTGAACCACCTTGAAAATCAAAGCAAGTGTAAGCAGCCCATTTCCTGGAACTTCTGGAATCTCCATGTTCTAGATAAAAACTAGAAAAGGACAAGTCAAGCATTTAACACATGGTTCACTTTGGAAACCCTTTTCTCACACGTCGATTTTTATAGCTATGTAATGTTTATGCCAGTGTGTTTTCTCTGTGATAATAATTTACTAAGTTTTACCAAGCTTATTTAGATTTATTTAGACTGAATTAATTTAATTTTTTAAAAGAATTCCAATTTTTAATTACATCTTTAAAGTTTGCATACTTAGTTCTCAATGTCTCCTATCATTTTTTTCAAAGCTTAATAGTGGTAGCTAGCATTCATTGCATTTGCTCTGAGCCCAGAACCATATGAAGCACTTTTTTGGGGGGTTTTTTGGTTTGTTTATCTCCTCCTGTTTTTTTTTTTTAAAGATTTTATTTATTTATTTGACAGAGAGACAGCACTTTAATATATTACCACATCTAACCCTCACTACCCCTATAAGGTGGATATAATTACTGTCCCACTTTTACAGATGATGAAATTGAAATTTAGTAACTTGCCTGAAGTCATACAGCCACTGAGTGGATTTGAATGCTGGCTTGTTTCCTTTGTCCCCAACCCGCTCCTCCTTCCATATTACCCATCTAGTACCTTCTCCCATCTTTCGGGCTTCAGATTTACTTCCCTCCTTTACACTCTTGGCTCCACATAAAATAACCAGAAGAGCTATTCCCTGCACTGTGTGAGTCTCAAGCTCCTGCCCCAACTCTGAAGTCACCATCCTTGCTCTACACCATAATCCATCCTTGTCTGCATTTGTGGTTCTCGAACAGGGGTGATGTTGCCACCCTGGGGACATTTGGCAGTGGCTAGAGACATTTCTGGTTGTCAAAACTGGGGGCGGGGGTGTGCTACTGGCATCTAGTGGGTAGAGGCCAGGGATGCTGCTGAATATTTCAACAGTGAACAAGACAGTTATCCAGACTAAAATGTCAATTGTGATGAGGAGGTTGAGAAATCCTCTACGTGGTTTTTCTATGTGATTGATTGACATGATACACTCCGCGTATAAAATAGGCTCTCTTCTGCTGTGAATTGTATATTTTTGACATCCATTTTACTAATTAGGTTATCCAGAGGAACTAATCCAATACTTCTCTACCTCCAGTGGCCTGACACATACCTTGCCCAGAATATGCACTTAATAAATATATCAGTAATGATGAGTCACTCATCTCTTTATTCACTCACTTCCTTCACTGTTCCACAGATAGTTATTGAATATCGTTTTATAGTAGGTATCAAACTGGACAGTGGCAGTAAAATGTAAGCAACACAAATACACCCCTACTTTCAAGAAGCTTATAGTCTAGCGGGAACTTGAACCTTAGATGAAGAGCTGAGTGCTGGAGTGGGCATTGTATGGAAACTAGGGGTTGGGGAGCATAGCAGGAGTGAATAGCCAGAGGGGACGAGGTGGTGAGAGAGGCTTCCCAGAGGAAGTAACAATTAAACAAACGCCTAAAGGGTAAGTAGGAGTTAAACAAATCAAGAGGAGGAAGTGGTCTAGGCAGACGACATAGCATGGACAAAAGCCAAGAGATGAGAAAATAACACAAGTGTGGCTGCTCATGCTGCAAGGGGCAAGTAAAGGGAAACCAAGGGCCTCGAAGCTATGCATAAGTGTTGAATTTTATATGAAGGATAATAGGAAGCAGTTGAAAGCCTTTACACAAGAGAATGACTGGATCTGATTTTGTTTTTAAAGAATAAATCCGGCTCCATATCATTTGTCATCAGAGAAATGTAAATTAAAACAACAATGAGATACTATACACACCTATTAAAATGGCCAAAATCTGGAATACTGACACCACCAAATGTTGACAAAGATGTGGAACAACAGGAACTCTCATTCATTGCTGGTGGGAATGCAAAATGGTGCAGCCACTTTGGAAGACAGTTTGGCAGTTTCTTACAAAACTCTTACAATACTCTTACAATATAATCCAGCAATCACACTCATTGGTATTTACCTAAAGGAGCTGAAAATTTATGTCCACACAAGAACCTGCACATGGATGTTTATAGCACTGTATTCATAATTGCCAAAACCTGAAAGCCAACGAAGATGTCCTTCAGCAGGTGAATGGATTAATAAATGGATTAATAAACACATCCAGACAATGGAAAATTATTCCGCACCAGAAAGACATGAGCTCTCAAGTCATGAAAAGACATGGAGGAAGCTTAAATGCTTATGACTAAGTGACAGGAGCCAGTGTGAAAAGGCTGCCTTCTGTATGATAACAACCGCATGACATCCTGGGGAAAGCAAAACTATGGAGACAATAGAAAGATCAATGGTTGCCAGGGATTAGGGGGCAAGAAGGGGATAAATAGGCAGAGGATGGTGGATTTCTAGGAGAGTGAAACTACTCTGTATGATACTGTAGTGTTAGATACACTCCACTGTAAATCTTTCCAAATCCACAGAACACACAACCCCAAGAGTAAACACTAATTGAACTCTGGACTTCAGATGAGAATAATGTGTCATTGTAGGTTCATCAGTTGTAACAAATGTACCACCCTGGTGGTGGTGGTTGGGGGGCAGGGAGGTGGGTAGTGGGGTAGGCTATGTGTGTGAGGAGGCAGGGGGTACGTAGGAAATCTCTGTACCTTCCACTCGATTTTGCTATAAACTTAAGACTATTCTAAAATAATCTGTTAAGAATAAAACAAGATTCACTCTGGGTCCTGTGCTTAGAATCAGCTGGAAGGTTAACAGTTATGACAGTCACAGGGAAAAATCTCTTTGGGGCCACAAAGTGCCTCTACAACTTGATGTCAAGGTTTTGAAATGTATGAGGAATGACTGGGGAGTCCTATAAATCCTAATCAATAAAGGTGATTGCAATACACAAAAGTTGAAATCTTTGCACATGTATTACACCCAGTCTGAAGAAAGACTACATTGCTACCAGAGCATGTCACCCTGGGGGCTTAAACAGTAAGAGCAGAAAGTGAGCATTTGGCAGTATGTCTTTAGTACGAGCTTCCAGACTTGGAGGTGCAGCCCAACAGTATAAATGAGGATATTAGTCTATCATAACTCAGGACATCAGCTGTTGATTTCATCCTGCCTAGTAGACATTCAATAAATATTTGTTTGCAATGAATTGGATTAAATTGGATTCCATGCTCACCAAGCAACTTTCTGATCACAATTTGTCTTCCTGTGAATCTTTCTTATGAGCATAAAATGTACTGATTAGCTGACACAAGCCTTCTTAGTCTGGTTTACGTTTCTATTTTTGCCCTAAACAACTAAGCTGGCATTATGATTGATGGATCTTTCCTCTTCGTGTTTGGTCAGTATAGTGGACACCTGTGGCTGTTTATCCAGCATCCACATCTCATTCCCCTCCAGTCAGTAAGCCCATTTTCCATGTAGTTACCTATCATTCCACCATGCAGTCCTTGTACTTCTGGGCTAGCCGTAGGTGGTCCCTGACTCTCTTAAGACAATCATCACATTTGACCAGGGCCACAGTGATTGGTTTAAATGTTGGCATGTGACCTAAACCAGTATAATCTAAGGGAAATTCGGAAGGCTTTCTTGGAAAATTGGGACAGAGATGGTCTAATTCCTGATGAGGAAGGGACACTGCTGCAAGCCAGATTGCTACTAACATGGTTAAGTGTAGGTGTCAATGTGGCAAGACTCTAGTGCCCAGTTGCTTGATCAAACATCTGTCTGTATATTGCTGTGAATGTATTTTTCAGATGTGATAAACCTTTAAATCAGTGGACTTTGAGTGAAACGGATTACCCTTCGTAATACAGATGCGCCTCACCCAATTAATTGAAGGCCTTAACAGAAAAGACTGAGATATCCCAGAGAGGAAGGACTGTCTTTGAATTCAAGACTGCAACATCACCTCTTCCCCGGGTCTCCAGCTTGCTGGCCTGTCATGCAAATTTTGGACTTGCCAGTCCCTACAAATCCTTAAAATAAATTCTTTTGATAGATAATAGACAGACAGATAGATAGATATAGAGATATCTATATACAGGAAGATAGAGGTAGATATAAGGATGAAGAAGTTGATAGATCTCCCATTGATTTCGTTTCTGTGGAGAATCTTGACTAGGATACCTATCACCAGGGAACAAAGCAAACACACAGAGAGCAGGGCCAAGACCATTATAGGGGACACAAAGCCAGAGCTGGGATCAAACCTGGATCTGAAGCCCACATGTATCAATCAGGATGACTTCAGCTGCAAGCAACAGAAAACCCAACTGCCTTAAACAGGGTGGCAACGTATGACTTAAAAGTAGAAATTCTAGTAGCAGAAGAGGCATCAGGGTCAGTTGACCCAGCAGGTCAGTGTTGTCACCAAGGGACACTGCTCCACAATCCATAATGACTCCTCCCAAATCTGACCCTCTCATACTCATTGGAGCATAGTGATAACAATCAGAGATGCCCTCTTCCTCCTTTATATCCAGTGGAGGAGGCTGGATTTCCATGGTTCTGTCTCTCAAAAGTGAGGAGGGTTCTTCCTTTACCTCACATTAATTCAGAATGCATACAACCAGTATGCCCCACCCTAAACCAGTAATTTTCAAGGGGGTGAAAAAAGTGAGGGATTATCGCCATTGGCTTAAATTCACCAGGCCTACCTGTATGCCCCTAACTCGTCTACAGCTCAGTGCATCCAAGCAACATGTATTGTTTCATCTTCCAGAACTGCTTTTCCTTCCAATTGCTGCATTTCTTGACCATGTGTGGATGCCCAGGCCAAAAATCTCAGGATCATCCGTCATTTTTTTTCTCTCCTCCCTATTTATTCAGTCACCACAGTTTAATTTCTTCCCTTTGAAAGTTCCCAAAAATGCACCTTTTCTCTATAAGTATAAAAGGAGGGGGCTGGGTACCATGCCAGCCATAGTCCAAGTACTCTCCACCTCATGTCTCTACAGCCACCAGCACCGTGTTTCACCCTGCCCATCACCCTGCCTCCAGTCTCCCCACTCCTCACCATTTCATTACCTAATGATGACCTCTTTCTGCTTTGGGTCCGATTCAAAAACACACCAGAGCTCCTCCTTGCCCACTGAAGCAAGCCAAAGTCTTGCGGCTCTTGTCAGGGGCTCCTCTGATGAAGTCCCATCAATCTCCATTCTCCAGTTAGATCTGTCTTTCTGAGTCTTACATCCCCAGCTGGTACTACACTATGTAAAAATGACTTATTCTGCAAAGGAGCTGTGCAGAGCTACCCAAACAACTTTATTGCAAATATTAATGATTTATCTATCTTTCCATTTAGCAAGTTGCACTTACTGGATCCTTTCTGTATACCCAGATAGTGGGGGAGGCAGGAAGAAGCAAAAACAGAGTCCTGTCCTTGAGCAATTCATCATCTAGTGGGAGGGCCAAAGACAAGCACTTACAAACAATAATCACTCCATCAAAAATTGTGGTTTTTAAATATTTATCACACAAAACCAAAAATTGTTCATCACAAAGGTTATATATGCGTGTAGTGCCTATATTTTGTAAAAACCCAGGCATTATAGAGATATATAAAATAGATAGTGAAAAACCCCTGATGTTCTGCCTCCCTAGTTCTTACTTAGTAAGGGTAACATGATCACAGGTAACATATAACATATGTATATATACATACACACACACACATATATATTTATTTACATTTTACAAAAGATAGCATCATTCTATACATATTATTCTGCAATTTTTTCTCACTCAAAAATAATGTCTTTTGATAACATGCCTGATTCTTTTTTTTAATGGCTGCATAGTGTTCTTTTGAATTCAGTAGTCCTCTATAAATAATCACTTGTTCCTATTTTTTCTATCACAAATAAGGCTTCAATGAGCATTCTTTTACACGTTTTCAGTAGTATGCTGGTAAATCTTTTAACAGTTGGCTCTCTGAATAAAAAAAAAAAAGCAGCCCTGCTTTGTAATATTTGCCAGTTTCCATGGTGTAAATACTCCCACTATTGGTGATTTCAAGCTACCAGTGTGATACCACTGTGGGCGGAGATAGGATGACATGTAGGCAAGCAGCTCCCGCTAGCCAGTCTAGTCAGCTCTGGAATACCACTGTATATTTTATGGTGCACATTCTTTTGAGTGTTTCACAACACAGGAAAGCAAGATATTAAAAGGCAATTATCACTTTGCCAGACAGAGGAAACATAACTACCTTATTAGCTGTAATAAAGTTGAACCATGAATTAAATGCATTTCTTTTGGATTCTAAAGAAGACCCTTTATCTGTTACCTTAAATAGATTCTGTTTAAAAGCCAAGGAAATTTCAACGTGTTTTCTTTTTATTTTGCCACCTGAGAAAATCACTTACACAAAATAGACTGGATATATGACTAAATATATTTTAAAGATTCAATAAAAGTCCCATTAAATTCACCAGTTAGTATATTCGGGCACAAACACACATGAGAGAAGAGAATGCTGACCCATCCTCTCATTTTAACAGGGCTGAATTACACACAGGTGCACAGAAGAACCACCTGAAACTTGACAGTGTGAGTCACCGGGAAGGCTTATTAAGCCACTTATTGCTAGGCCCCAACCACACCATTCCTGATTCCATAAGCCCAAGGTAGGGCTAAGAATGTGTATTTCTGTGGAGGTCCCCAGTGATGCTAATGCTGATGCTCTGGAGACTACACTTGGAGAACCATCAATCTACACGGACTCTGGGCCCAAAGGCCAGATAATCTTCCATATTCTGGTATCCTGTGAATTTCTGCCACTGGATGAGATCTCTAGCTAGAGACATTCTCCTGTTAAACCACATTAAATTTAGAAACATAGTAAGTTCTTATCAGTAATCAAAGTATTTGAGAATAGGTTTAGTAGGGGAATGGCACAAATTCCTTTTTATAGAGAAAAGCATACTGAGATGTGTTCTCTGTAAATGAAGGGCAAGGTTAATGACTGCCATTAGTGTTGGTAGGAAGGGTAAACCTTCAAAGTAGTATCAGTAGTTAAGGAACTCAAACTTATTCACGGTAGTGGTCACACCAACATCTGGCTGTGAATCCTGTCCCTGCCACTTAACTGTGTCACCTTGAGCAATGTATTTAATCTCTCTGTGCCTCAGTTTATCATCTGTAAAATGGGGATGATCATAGTAATAGTTACCTCATAGGGTTATAGAGAAGATATGAAAGGTATACGACCTGATGTGGGAAGAACGCAATGAATACTGGCTGGAAATTAGATCTCCAGTTCCATATTAAGAAGAAAGTATTCTTTAGGCAAGTAAATTTGGGAAATACTGAGAAATAAAGTAAATACGTTCCTTTGTTAGAGGACTTCTATGTACCTTTTATATGCCAGTGAACACTGTGATTCTGCTAGAAGAGGGTGATTCATTGTGTTTCCAAGTGTTATTTAGCCACAGAACATTTTTTGCAAGTAGCATTTTGAGGATAACAATTTTTATAATATTGTTACAATTATGGTAATAAACCAGTGTTATTGACTTAAATATACAGCTGAAAGAAATTGGCATGTGGCCCCAGTATACCTAGGCTATAGGGGCAGGATTGGGATAGAACAAAAAACAAAAAAACTTTTTTGTGTACTTACTAGAAAAATAGTAAGAATTTTCTATGGCCCTTCTGAAGTGATATTATTTCCCCCACTCATCCCTTTATTCTTGTCTGCATTTAATATTTCCAACAAATATTCATTAAGTGTCTCTAAGTAACAGGCAATATATAGGTACTGGGGACTCAATATAGAATAACATTTAAAAAGTTCCTGTCCTCAAGGAGTTTACCTTCTAAAAGTCAGAAAATATACAAATAAACAAGTAAATAGGTAGTATGTCAGATGGTGGTTAAGTTTAATGAAAAAAATTGAGGTGGGCAAAAAGGAGAAGAAAAACTGTAAGGCAGTGGCCATTGAAGCAGAGATTGAAGGAAATGAGGAAGCAAGCTCTGGGGACACCAGAGAATACTACGGTCCAGGAAGAGGGAAGTTAAGTACAAAGAAATATCCTAAAATAGAGCATGCCTATGTGGCAAAGCTGAATGAAGGAAACAGAGAAAGAGAAGTTACAGGGGAGGCTGGAAAGGTACAGGGGTCCACACTGGGAGAAATTTGTATTAGTTATCTTTTGCTGCATAACAAATCATCCCCAAAGTTGCCGGCTTAAAACAACAATAACTACTTACCTCCCCCCAGCAGTTTCTATGTATGAGGAATACGGGATGGTTCAGCTGGGCACTTCTGGCTTGGAGGTCTCATGAGGTTCTGTCAGATGTCAGCTGGGACTGCAGTCATTCAAAGACTTGTTGGGGGCTGGAAAATCCACTTTTAGGATGGCTTAGCACACACCTAGCAAGTTGGTGTTGGCTGTTGCCTGGGATACTCAGTTCCTCTCTATTTGCTCTCTCCAGGGAGCTGCTGGAGGGTTCTGCATGTTCACTGGCTTCCCTCAGAGCAAGCACTCCAAGAGAAGGAGACAGAAACTGCAATGCCTCTTAAGCCCTAAATTTGCAAGTCACATGCTGATTCTGCATGCAAAGGCATTATAAAGGCATGAAAATCAGGATGTGAAGATTAATGACAGCCATCTGGGAGGCTGGCTACCACACCATTTTAGGGTCTCTAGCTTTTACTTTGAGTGAGGTGAAGCAATTGAGGTTTGGGTGAGAAGAGTAATATGGTCTGACTTGTATTTGTAAAGGATTGTTCTGAGTGCTGTGTTGAGAATAGATTATGAAAGGATGAGTAGGAAGGGTGGAAGTGGAGAGAACAGTTAGAAGGCAATCTCAATAATCCAAGTGAAAGGTTATGATGGCTTGGACCCAGATGGTAGTGGTAAAGGTAAGAAGTGATATATAGTGCTCTGAATATACTTTGAAGTTAGAGCCAACAGAATACCTGATAGATTAAATGAGGTTGTGAAAAAAGAGTCAAAAATTACCCCAAGGCTTCTGACCTTGTACCTTTTTTGCCCTCTGCTACCTCCTGGCACCAGGCCGATCCCTTGCCATGGAAATTTATAGAATTAGGAGGGGAGCTTCCAGGGTATTGACAGAAGATTACTCAAAGTCTATCTAAATGACACTAATTCAGTACCCAGCATTTTGCATAAAAGGATCCAGGTGTTCTTTCTTTTTTGTTTGTTTGTTTGGTTTGGGTTTTTTTTTTTTTAAGATTTTATTTATTTATTCATAAGACACAGAGAGAGAGGCAGAGGCAGAGGCAGAGGGAGAAGCAGGCTCCCCCCGGAGCAGGGAGCCCGATGCAGGACTCGATCCCAGGACCCTGGGATCATGACCCGAGCCCAAGGCAGACGCTTAATGGACTGAGCCACCCAGGTGTCCCCCAGGTGTTGTTTCAAGTGACCTATAAAAAACAAAGTTGTTGCAAACCATTAAGAACTTTAAGGCACTTGTGGATGTTCCCAAAACTATAGCTGGGCCAATTATAACCTCTCTGCCCTGATTCCCCCTACCTAATAGTCTTACGTGATAAAATGTGACTCTCCAGTTTTTGTTTTAACTCCCCATTAACAGAAAAATTCCTGGAATCTGTCAGCAGTAGAACATGTTCAACCACTACAGATTTACATAATCTTTCTTTGCTTTGTAATACAAGCAATGTTTATTTAAACTTTTAACTTTTACAAGAATTAAAAAATTGCTCATTGATCTGATATCTGAATATTTATGCTGAATATTCCAAATCACCGTGGAGATTAGCACTCTGCAGAACAATGTTGGAGTTACAGATATTTGCAGTTTAATTGACTAAAAACTGATCTGTTCTAAACTAAGTATGTCTTTCCATAGATCCTGAGTTTTGGATTCCCTGAAAATGGGCAAAGCGATCTTACTAAAATTTTTGAAGACTCCATGTTTAGTTATTATAACAGGTCTTTGAAAGTGCTGTTATTCCTTCACTTAGTCACATATCCATTCCATATTGATCTTACATGACATTCAAGTCTTGTGCTCTATGCTGGTGATTCAAATGTGGACAGATCCTTGATCTTAAGAGCTTACACTGTATTGGGAAAGAGATAAGAAAATACACAAAGCGCTACTATAGAGGAAAGACAGGACACTGTGGGAACATGGAAGAAGGACACTGCCCAGTCTTGAAGAGTCAGGGAAGGGGGGTTATGAATAAGACAAGACCTTAAGCACAGAGTTGGGCGCAAGGGCACTCCAAGAGAGAATCTGGTACAAGAGAGCATAAGGAACATTCAGTGAACAGCGAGTTCACTAGGTTAAAGCTTACTGTGGATAGTGGAAAGTGAAAAGACCTCCAGAGAAGTAAACTGGTACTAGTCCAGGAAGGCCTAAAACTTCAAGGAGCTTATGGTTCATCCAGAAGTAATGAGGAATCATTGAACAGTTTTAAGCAGGGCAGCTCTAGGATATGTTGGTGATTTGGAAAATTCACTCCATCCACAGTTTAGAACATGGATTTGGGAGGGAATGAAATCTAACCTTTCCTCTATCTCTTCATCCTATCACCACATTCAAGTCACCATCATCTCTCTCTGGTACCATGCATCAAGCCTCCCCAAAACCCCTCAATCCATTCTCACCAGCCAACTAAAAATGCAAATCAGATCAGGTCACTCTCCACTGAAACATTGCTTTGGCAACCCGTTGTCCTTACAAAAAAGCCAAAATCCTTAATAGGGTTCATGAGTCCTTGCTCAGTTAGGTCCAAGTTTCCCACCCAGTTTCAGCCCATCTTTACTTCCTTGGGTCTTTTCTTTTCTTTTTCTTTTCTTTTCTTTTCTTTTCTTTTCTTCGTCATTTCCTTTTTCTTTTTTTTTTTTTTTTGAGAGACAAGAAGCACACACAAGTGGGGGGGAGGGTGGGGGGGAGGGGGTGGGGCAGAGAGAACACAAGTGGGGAGGGAAGTGCAAAGAGAGAATCCCAAGCAGGCTCCACAACCATTGCAGAGCCCAGCAGGCTCAATCCCACAATCCCGAGATCATGACCTGAGCTGAAATCAAGAGTCCAACACTTAACAGCCATCCAGGCACCCCTTTCCTTGGATCTTGCAATTCCACTCAGGATGGGTTTTCTTCTAGTTCTTCCAAGGGACCAAGCTCTTGCTCCCACTTGTTCCTGGAACTCCAAAGGGGCTTTTTTTCCTGCCTAGAATACTGGACTCATCTCAGGGATGTGGTACTTTATCTCTTTGACTAAATTAAGCTCACCACCATACCCTGGACACTTTCATTACACCTCATACCTCTCTTCTCATTTCACTTTATTGAAGATGCTTACTGAATCCCAGCCTTTCCCACCAGACTGAACTCCTCCTTCCCACCTCTCTCGTTAGTCATGGTTCCCCATAATCTAGCACAATACTGGCTCAGTGTATCACTCACTCATTATACAGAAAGTCCCCAACTTACAATGGTCTGACTTAGGACTTTTTTTACTTCACAATGGTGCAAAAGCGGTACACATTCAGTAGACAACATACTTCAAACTCTAAATTTTTATCTTTTGGGGCCCCATGGTAGAATACTCTCATAATGCTGGGCAGCAGCTGTGAGCCACATCTCCCAGACAGCTACATATCACAAGGGGAAACGTTACTGACACACAACCATTCTATATGCATACAACCATTCTGTTTTTCCCTTTCAGTACACTATTGAATAAATTACACGAGCTATTCAATACTTTGTTATAACACAGACTTTGTGTTAGATTATTTTGTTCAACTGTAGGCTAATGTAAGTGTTCTGAGCATGTTTAATGTAAGCTAGGCTAAGCTGTGATGGTCGGTGGGGTAGCTGTATTAAATGTAATTTTGACGTATGGTATTTTCAGTGTCTGATGGATTTAGCAGGAGGGAACCCCATTGTAAGTTGAGGAAGATCTGTATATTAAATAAATGAATGATGGCAAGAAGACAGTTAAGAGGTGTGTCTGAAATGAAGAGGTAGAAAGAAAGGATGGATTTGAGTCTTGAGTGCTCAGAGTAACTGGAAATCAGCTGTAAATGAGGGGGAAGAATTGAGGGTTCTTATGTGTCTGGTTCTCCACTGTATTGATGAGCATTGGCTGATGCCTGGTACATGGTAAAAACAGTCAATAAATATCTGTGTCAAATGAATGAGGCTCGATGGGTGGAGCCATCACTCAGGTTTCTGTCTTGGTCTAGTGAGCAGCTCCATTCCCTGAGAGAGGGAAAACGTGACCAAAAGTGCTTTACCAACAGTGTTTCCAACAGCATCACTCAGCGATTTGATTTTGAAGAGGCCATACAAGTATTCAAAATGACATTCTACCAAAAGAAACGAAAACAGAGCATGAGTGTGTTTAAAGTATTATTGGACTGTATTCAATTTGGTGTTTATATGAGTATTTTAACACTTTAATTTGTAACCAATTATTTTCATTAGAATTATTTCATCTGATCGATTTCCAATTTTGAGAAAGGCAAGAAAGGTTTTTGGATGGGATGCCTCTGAACATTGAGGCTGCAAATTGAAAAACTAAACAAAACAAAACAAAAAACCCTCCTTCCTCTTAAAGGGGAAGAATTACAGAGATTCTCTAAAAACCTCTCTACTGTGACCATTTAACCATCTTTTAACTTTATAACACACAGTGTTTGCATTTGGGATTTTAATTTGTGGAACTAGATGGTAGTGATGATTGCACAATGTTGTGAATGTACTGACTGGCACTGGATTGTATACTTTAAAATGGTTACAATGGCAGATTTTCATTTTGTGTCTTTTACCACACACACACACAGATTTAATACGAAACATGTGTTCCCCAGACCTAAAAAAGCTTGACCACTTTATGCAACTTAGATGTTTTAGAAATGTGAGAAGCTTCACTCTGCTTGTGAGATGCTTTTGAAAAGCCCAGCAGGGCAAGGCTGTGGAGATTTTTTCTGGCAAGAAGATCTGGAACCCAGTGTCTGGGAAAGGAATGAAATTCAGGTTGTGTGTGACATGACTTTGCAAGTAAGAAAAAGAGAATCTAAGAAATAACAGAAAACAACCACTTCCCCCGTCTTTTTAAGAAAAGGGTTGTCCTTGGTTCTCCCTCCATCTAATTCGGTTTGCTTCTCAAAAGTTGTATTGTTGGAGAATGTGACTCTGGATAAAATTCTATGCTTAAGAAATCCAAGAATGTGGCCTATACAGTAATTTTCAGCTTTGTCACCAACAAGAACACACTTACTTATTATTTTCCTTCAGGGATGGCATGTTTTGAAAGGTCATATCTATTAGACAATATCAAACAAACTGTCCTTGTTAAATAAAATGAATTCGTTCCTGATTTTCTACTCTTCAGCTATGTAACACAGATATACCTCCCCATCGTGTCTCTGATTAGCAGGACATAGCCAGTTTTACTACACTCAGCTGATATAATTCCAGGGAAAAGCAAAGAATTGATATTTACATTCATCCATCAGTTTTCGCATCTATAAATGCCTTTAGACATATAGAAACACTAAAAATTCATTAAGCTTTTAGAAATACTGAAAATAGCTTAAACACCTCCATTGCTACCTTCCTGGGTTCTAATAATTGGCGTTTATATCAGTGTATCTTAACAGAAAGGAGGCAACCACCTTAATCAGGTTTATCAAAATCACCTCAGGGGCTTGTTCAAGCTCTGCATTTCCCTGAGCCCCTGCAGAAAAACTGGTACACCTTCTGAGTGGGGGCAGGTTGATGGGGGTGGTTTTTTTCTCTCTTGAGAATTGCTGGTGCTGTAGTGAGTCACTCTGTCCAATGAGAGTGGATTGTACTCTCTTTCAAGTGAATTAGGGCCAAGAAAAGAATAAAAACCAAACACTGATTTATATAACCCTTCATGTGAGGCTTTCAGAGCAAAATAAATTTCTAATGGCAAGTTGTTGTCTCATTGTCTAGACTGAATAATGTGGGCCAAGAAATGATACATAAAGTGCTCTAACAAATTGATAAGAAAAAAATAATAAATTTCCAATAAAAATGAGCAACAATAATGGACAATTCCTAGGAGAAACTAAAGTTACTAACAACTATTGGGGCGGGAGGGTGGGGAATATTTCAACCTGACTAGGACCTGAAAAAAGTAAAGTTTCAGTGTGGGCTTGACTTCTGCTTCCAACCAAATGGATTAACAATGACCAGATTTGTCCTCACAATGAAACAATGAAAACTAAACAAGCTGCAGAAAATAGCGATTTGCATGACATTAGACATCAGTCAATGGGGAGAGTGATTCCTGAGAGGTGGGGCAGAGAAATGAGGTGAGCCACATGATTGTCCAGCTGCCGCCTTGAGAGAGAGTTTCCAGGCTTTGGCACAGGGAGGAGGACTCAGGCAGAGACTAGGGAGCTCCCTGAGTTGAAAAGATGGAACAGAGAGAGAGTCCAGGGAGACTAAGGCATCTAGAATTTGCAGGATAGAATAATGAGAAGGAAAAAGCTGCATTCTGGAGAGAACCCCAGAAATCTGCAGAGGGAGGTTCCTGTTCAGTCTTTAGCTGAGTACTGATTAGCACATGCATGTGAGAAAAGCACCAGAGGCCAGGGAAAGAACTCCCAGAAGGATTGAAGTAGACACTGCCCGGCGCTCACCTAGGGCCTGTCCCACCAGCCACAATGACAAATCTCATGATTCACAGGACATGGCGGAATACTCAAAAGAATCTTGCCTCACTAGTAGGCAATTCATCTTTGAAAGAACATTGCTCTGGTCCCACCTAACAAATCTTAAATGACACAAAGGATCAAACTGTTTCCAAGTAATTTATCTGCATTCCAGAACAAATCCCAATGTGAGTACAAAAATATTCAGCACCCAACAAGGTAAGATTCACAATGACTAGATTCCAGTGAAAAATCGAACAGGCACATTAAAAAGAAAGAAAATAAAACTCATAATGAGAAGATAAATTAATCACATTGCTGATTAATGTAATAGTATTGGGGGTGCCTGGGCAGCTCAGTCGGTTAAGCATCTGACTTCAGCTCAGGTCATGATCTCAGGGTCCTGGGATCGAGCCCCGCATCGGGCTCCCTGCTCAGCAGGGAGCCTGCTTCTCCCTCTCCCTCTGCCCCTCCCCCTGCTCGTGCTCTCTCTCTCTCTCTCTCTCTCAAATAAATAAGTAAAATCTTTTTTAAAAAATGTAATGTGTTAGACTTGGGAACTAAAGACAATATAGCAGTTATTATACAAATATATTCTATATATTTAAAAAGTTAGAGACATAGAAGACATAAGAAAAGACCCACATCAAACTTGAAGATGAAGACTACAGTAGGTAGGAATAAAAAATACACTGAGATTAATAGCAAATTTGACATCACAGAAGACAAATATTAGTAAATTTGAAGACAGCAATAAAAACTCTCAAGTATACTGAGAGAAAAGAGAATCAGAAAAATAAACAGAGCATTAGAGAACTGTGGGACAACTTTAAGAGGCCAAATATACATGAGATTGGAGTCCACCAAGGAGTGGTGAGAGGCAGGAAAATATTTGTTGGAACAATGATCAAAACTTGTTCAAATTTGATGAAAACTATAAACCCACAGATCTAAGAATGCCAACTAACCCCAAACACAAGAAATATAAATAAAGTTACAACAAGGCATATTATAACAAAGTTGTTCAAAACCAGTGATGAAGAAAAAAATCTTAATGTCAGCCAGAGAAAGAAGATATGTTCCATGCAGAAGAAGAAAATTTAGTCTGACAGCAGGTATGTCACTGGGAAAAAATGCTAGTGGAATTGAGTAGAAGAATATCTAAAATACTGGAAGAAAAATATTATTAACCCAGAACTCTATACTCACGGAAAATACCTTTTTTTTTAAGATTTTATTTATTTATTTGGCAGAGAAGGACACAGCCAGAGAGGGAACACAAACAGGGGGAGTGGGAGAGGGAGAAGCAGGCTTCCCGTGGAGCAGGGAGCCCGATGCGGGGCTTGAGCCCAGGACCCTGGGATCATGACCTGAGCTGAAGGCAGACACTTAACGACTGAGCCACCCAGTCGCCCTTCAAAAATGAAAGCAAATTAAAGGCTGATTTAGACATGCAAAAGATCCAAAAGCTAAAAGAATTAATCAGCAGCAGCAGTAATTAATTAACTACAAGAAAAGTTATGAAAGTCCTCAGACAGAAAATGATATCATACTGAAATACAATGGAATGAGGAGATCCAAAATGGGAACTATGTGGATAAATGTAAAAGACTGTTTTCATTATTTAAATCTCTTCAAAAGATCTAAGCTGTTTAAACAAAAATGGTAAGAGTTGAAGCACAAGTAAACTGTATGACAATAGCACACAAGGTGGAAGAGAAGAAATAGAACAATAATATGGTTTCTTACCCTCCTATAACTTAGTGTCTATTTGCAGTATCGGTCAAATCGTCAGCACTCCACGACCATCGATCTGTCCTGCAGATCTTTTTCCTTAAAGCTATACACATAGATGCTTAGGGGTGTTTGAGGCAGCATCGTTTGCAATAGCAAAGAACTGCAAGTATCCTAAATGTTCATCAACAGAGGAATGATTAAATAAATTTGGATCCATCCATATCATGTGGGATGTGGTGCTAAAAATAATGAAATCCATCTCCATCTGCTGATTTGTATTGTATTCAAGACATACTAAGAAAAGGTAGGTTGCAGAATAGTTATGTAGAGTGAGATACCACTTGAAGAGAAAGATGGATTGATGGATGATAGATGATAGATAGATCGATAGATAGATAGATTGATAGATAGTAGGTAGGTGGGTACATACATAGGTAAGTAGGTAGATCATTTGAATATGCATAACATGTCTGGAAGAATCCAGTGGGGCGTTGTGACTTTTCACGTACTGTCTTACACTATTTACTGTGTGCATTCACCCTTGGAACTCTGTGCTCAGGCCAATATTCTCCAAGACACCAAGCCTTTTCATGAACCTTTGCACATACTGTTTCTTCTACCTGAAATGTTTCCCCTTTCCTCCTTCACCTCACAAGCTCCTTTTTTTTCCAGTAAGGGTTCCAGCTCAATGTTACCTCCTCAAGATGCTGTCTTCAGAGTTCCTACTCTGCTTTCATTATCTGTTAGCACTTTCCACACCTTTACTGGCTCTCTCTCTCTCTTTTTTCTTTTAGCATGCTACCTCCCTCACTAAAAAGGAAGCTTCTCAAACCAAAAAACCACTTTATAACTTTGTGTTTCAAGATCTAAAGCCATGCCTGGTACCTAATAAATACCTGCTAAGTGTTTGCTATTAAAAAGAAAAAAAAAGGAATGGCCTTTCCATATGAAAGCCTAACTCCTAGCAAAAAGAAATTAGCCTCAGCACCCTAATCTGATAAATCTGGAATTTCTTTTAAAATGCCCATTTAGCCAAAAAAAATTCTGCAAATCAGGAAGATATGGAGGCCCAATAATGTTGAAATAGGTTTAATCAAAATGGATGCTTTGAATTAAATGAATATCTTGAATAAATGTTAAGATTTAGTCATTTACTTTAAAGAAATTATTCTCTATTAAATCTTAACCATTTCAACTAATTCTTCAACTTTAATTTATACAAGGAAAAAATACAAATGACTGGGTTTTTTGGCATTTGTCAGTTATAAATCTTATTTTAAAAAGAAATATATGATTACAGTGTTGATTACAGGTCATATATTCTTTTTTTTTTTTAAGATTTTATTTATTTATTTGAGAGAAAGAGAGAGTGAGAAAGAACACAAGAGCGGGGTGAGGGGCAGAGGGAGAAGCAGACTCCCTGCTGAGCAGGGAGCCTGATGTGGGACTCGATCTGGGGACCCTGAGATCATGACTTGAGCTGAAGGCAGACACTGAACCACTGGGCCACCCAGTCACCCCTACAGGTCATATATTCTGTGAAACTTTTTTTTAATGTTGAAACTCCTTTTCTTGTCTTTTTCTTTACTGTAGTTCAGACATGAGGAAAAGGTAAGGAAAGGAGCAGAATGTGATTGGCAGCAAACACAAATATTAACCAACCCTTCCCAAAGAGACTACAATGGAATGGGAGTAATAATATAAATTGTAGGGGAGCCTGGCTGGCTCAGTTGGTGGAGCATGCGACTCTTGCTCTCGGGGTCATGAGTTCAAGCCCCCAGGGATAGAGATTACTAAAAAATAATAAATTAAAAAATGATAACATAAATTGAAAAAGAAAGTGAAAATCAGTTTCCACGTATAGCATGTGCCACTTGGTTTCCTGAATGCAGGAAGTGTTGGGATGATTGATGGATGTCTGGACATGTGTCGCCTCTGTCTTTAACAAATCACAACAGAGTCCTTTTGTAATGCTAATAATGCAGAGATTCAGATAAATGACAGGGTATCCTAAAATTTCCATGGATGGTTGTGATTTCAAATATTTGTCCCATTGTCTGATGAATGTATCTTTCATACCATATGTCTTAAATTTCATTTCTGAGAATGCAGCTTACTGGAATTATAGACTAATTGTTATATAAATAACTTATGAAGAATATTGTTTTGTTTAAGAGAATAAGATTAGATCGGTTCTATTAAGTCCTCCAAATAAATTATGGGACTTCTCTGTAATAAGAAGTTACTTATGTGGAACAGGTGAACTGTCGACAGCCAAATGTTGCTCCTCATCATTGCCCATATCCCTTAGCGCTTGGTACCATTCCTTACACAAAATAACCTTTTCAGTAAGTAGTCATTGAATTAATTAAAAGACTGGAATTCAGGAGTAACGTCTTTCAACCACTCAGAGAAATTGATCTTCTCTTCTAACACGACTCTAATTTTGCATTTGCCTAGAATTGGTGATTTTCTGGGGCGTTGTCTCACATCCTCTAGGACTTCGGCACTAAGTCCTGCTCAGTTTATCTCAAAGCCAACAGAGAAGTGCTTGAATTTTCAGCATACCAACACCCACAAACTGTCGTCCATGGCCCACTCTACTCACTGGCCTTCAAATAATATCTCTGATACTCCATTTGTTTGCTTTTGTGGTATTTGTCCTAGAAATTAAAAAGTGTCTTTGTTCATGGTTTTATTGGGTTTCAAAATTCAAATGTCTGGAATGAGAAAAAATACTGCTGAAAACAAACTTTCTATGCTTTGTCCCTGAATAACCCGGTGATTAAATAGGATCAGTTGAATATGGCGTTTTACTTGTCTTTTCTCACAAAAAGATCTTAAGCTTCCTCTGACTTTTGAATATTAAGAAAATTTTATAGTGAAGATGTGTAATTGAATTTTAAAATTTTTTTTGTCCTGATAGGCAGATTTGAGAAGTTTTTCACACAGCAGCCGCAGGGATCTCTTTAAAAATCTGATCACAGCTCCACTGCCTAAAACTTTTCAATGGTTTTCCATTGGCCCTACAATAAAGCCTGAACCTCTCACCCCAGCCTTTAAAGCCTTGCCTGACCAATTCATTGGTCTCATCTTATACCCTTTCTCCTCAACCCTCACAACTAGATATATCAAGTTTCTGCTTTTAGTCTTCTTTCCACTAGAACCTTCTTGCATTCTCTTCCTCTGCTTACAACACTCTTCCCTCCAGCCAACACCACCTCAGGACTTTTACCACCCGCACGCCTCCTTCATACCTTCACTTGACTACTCAACCTTCAGTTTTCAATGTAAAAGTTACCTCCTCACATAAGATGATTTTGTTTCCATAGCATCTAGCAAGTTCTCTTCACAGTGACTTCTATAAAGTCTGTCTTCCACACTGAGTTGGATGTTCTCTGAGAGTGAGGGTTGGGCCTAATCTTGGCCCTAGTGGATCTTTAACTCCAGCACTGTGCTCAGTACACACTTCTGTAACAATGAATGAGACAGTATTATTGCACATGCAATACTAGAAATGATCAGGGTTCGAATGTGATAGATCTGTTTTTTAATTTAGATCTAAATGATGGATAATCACAAAGTAATCTTTTTCATCTGTTCACAACTCAATGTTTAAAGTCACAGTTTATCAAAAGGGGCTAAAGGCCTTCAGCTGTGAAGAAAACAAGCCAGAATAAAAGAATAAATTCTTCCTTTTTCAAAAATTTTACCCATGGTTTACCTGCTGAGAATCATGGACTTCAGCATTGCTTTTTAGTTGGTTTTCTTTTTTTTTTAAAGTTTATGATGAGCTTAGCCACTTTATATACAGGTTTCCCCCACTATCCAAAAGCCGAGTGTGCCTATGAAACCTTTCATAGGCCAAAATGGCTAAAATGAAGAAGCAATTACCATTTTATAAAAGCAAAAATCCTCTTGGGATTTCTTTCAATGAGCAAAAAAAAGACACTGATGTAGTTCTTCTGTAAAAGCAAGTGTTAAGCCGACTTTCAGATTGTGAGGGAAACCTGTATTTCAATATTATACAGATGAAGGAGTAAAGGAGGGAAGTAAGATGTTTCAAAGTGAATGTTGAGTCTGACTCACCTTTGGCCAAAGACTGCTAGGTCTCCTGGGACACAGCAGCCACAGGTCACCCTTGGATATGGCTTTACCCATGGCTCCCATATAAAGCTATGAATCTACTCACAACACTGTGCATTTCCAAAGGCAGGAAGGGTTGGGACCTATAGTCTTTATATTCATATGACTATCCAGGAAGCACATAGCAGTTGTTTGGGGGACATTTTTTTTACTGTACTTTACTGTATATCAATTTTTAATATAAAAATATATATAATCTGTGTATTTGAAGGTCTTTGGTATTTTCACAGAGTTGTGCAACAATCACCGCATTAAAATTTTAGAACATTTTCATCACCCCACACGGCAACCCTATATAGATTGGCAGCCATTCCTCACTAAGCTCCAATCCCCCATCCCTAGGCAACAATTAATTGACTTTGTGTCTCTATAGATTTGCCCGTTCTGGGCATTTCATATAAATGGAATCACAATATGTGATTTTTTGGTGCCTGGCTGCTTTCATTTAGTATACTGTTTCAAGGTCCGTCCATGTAGTAGCACGTATCAGTACTTCATTCTTTTTATAGTCGAATAATATTCCACTGCATGGATATGCCACATTATATTTGTCCATTCATCAGTTTATAGACAGTTGGGTGATTCCACTTTTTGGCTATTATGAACAGTGCTTCTCTGAACACTCGTGTACACATTTTTGTATGGATATGTGATTTTAATATCTCTTGGATATATACCTAGGAGTGGAATCACTGGATAATATGGTGACTTTATGCTCAACCTTTTGAGCAACTTCCAGACTTTTCCAAAGTGGTGACACCATCCACCAGCACGGTATGAGAGAGTTCCAATTTTTCTACAACCTCACCAGCATTTGATGTTGGTTGTCTTTTGATTATAGCCATCCTAGTAAGTATGCTGTGGTGTCTTGTGGTTTTGATTGTTTTTCCTCTTGATGGCTAACAATGTTGAATATCTTTTAATTTGTTTATTGGCCATTTGCACTTCTTTTGGGAGAAATATCTATTCAGATTCATTGTCAATCATTCAATCTGGTAGGTTTTTTTGTATTATTGAAATGTAAGAGTTCTTTATTCTGAATACAAGTACCTTATCAGCTACATTACTGGCAAATATTTTCTTCCATTCTTTTCACTTTCTTGATGGTATCCTTGGAAGTATGAAAGATTTTAATTGTGATGGAGTCCAATTTATCTATTTTTTCTTTTGTCACTTGTGCTTTTGGTGTCATATTTAAGAAGACTTTGCTTGACTCAAGGTCAAAAAGTTTTATCCCTAAATTTTCTCTTTTTGTTGTTTTTTTAAGATTTTATTTATTTGACAGAGAGAGACACTGCGAGAGAGGGAATACAAGCAGGGGAGTGGGAGAGGGAGGCTTCCCACTGAACAGGGAGCCCAATGCAGGGCTCGATCCCAGCACCCTGGGATCATGACCTGAGCTGAAGGCAGACACTTAATGACTGAGCCAGCCAGCTGCCCCTACCCCTAAATTTTCTAAGAGCTTTATAATTTTATATTTTTTAAATATTTTTTTTATATTTTTTTAACCTGACCTTAGGTCTCTGATCCATTTTGAGTTAATTTTTGTACATGGTGTAAGGAAGATGTACAACTTCATCCTTTTACATATGGATATCCAGTTTTCCCAGAACGATTTGTTGAAAAGACTGTTTTTCACCATTGGATTGTCTTGGTACCCTTGTTGAAAACAAATTGACCATAAGTGTGAGGGGTTATGTCAGTACTCTCAATTCTATTCCATTGATCTATATATCTATCATTATGTCAGTACCACAGTGTCTTGATTATGTAGCTTTGTAGTAAGTTTAAGTTTTAAAATCAAGGAATGTGAGTTTTTCAATTTGGTTCTCCTTTTTCAGGATTGTTTTGGATATTCTGGGTCCCTTGCATTTTCATGCGAATTTTAGGATCAGCTTTCATTTCTGCAAAAGGTCGTCTTGAATTGTGGAAGGAATGATATAGAACTGTAGATCAATTTGGGAATACTGCCATCTTAACAATGTTAAGTCTTTTGCTCTAAGAACATGGACTGTCTTTTCACTTATTTAGGTCTTCTTTAATTTATTTCAATAGTATTTTGCCGTTTTCAACCATTTAAGTTGTATACTTCTTGTCTTAAATTTATTTCTAAGTATATTTTGATGCTACTATAAAGGAGTTGGTTTTCTTGTTTTCTTTCAACTATTGCATGAAAAAAAACCAAGGTATATAAGGAGAAGTGGAATGATGTTATAGAGTTCTTATAAAATGTTATATGATCTTGTAGTGTCGAAAAATGCATACCCTCACAAAAAAATTAAAATAAAACCCACTGATACCAAATACATTACTCAATGAGAGAGACAGAACCACCAAAAAAAGATCAGTTTTTCTTATTAGTAGATAAGATCCTTGAGTTCTAATGATTGGGCTCCAAAAATTAAAAGAGGCTACGAATTAATGAATTAATCAAAGATGGAACGGGCCACCTCAGGAATTTTGACTCAATGAGAATGTTTAGAGATAATAAGTCTTTTTCAGCTTCTAGATTCTACCCTATTCATTAGCATGATCTGAACAAGTCCTTAATTTTTCTGGACCCCAGTTATTTTAGCTGCAAAATAAAAGGATGAGACCAAGTGAACACTAAGGTCTCTTCTAATAATGTTCCCAGATTATTACTTTATTAAATTTAGACAACAACAAAAAAATTAATGGCAAGTGGTAATTTCTGCCCCCAAAATAGGCACACTCTTCCTAAGAAGGCACTGTACACAGAAATTTGGTCTCTCTCAAGGTTATATGCTAATGCCTTCCCATTACATATGGTGCTTATGGTCAAAATCTATAAATATACGCATTAACCTTCTTTCCTAATTTTTCTACATTTTCTACAAACTTCATGTATTTTATTATAGCACAAATGTTATATACCCTTCCTTATTACTCATTTTAGTGTTTAAATACCTTTGGTGCCTAACTTGGCCCCTAACTATTTTCCAATTCAGAACATCCTATGGAGAAGGCAGGATAGACTACTACTTAAGTAGTACACTGATTTATAGCAGCTGGAGATAGTCTCCAAGGCTCCTAATGTCCCTTACTTGTTTACCAGTTCTAGAAAATTCTTTATAAAGACTGAGATAACACTGAATACAAACAGGAAAAATGTTTGACTTTAAATTTATAATAAATCAACTGATTTTTGAAAAATTTATCATGTGAAATCCTTTAAAACTATAAAGTATAATAAAAATAGTTTTTAAAGTATAAAAAAGCATAATAATAATTTTTAACCATTAAAGGTACAGGCACTCAGCATCTGACATGGGAGGTGATGAAAACAGATAGCAAAAAGGGGACAGAATAAACATCTGTGTGATGGGGGCTTTGGAGGAGACATGAAAAATATATACATTGAGGGCCCTGACAATAATCTTTGACTAAGAAACCAATTTGCCTAGGAGATGAATAGATAGATGGATAGATAGAGATAATCTTCTAGGAAAATTGGCAAATATATATGATATGATGTTATATCACATCATATACCGTTTGGATGGCAGTAGGAAATTTGGAGAACTTTTTTTGGGCATTAGAAATCACAGTGTATGACACAAAAATAGACACAGAGATCAATAGAACAGAATAGAAAGCCCAGAAATGAACACACAACTATATGGTCAATTAATCTTTAACAAAGCAGGAAAGGATATCCAATAGGAAAGACAGTCAATAGGAAAGACCGTCTCTTCAACAAATGGTGTTGGGAAAACTGGACAGCTCATGCAGAAGAATGAAACTGGACCACTTTCTTAAACCATACAGAGAAATAAATTCAAAATGGATTAAAGACCTAAATGTGAGACAGAAACCATGAAAATCCTAGAGGAAAACACAGGCAGTAACCTCTTTGACACACCGGCCATAGCACCTTCTTACTAGATATGTCTCCTGAGGCAAGGGAAACAAAAGCAAAAATAAACTATTGGGACCTCATCAAAATAAAAAGCTTCTGCACAGTGAAGGAAACAACCAACAAACTAAAAGGCAACCTATGGAATGGGAGAAGATATTTGCAAATGACATATCTAATAAAGGGTTATTAGTATCCAAAATATATAAAGAACTTGCAAAACTTAACACCCCCCCAAATAATCTAATTAAAAATTTCTCCAACAGACACATGAAAAGATGCTCAAAATCACTCATCATCAGGGAATGCAAATCAAAACTACAATGAGATATCACTGCACACCTGTCAGAATGGCTAAAATGAACAACATAAGAAACAACAGGTGTTGGCGAGGATGTAGAGAAAGGGGAACCCTCTTGTACTGTTGGTGGAAATGCAAACTGGTGCAGCCACTCTGGAAAACAGTATGGAGGTTCCTCAAAAACCTAAAAATAGAACTACCCTACGATGTAGCAATTGAACTACTAGGTATTTACCCAAAGAATACAAAAATACTAATTCAAAGGGATACATGCACCCCAATATTTATGGCAACATTATCAACAATAGCCATATTATGGAAAGAGCCCAAATGTCCAATGACGAATGGATAAAGAAGATGTGGTATATACATACAATGGAATATTGCTCAGCCATAAAAAGAATGAAATCTTGCCATTTGCAATGATATGGATGGAGCTAGAGTGTATAATGCTAAGTGAAATAAGTCTGAGAAAGACAAATACCATGTGATTTCACTCTTATGTGGAATTTAAGAAACAAAACAAATGATCCTAGGGGGAAAAAAAACAAGAAACAGACTCTTAACTATAGAGAACAAATTGATTGTTACCAGAAGGGAGGTGGGTGAGGGGGGATGGATTAAATAGGTGGTGGGGATTAGGAGGGCACTTGTGATGAGGACCAGGTGTTGTATGGAAGTGTTAAATCACTATATTGTACACCTGAAACCAATATTACACTGTATGTTAACTAATTGGAATTTAAATAAAAATTTTAAAAAAAGAAATCACAGTGCACTACTTAGATAACAATCTAATCTGCTTTTCCCAAAAGATATTCTGAATAGGAAAATAGTTGGGGCCAAGTTAGACACCAAAGGGTTTAAATGCTAAAATGAGCAATAAGAAAGGAGATTACACACACACACACACACACAAATGCATGTATATGTATATGTAAATATACACATGTATGCATATGTATATTACCCAAATTAGAGAAGTATCATTCATTATTCATGAAGATAATATTTATGACTGTCCACTATATGTGAGGTACCATTCTCCACCCTGGGGTTTTATCAGTAAACAAAACAGAGAGGTTACATTCTAGTGGGAGTATATTGTCAGATTAGATTTTACTGATCATAGCACCTAGCGCACAGGATATGCTTACCTCTTCTGACTATAATGTGGGATGTTATCTGTATCAGCCAGTGTTTGGTAAGAGGAGAACAGTCCCTTGAGTAGTATGGAAGAAGGGACTTCTAGAATTGAGCTCGCACAGTTATGAAGAGCTGGTGGTGGAGTTGGGGCCATTCGCCAGTCAGGCCGAGAAACTCAGAGTCCAGGCTAAGAAGGGGAGCCGAGGAAAGGGTGCTGGAAGTGTGGCCTTTGTGCAGCAGTTGCCTCGCTAGTCAGCCTCTGGTGGGGGGCCTGGGCCAGCTGCTGGTCAGCAGTTGGGAAGAGGAGCTGGGCATGGGCCGCCTGGAACCCGCTGTGCACCCGTGTGTCTGCCCGTCTCTCATCTGAATGTGACGACCAGCCGAGAGCACGGGCCGCTCCATCACGTCTGCCCTAACCAGGGTGACGCAGCCCAGAACCCCACACCTGCCATCATGGTGACAACATGGTGTGCCAACAGATTCTAGGGTGGTCCTCGTGATTCCTGCCTCTGAGCGTCCACACCTTTGTAGAACGCCCTCCACCTGGTGCAGGTGGCACCTATGACTTGATTCTACTCAACAGAACACAGCGAAGGTGATGAACATCACTTCCGTGACTATGTTACGTTCCATAAGGCTCAGTCTTCAGCAGACTGGAGCTAGAGAGACCCTCCAGCTGGCCCTGAAGAGGCAAACAACCATGTTGTGAACTGCCTATGGAGAGCGTGCCTTGGAAGGAGCAGCACAGCGCAAAAGACAAACCAACCCCCAGGCCTCACCAGTACTCACTGCCAGCTTCTGGTTGCACCTTCCCTTGTCTCGCCCTGGTACAAGGCTTCTCAGTCTCGGTGCTGTGGACACTGCAGGCTGGAGAACTTCGTGTGCGGGGAGCCATTCTGTGCATTGCAGAAGGTTTAGCAGCATCTCTGGCCTCGACAAACTAAACGCTATTATCATTCACCACTCTCCGCCCCAGTTACAGCAACCAGAACTGTTTCCAAACATTGCCAAATGTACCCTGAGGAGTAAAATTGCTCTGAGAACTGCTATTCCGGTATAAAAGCTAGTATAGTGCTGAGTGCTGTGTGGCCAAAGGGAAATCTTTAAAAAGAGAAAGATACTGGGGCGCCTGGGTGGCTCAGTCATTAAACGTCTGCCTTCGGCTCAGGTCATGGTCCTGGGGTCCTGGGACCGAGCCCCGCATCGGGCTCCCTGCTCAGCAGGAAGCCTGCTTCTCCCTCTCCCACTCCCCCTGCTTGTGTTCCCTCTTTCGCTGTGTTTCTCTCTGTCAAATAAATAAAATCTTTTTTTTTTTAAAGATTTTATTTATTTATTTGAGACAGAGAGAATGAGAGAGAGAGAGCACATGGGGGGGGGAGGGTCAGAGGCAGAAGCAGGCTCCCTGCCGAGCAGGGAGCCCGATGCGGGACTCGATCCAGGTACTCCAGGATCATGACCTGAGCCGAAGGCAGTCGCTTAACCAACTGAGCCACCCAGGCACCCCAAATAAATAAAATCTTTAAAAAAAGAGAGAGAGAGAAAGATAAGCCTTGGGCACAGTTAATTTGCACACTAGAAAAATCTATTTTCTAAGCACACACCCCCAAAAGTCAAAGCTGGTATTTGCAGTCCTAGGTTCAATGGCTTTTTCATCTTGCTTGCCAGCTAATAATGAAGAAAGTGCTCATGTGAACACATGACAGGTACAAGTTCTTTGGAAAACAAGACTATATTTCAAACAATTCGTGCAGGATTTGACTTAACCATTAAATAGCACGGTGTAGATGTAAATCCTGTTCAAACAGCTCCTATCCTGCAGGAGAATCTGTGGAAAGATAGACCTTGAGAAATGCTTCATAAGTGACTAAATATACAGTGGATCTTTCTGAAATATTTGCTTGAGGTCCCAGAATCTGTTCTCATCATTTTGGCAGAAGCTGCCATGCCATTAAATTATTGTGGCCCAACTGATGGTATAGGATATTAATGCTAATATGAAATCCTATAAGGGGCACCAATTAAGCACAGAATCATTTTGAAACACATAATCCAAGATACAGTGCTACTAGGATAATAAGTCCTCTGGTAACAGAGCTTTTTTTAAAAAATAAAATTGGCCAAAATATGAATGAATGAGTGAATGAATTAGTTCTTGCAACCTGTCTTTATTGAAAAACAACCACGCATCAGGCATTGCTGTCATTTCTAGAGACATAATAGGTAAGGGGAGAGATTTAGTGACTGGGGTTACAGAAATGATAAGGCTCCTTGTTTAATAGAAGAGACAGAAGAATAGTTGCATAAACAGGAGCGGTGTTATAACAACGTTATGCGCAGGGCCCTGTGGGAGCAGAGAGAGAAGGCACCCAACTCAGCACGGAGATCAGTGAGGCTTCCCATCAGAAGGGAAGGATTCGTTTGCATCTGCCAAGTGAAAAACTAGAAAAGTGTGCCACAAGCAGAAAGAACAACAGGTGTGAACTTGAAAACTGTGATCCAGGGAAGACCAAAGGAGGGAACAGGTGAGCAAGTGGTAGGAAATGAGGCTGGATGGGGAGGAGGGGCCAGGTGACAATCGGCCTTTTATGGCATGCTAAGAAATTTTAACTATGTCCTGAAGGTGGTGGGTACCGCTTGGATTTTAGGCAGGGCTGTGACATAGTGGAAATCTGCATTCCCAGAAGGGCTGGCTTCTGCTCTTCTAGTCCATGGCCTAGACTTGGACAAATCCCAAGTTACGAAGACTAGTGGGCAGCAAGGGCACAAGCAGTGTTAAAGATACTCATGAAAGCTTGCATCGACACGGCAGGGATGGAGAAGAGAGGACAGAGGATTTGGGTAAGTTCTCACCTCCTGGTGTTGGGTCTATAAAGGCTCTCAGGGCCTGCCTCTCAGGAAGGGAAGAAAAGCAGAAAGAAGTAACCTGCTTGGATTCTGCAGGAGGTAATGCACATCTAGAACACATTCCTAAATGTCTCAAATAATTACTATTACTATCATAGTCATATGATTTAGAGTGTAAGTTTACTAGTCCCATAAGGAAAGATGTCATTTGGAACACATATTCATTAAAAGGAAGTCTCATGCTTTACAAATCTGTCTGTGATTGTCAAATCTTGCCTTTAGTATCTCTGAGGAAGATCATCTGAGTAGATGTGCATGTAAACCACACTTCATTTTTCTCTCCTAAGTCTACTCTGTAGACATCATCACTCAGTACAGCAAACAATAAGTAATCTATTTTATACATTTGTGCCAAATAAAAACTGCTAGATTCAGTTATATTTCAAGTGGCAGAGCAATAACCCATAAAAACGGAAAGTAGCAAGATGTTCAAACTAGGTACGTAAACACAACTTTTCAGGAATATATTTATTGTGGATGTCAAACTCTCTTCTGCTATAATAAAAACGTTGTTTAGCTATGTCATGCTACTGACTTGGCACTGCTTTGTAATTTAAAGCAAAGACTTGTGCCTCACCCATTTCAGGCCCAACAAATGGGCTAATTTTAAAATGATGGGAAGCAGAGATAGAATGTGATAACTTCACTCATATAAATGTAGCCTGGACAGACTCAACAATTTAGAGCTGACTTGCCCAGAAACCTCCAGAACAGTACTTATTAACACCTAAATCATTTAAAGTGGAATGAACTGTAGATCAAGTCTGAACTAGCAGAATTGCTCCAGTTGTTTCTATTTTCAAGTTATCTAGGCTGATCTAAAGTTTAAATACATTTTCAAGCTTAATTAAATGAAACACTTAAATTATACAAGCATTTAATACTTAATTGGAAATTGAAAAACAGATACCATGAAATCCCTAGGTAAAAAGAAAAATGAAGTAACATCTGCTAGTCCCATTTCTCTGTCACTTGGGGATGAATGTGTTTATAAAGACCCACATTTTAAAATAACCAAATGCCTCTGAAATGATTTTAACCTTTTGCACAGTATTGCTGATCAATGGAAAGGCCTGGAGACACTTGCAGAGCTGTTACCAAAGAATGTTTCACGGGGGCATCAGGATGGCTCAGCACCAACCACAGGTGTTCTGAGGATCACTTCTTGGAACTTGGAAATTCTGGAAAGGTAGGAGAGAATCCAATTCCTGATCACAGCTATTCCAGGATCCAAACAGTGCTTACTCTTTTGGTATGAATTTTATAGTGATCCATTTATGAAAACTTTCTCCCTGACATTTAGCAGTGCTATTTTATAGTAATGAAAAAGGAAAGTGATTTTTAATAAGTAATGGAAAAATTACAGCACAGCATCTTACACAGACTCAACACACATTGCTGAATGAATTACTAAGTGAGATCACCCTTCCCCCCAAAATAGAGCATAAGAAACAGAATTCACAAATGGCCAGAAGCCTTAAAGGTCATCCACCTTGGCATCTCATGGCACCACACACACCCAACTTTAAAGATGAATAAACTGAGACCCAAGGACTTCAAATAATTTGCCCAAGGTCATGAAGTTAATTTAGTAGTCAATCTCTCTAATAAATAAATAAAATCTTAAACACACACACACACACAGATACATCTTGCCAGGTGGAAGCAACCCAAGTATCCATGAATGGATAGACAAAATGTGGCATATACATACAAAGGAATATTAATCAGTCTTTAAAAAGAAGGAAATTCTGACACCTGCTATCACATGGATGAACCTTGAGGGCATGATGCTAAGCCAATCACAAAAAGACAAATACTGTAAGATCCCGCGAATATGAAGGGCATGGAACTGTCCAATTCACAGAGACAGAAAGTAGAATGGTGGCCACCAGGGGCTGAGGAGAGATAAAATGGAGAGTTGTTGTTCAGTGGGTTGAGTTTCAGTTTTACATAATGAAAAGAGCTCTGGAAATGTATGGTAGTGATGGTTACACAACAATGTGAGTGTATTTAACACTATTGAACCTGTAAGTGGCACCAATTAAGCACAGAATCATTTCTCATCACCACTTGAAAATGGTTAAGATGGCAAAGTTAATGTATGTGTATTTTACTTGAATTACACACACACACACAAACACACACTGTCCAGATTGCCAGACTCTACCCCAAATTACTGCTATAGTGGGTCTGAGGTGGAGTCTGAGAATTTACATTGCTCATAAGTTCTTAGGTGGTTCTAATGCTGCTGGTTCGGGGTCTACATCCTGAGAGCCATGGTGATGAACAAAGTTGGTGACAGCTCCAGCATCTCTATATTAAAAGAGTTTATGGGTAACAATCTGGTTGGAAGAAGGATAAGGGGATTTGCCTTTCCAGTGGCAAGCATGCTGCCTTTCGATTGCATGGTTATTTGCAGAAGCTATAATGGGAGAGCTGAAGAAATGATGACCAGCCCCCCCACCGCCCCCGCCAAAGCCACCGCTTGGTGACAAGCCATACCTAGCTAATTGCTCAGGGCAGCTCAAAAATCCTAAGTATAAAGGGGAAAACCTAAAAACCTGACATTTTTGCACTTAACAGATACATTCTCCTTTTATAATTTTTTAATTGGAAAAAGAACAAGTAGACATTTTTGAAAGTGTACAGAAAAATATGAAACGTTAATCAAGTGAAGGGCCATATATCGAATACCTGCTATCAAGAGAACAGATATTTATTGTTGTGTGCAAATTAAGCATGAAGCAATGTGATAACCCCTATCAAATTAAAATTCGTAATACTCCCTGGGGTGTGATAGAACAGCAGTCTCATCAGCCACTGTTGAGAATGTAGACAACTACAAACACCTTGTATGTCAAGTACCTATAACCTTGCACTCAGTAATCCCACTTACAGAGATATACCCTAAAGAAATAACAGTGTCGAACATAAGAATATTTATCACAACATAATATATACCAGCAAGACCTGGAAACAACCTAAATGTGAAGATGGAGACCAGTGAGGGGCGAAATTGATTACAGTGTATCCAGACAACAGAATTTGCAGCTGCAGATGATTCCTGTTCTTTGGGGGCTGCTCCACCACCTTTCCCTCGGGTACTTCAGCTTCCTTCATTCTGTTTGTCTCTGACAGTACCGTCAATCAAGAGACACCGCCCCCCCTCGCCCCACCTACACACCCACTTCTAACATAGGAGAACTGTTCAAGTGTTCACGACTCATTCAGGGCCAGAATCCTTTCGGAAGGTTGGGGGAGAGATATGAGTGCTTAACAAGAGAAGTCCTCTTGCCTTGTGAGATTGCAAGCTGTAAAAGCAATGAGAAACAAGCCCTAAGCCTGCCAATAAAGAAGTCAACACTGAGGAAAGAAGAGGTGACAGAGAGGAGCATTCTTATCACCATTGTGTGAGTCCCTGGATCCCACTGTACCTGAAGGTAGCAGGACTGCCTTTGGATTTGCCAGTCATATGAATCAATAAATGCCTCACTTTTTTTCCTTAAACTCATGACTAAAAGATTCTTGATTTATGTGCTATCACTACAACCATATTTTATATGAATATATAAGAATACACATCACATGGACTCAATTTAAATATATACATATTTGAGGAATATTGAAATGCTTATGAGGTTATAGCATTATAGATCAAAAATTTTACTTTCAAAGATGCTTCACTTCAACAAAATTTGTTAGTATCTTACATCCTGGCTATGAATATTCTAAGAGAGAAAGTCTATTGCATAAAATATAGGTGCATGTTTCACAGATTACTTGTGGGAATATAAAATGGCATAATCCTGATGGAGAGAAATTTGTCAATATCTAACAGAATTACATATGCATTTACTGTTGAACAGCCACACTAACTCTAAGACTCTATCCCAAGGTACAGTAGCAAACATATGAAGACATATGCACGAAACTATTAATTGCAGCATATTTATAAGAAATGTTTAGAAACAACCTAACTGTCCATCAATAAGGGACTGATTGAATAAAGTAAGGTACAGCCACACAACTGGATACAGGGCAGATGTAAAAAGAAATAAGATCTTGTTATACTATATTACACAGAGATCCCCAGGATATATAATTTAAGTGAAAAAAGCAATGTGCAAAACAGAAAACAGTATATATAGTGTTACGCTTTGTGTGATAAAGTGTATATGTATATATATATTTTTTTTCCTTTTTTTGCAAAACTAAATAATGGAAGAATAAGCCAGAAACTAGTACAAATGATTAGTCATCAGGGAAAGCACAATAAAAGCAGTGAGACACTTACCAGAAGGGATAATATTACTAAGACAGAAATTATCAAGTGTTGGCAAGGATGAGGAACAAATGAAACTTTTATACATTGCTGGAAGAAGTGTAAATTGGAACATGCACTTATAGAAACTCTTTGGCAATATCTACTAGAGCCTGAACACACACACATGCCATATGACCCAGCAATTCTACTCCTGGGAATATACCCACCAGAAATACATATATACATGGAAAGACACATACGAGAATGTTCTAAGAAGCACTATTGGTTAAAGCCCCAAACTAGAAACCCTTACCTCCATCAACAGTAGAATGGATAGATTACGGTATATGCTATATATGCAATACGGTAGAATACATTAACAGCAATGAAAAAGAGTGAACCCTTCTATTTTATACAGCAACGTAGATGCATCTCATAAATACACTGTTGAATGAAAGAAGTGTAACACAAAAGAATGCAGACTGTATTATTCCACTTATATGTAATCCTACATCTGGCAAAATTAATCTATAGTGTCTGAAGTCAGAACTGTTGTCTCTGGGAAGAAGGGTGGTGTAGAGTCAGAGGGGCAAAGGACAATTTCTGGGATGCTAGAAGCTTTCTATTTCTGCATCTGGGTGGTGGGTACATGGGTATTTTCAGCTTACAGGAGTTCGTGAAGCAGCATGCTCCCTCTGAAGGGAGGGGGAGAACAGGTGGAGAAGACAGGATGCAAAGTCAGACTTTTCTGGATCTACCTCGTTATACAGTTTTGGCTTTGGAATCATGTACATGTTTTATATAGTCAAAAAATAAATTTAATAGAAAGAAGAGAATGTATAAATGCACGTATTAAATGGAGGTAATTAAAACTATGTTTTGCCAGGTGTTAAATTCCAATGATTAATGACTATATATATCTTTTTTTCTTTTTTTCTTCTAAGGGTACTCTGTAGCAGGCTGTTCTTTCAGTATTTAATGTAAGTCTGAAAATGGACAAAGCCAAGTCCTCTGAAATGTTAGAATGATAATTCTAGGTTGGTCTAACAGCTTGAAAAAGATCATGAATACTAAAAACTCAAAAGCTCCAGCCGTAGGGAAACAAAGAAGGAGGATAGAAAGAGGAACAGCTGGAAAAGCACTCACTATTATCCAGAACAAACAGATGTACTACGGTTAGGCACGTACTAACCTAATGGCCTTGGGAATAAATGCCCACCCAGAGACCCCACTCGCTTGGCCCCGGGCTAAGTCCATTTTTCAGAACATTTAATACTGACAACTGCAGAATTGTGCAAAATGTGAGTGAAAAAGATGGTCAGGAGATTCACAAATGTTTTTTTATCATGAACTTTAGCTGCTGCTTCTAACTACTTCACGCCAAATATTTTCCCAAATGGTCCCAATGGAAAATGTCCCCTAATGGAGGATGGAAGATAATGGGAAGAAGCCTAGAATTCTCATCTTGGGGAGAGGCAAGAAATGTAATTATACAGGTATATACAATGAGCAATTTGGATCTAATCTCTAGAGAAGTCTGACCCCACCTCCATGGATATTACACCATAAATGGGATCAGGATTTTGAACATTCCTCTAGTTAGAGGGTTCAAATTCAGCTCTGTACCTTACTAATTTTGTGACCTTGGCTATGTTCCTTAATCTCCTTGGACCTCAACTTTCTTCATCTGTAAAATGATAAGAAACCCTATTGAGGGCGCCTGGGTGGCTCAGTTGGTTAAGCGACTGCCTTCGGCCCAGGTCGTGATCCTGGAGTCCCGGGATCAAGTCCCACATCGGGCTCCCTGCGCAGCGGGGGGTCTGCTTCTCCCTCTGACCCTCTTCCCTCTCGTGCTCTCTGTCTCTCATTCTCTCTCTCTCAAATAAATAAATAAAATCTTTAAAAAAGAAGAAAAGAAACCCTATTGAACTGTTTTAAGTTTAGATCAGATAAGGTACATGAAGTTTTTAGCACAGTGTGTTTAAGACACGCTAACATTACCATGTTATCACACTGTATCTTCTCTTTATGCATTACTAAAAAAATAAGTAAAACAGGGAGTGGAATGGATTCACACTTATTCACCACCTACTATTTGTTAGATGCTTCAGCAAGCATTTAAATAGTATAAGATTTTATTTATTTTATTTCATCTTTACAAAACCCTTATGAGGTTACAAATGAGGAAATGCTGTTCAATCTCACAAGGCCAATAAGGGGCAGAATGAGGCTTTGGGCCCATACTCCTCTGACTCCAGAAATTATTTTTTCTGTGTCTACAAGGAAGCAATCATCCGGATGAGAAAAGAACATCAGGAAGAAAGTTGGTGACTGCCAGGAAAGCATTCATCAGTCATTCATAAAGTAGCTCCCACACACACAGTAAGAACTAAGTGAAAGGGCTAACTCCCTCTTAGAAAGGACAGAGACAGTTCTCTTTGGGAGATGGAGGTGGGCTGGAATTGATACAGCGTGGGCAAGTCAGAGGTGGTGGCCTCAAGAACTGTGCCTGGCACAATAAAAGAGTAAAGGGAGACATTTAACACAGAGAAAAGCATCCTCAGTCATTACCAGTCCTCTGGGTGAAGCTGAGGTCAGCACTTAAGGGGTCAAGGCAAACAGGAGGACTTGGTCCAAAGAACATATATTCTAAACCAAAGCCAGGGATCATAGAATAAAATATTAAAATTGTCCTGAAAAATCCAGGCAAGACTAACCGTTCCTATAGACATAAGCAAAAGGCTGGGCAGGGCTCGTAGGTGGAGGAGGAGAATACGCACAAGGCATGGACCACTGCAGTTCAGATGGGGCATCAGAATAAACTGGGAGGGAGGAAAATATGGACTAAACAGGGAGACACCATCAGTTTCATCTGTGAATCCCAAGACAGTGGCTGTTCGCCTACCATATCTGGTTTTAGCTAATTAAGCTAAGAAGAGTAGGTATTTTCTGGATCACATTATAAAATGTATTATTTACTAGGAGCCCTGAAATCTTGTTTTAGGGAATGTGGGACCTACCTGAAGATTATCCTGCTGTCAATGGTAGTTAGGGAAATAAGCTACCGTTGTTGATTAGGAAAGAGTTGTGGTCCAGATATGCCTCTAGGGGTGGCCACACCTCAATAAAATCCCCGTGCTTCGTGGGTAAAGAAATTTGGTTGTGTTGCTCATGAAAAGATGGCCAGTATCTTAGGACTGACTCATTTATGAATTTCGAAAGAGAAATATGGCTGCATGAAGCTATTCTGATCATTCCCTCCCCGTGGGAAAAATCTGCCTGGGTAGTTGCGGGAGAAAGTGGCTTGGCACACACTGAATCAGGGAAACAGTAATTAGTTTGATAATGTAAGTGGTAGTGACATCTGGGTGTGAAAACTCTCTCTGGTGATGATAATTAATACCAGCTAGCATTTAGTGGGAGCTTATTGCTTGTCAGGCATTGTACTCAACACTTTATATCTCATTTAATCCTCACCCTGTGAGATTCCTCACTGCCGAGATGAGATATACCTGCCAAGCAGATGGCATATTGATGTCAATTAGTCTACCTACGGTTCTCGTAAACACATGCCAACAAATTTTCTCTCTGACTCCACTGTACCAGATTCCGCTAACCCTGCCTGCTAATGCTGTGTGCCCACCCTTGCCTGAACAATACTCCTGAGGTAAGCAAGGCGCACCAGCAGGCACGTAAACTACAGAATAACATGGAAAATTTTCCAAAGAATCAATCTTACTCGATGGTAAACAATTCCAAATATTTTTATGTGAAATGAACTGGATATATTATTGAAAAACAATGAAAAATTTGAATGAATTGTGAAAGACAAACCTCAAAGAAATTTCATCCTTAAAGTAAAAATCTTGAGATTTTTCTTTCAGGGCACTTGGTGGAAAAGTTTTAAAATCGTAGTCCAACACAGAACAGTTTAGTAGAACTGTTTCCTGAATCATAATCACACATTTGTCAACCTTCTTACGACACTGCCTGGTTCAGCTTGAGTGAATTAGGTGTTTTAAATTTCAGGAGGGATGCCTGGGTGGCTCAGTCAGTTGACCGTCTGCCTTTGGCTTAGGTCATGATCCCGAAGTCCCGGGATTGAGCCCCACGTTGGGCTCTCTGCTCAGTGGAGAGTCTACTTCTCCCTCTCTCTATCTCTCAAATAAATAAATAAAATCTTTCATAAATAAATAAATAAGAAAATAAATAAATAAATAAATAAATTTCATGAGCCCCATTAGCTCTTAGGTTCTGCCTATAGATAGTGAATTTTATCCATCAACACTTTTTTTCAAAATTAGAGTGTATTCTTTCTCTGACCCAACAAGGAATATAAGATTTATTGTAGAAAGTTTTTAAAATCTAGGGAAACATAAAGAAAAAAATGTAAGTGCCTTAAGCTCATCAATAGGAAATAAGACTGTCAACATTCTGACAGTAAAATATTGTTGAGTGTCTGCTATGTGTCCAGTTACTATACTAAGCTTTGGGGCTAAGTTGTGTATTAGTCAAAATCGCTGCCTTCGAAGACATCCTATTTCTTCATTCTTATAGTTATAGATGATAGATATACAAATACACATGCATATTTTTAGGAGACTTGAATACTACTACACATATTCTTTTATTAGTTGACTTTTTATTTAACAATATGTTATAAACATGAGTTTATTTTATTACACATTCATCCACACCATAGTTGTTAAAAGCTGCAGAGCAATTTATTTCAGAGACATGCTCTATATTATCTAATAAACCTACATCTTATTGTTGGAGTTTAGGTTGTTTTCAGTTTTTGTTCTTATAAACACACTAAGACTAACGTTTCTATAGACACATTTTTGTGTGTGTGTATATGGCTATTTCCTTTGGATAAATTCTTTCCAGATCAACGTGATCCTCTTTATGGGTCAAAGATCATGCATATTTTCAAGACTTTTGATACATCACCAAATTGTTCCCCAGAAAGATTTATACCAGCTTCTATTTCTAAAAGCAGTTTATGATAATGTCTATTTTCCCATACCGTCAACAACATTAGGTATTTATTGTTAAAATTTTTAAACCAGGGGCGCCTGGGTGGCTTAGTCGGTAAGCGTCTGCCTTCTGCTCAGGTCATGATCCCAGGGTCCTGGGATCGAGCCCCACATCAGGCTCCCCGCTCTGCGGGAAGCCTGCTTCTCCCTCTCCTGCTCCCCCTGCTTGTGTTCCCTCTCTGGCTGTCTCTCTCTCTTGTCAAATAAATAAAATCTTTAAAAAAAAATTTTTTTAAACCAAATTATAGGTGAAAATTGGTTTCTTGTTTTAATTTGCTTTTCTGATTTCTCTTGCGGTTAAGCATTCATTGGTCTCTGTAGTTCATCTTTGGTGAATTGCCTTTTCATGGCTATGGCCCTCTTTCTATTAGGGTAGTTCTCTTTTTCTCTCTTATCTAAGGGCTTCTTTTCTTTTAAATAAAATACATGATGACTTACTGTCTGCCACATATGATACAGCTAATTTTCAGTTTATAACTTGCATTTTATTTACTGAGTTTGACTTTGAGGAGTTTTAAAATTTTATGTGGTCATATTTATCAATAATTTCATTTTATAACTTGTTCTGGTTTGTAACTTAGAAAGGCCTCTCCCAGGGATGCCTGAGTGGCTCAGTCAGTTAAGCGTCTGCCTTCGGCTCAGGTCATGATCCCGGGGTCCTGGGATTGAGCCCCGCGTCAGGCTCCCTGCTCCACGGGAAGCCTGCTTTTCCCTCTCCCTCTGCCTGCCGCCCCCACTTCTTATGCTCTCTCTCTCTCTGTCAAATAAATAAATAAAATCTTAAAAAAAAAGAAAGAAAAGCCTCTCCCACCTTAACATCTGTTACCTTTCCATTCTTTCTAACTTTAAAGAATAACATCACAAAATGTATTGGACACATTCTGAATATCTCCCAGATTTGAGAGAAGCAATATGATCCTTCAATTTTCAGCAGAAACTGGGGGGACCGGGGGGTTAGCGACAGAGAAGAGAGGCAGGTAGTGCTCTGAGGAGGGCATATTACTGTCTTTTCTCTCCAGAAAGCAACTGGACTCTAATCCAGTGGCCTTGGGTAGGACCCAAGAATTTGCATTTCCAACAAGTTCTAAGATGAGGCTTAAGGCTGCTCTAGTCTATAACAATAGATGAGAACACTGGAATTCCTTAATGTAACAACCAATTTAAAGGATGTATTCCTCTTTTTTCTAATGTAATAACTTTCACTAATCTGACGCATGAAGATAAATTTAGGAGTCTGAGCAGAGTTTCTCTACTGTGCCTGTTCCCACTCAGCAATGGCCACTCAATACCTAGCCAAGTGAGGAAGACTGTGTCCAGACACTGAGTTTTCAGATCTCCATGGCTCCCTGAACACCCAAGATGCTCCTGAAGTCATTGGCTCAGGTCTGGTTCTGCTGGAGTGCTGGGAGAGGGCCCATTCTTTCCTGCTTCAGTAACTACTTTGTAGATAACCTCTGTGATGAATGGAATGTCAGACTCTCCTCTGAGCTAGAAAGTGTTTTTGGTTTTCTTTTTCTTTTTAAGTAGCAAACCAAATTCCCACTTCTGAGATTTATATTTATTTTCAAGCTAAGAAATTATAACAAGTCAGACCTTAAAGCCAATTAATATCACCATTCCTCTCATCTCCATCATCCCTGTCTAGATGCAAGCCCCCAAAGGCTTAACTTTCAATCCACATGCTCTTCAAAGACTGCTTGGCTAGGTCTGCTTACCCTCCCCGTCATTTCTGCTATGCTTTCTGAAATCCCTCCTCTATCTCCTTCCATGTTTTTCCCACATTTGGGAGTCATCCCAAACTCTTTCCTCATTCCCCACATCCAGACACCAAATCTGGGAGACCATGCCCTCTCAATGTCTCTCAAACCTGTCCATTCTTTTCATCATTGTTGCAACTGCCTTAATTCGAGCCCTCAAGATCCATCCCTTGAAAAAGCAGCATGGTACAGGAAAATACCACACCAGTGACTTGGTATCAGAGGGACCTGTGCTTGACTCACATCCACTATTTATTAATGGCCTGACATTGGAACAATTCCTTGATGTTTCCTGGGCTTCCTCTTTGTTAAAATGGAAGTCAAATCCATCTCACAGGCATGCTGTGAGGGTTAATGAGAGAGCATGTGTGAGAGACTTAGCATGCTGCTCCACTGAGCAGGTCTTCAACAAATATTGGTTTCCTCCCCCTACTCATTTTTTGGTTCTTTGGTTTTGAACAGTGTTTCCTAACAGATGCAAAAGAGCAGCTTTTCTGAATCAGAAATCTGCTTTTTTAAAAAAGCAATGAGAGTCTTACTTTTGCTCACAGGACAAAGCCACTCCCAAAGGTGCTTCATTCACTGCCCTCCATCTGCCTATGTCTCCCCTTCTAGATGCTTCCTGACGTTACATACTCTCCGAACACACCTTCAGACCTTCCTGACTTCCCAGTTCTGGGCGTTATTGCAAATATCCTTCTCTTTCCCCAACTTTGTGCACCTAACTCCTTGCTGTTCATGCCTAAGGTCCACTTGAAGCATTTCCAACTCTAAGAATCTTTCTCTGAATTATTTATAATTGATCTTACCTCTTTTTTTGTCACTACTACACTTGGTATAAAACATGACTACATCCTTTATAACCCTGTAGTGTGATTATTTGTGTGTCTATTTCTCTACCAGACTCTGAGTTCATTGAAGATTGAGCTCACACACTAGATAGCCCGATATGGCCAACACCTAACAAATACAACCATCTTCACTCTAACTCCTCTAGACCTTATTACACTTTGTATCGAATATGTTAAAATAAACACACATCCCATAATTCATATAACTTTTTTGCTATGATATTTTAAAATAATTTTATAATTCTGCTTTTAAAATTATTCAGCTATAAATAACTGGTGTAATTCTCAAAGGGCTATGACTTCTAGGCAGTCATTAAGCAGACTCACCATTCTCCCAAAGTAGGAAATCTGACCTAGAAATTATTTTTAAATATAATGAAATGTTAAATTAACAATCATATTTTGCAAATATTTAATAAAAATAGTTACTATTTTAAATTGAATCATGTGTTTTATTTTCTCTTTCTTTTTCTTTAAGTTTTTGGAACTCACAATGGAGTTTTTTTTAGCTCTCAGATATTTTCATAGCCCTGAAAAGCTTGTGTACCATAAGAGTTGTTTTTATGGTATATAATCGACATGATGCTTCTGCTGATACATACTGGGTATTAAATAAATAATAACTGTTTTGGTGGATTAATAAAAACTATGTGGTCTTTTCATATTTTTTTAATTTTTTGCTACCATTTATTTAGCCTTTACAGAGTGGCGGACACTGTACTAAGTTATTTTTATATATATTAACCCAATTATACTCATCATTATCTCCATTGTTACAGATGGAAAATCCTGATTCTCAAGGATATTAAGGAATTTGCCCACTCAGTTCATCAATGCCAGAGCCAAGATTCACCAGATTGTCCGACTCTAAGGCCATGTCTTAACCACTACACTATATCATCTTTTTTTTTTAAATTTATTTATTTGAGAGAGAGAGAGCACGCATGAGCAGGGGAGAGATGCAGATGGAGAGAGAGGGGCAGACTTCCCTTTGAGCAGGGAGCCTGATGTGGGACTCAATCCCAGGACTCCAGGATCATGACCGGAGCTGAACGCAGACGCTTAAATGACTGAGCCACCCAGGTGCCCCTACACTATGTCATCTTTAGTAAACCCTTTAAACAATCTGACTGACAGCTTCCTCACTCTTAAACTAGAAATAATTATAATTTCTCTTCCTCCCCCCTCTCAAAAAATATATATATCTATGTAGATAGATGTGTAGATATATATATTTTGAACATGAAATGAAGAGTGTCTAGCATTGTACTGGGACATAGTCGGTATTCAATAAATAATTTAAGTAGTTTGCTAGGGATTGAAACAATTCTGCTGTGCTAGAATAACAATAGGTGAGCTTGGTACTCCCTATTATGTGCTTCCATAGCAGCTGGACTTTCCTTATTGAAGCACCTGTATTGAATCTAATGCATTTGCTTGTTTTAATTATCTCCCTAACTATACTATGAGCTCCATGAAGGCAAGACTTATGCCTTAGTCACCTTTGTACTCATGTTCCTAACATACTGACATATATATTAGGTGCTTGAAAGAAATATTAGCTGAAATTGTTAATTTATAAGCACCTACCTGGTGTAAATAACACCAGGAAACAAAGTAGAAATCAAATCTTCTGCCAAAAAGTAGCCTGCACTCTAGTTGGGATAAAAAAATTATAGGACAATATTTCCAAAGCAATAGGTACTTGAATTATTTATATAGTAACAACTCATAAGACCTTACCACTTTTTCTGTCCAAAGAATCCCAGAAAGGACATAATAGGAAAAAATTGCTGTAATTCTGCTAATATTCTTTTAGCATACTAAGACATCATTAAAATGTTAGAAGAGAATAAAAAAAAACCATCAAGCCCATAATAAAATGCAAATGATATTGATCTAATCAGTCATGTTTGCTGTCATAAAGAAGTCCACATGATTACAAAATATTTCACATATTGTGTGAACATGATTATAGATTGCATCATCATCATTAAACACACATCTGTGTAAGGCAGTCTGCTAGGTACCATGAAAAAGGCTTTAATTAAAACAAATACAATCCCTATACTTTGGGAATCAAATTCACTCAAGTCATCCTTTCTTTAAAAAAAAACTTTCCTGATACTTTTTTTTTTTAATTTAAAGAATAACTTGAGCAACTGGATTCTATTGATACTTTCATAAGTTTTTTAATGTAAAAGGTGAATCCTAAAGAACATCGATTCAACCAAGCTTACATTTGTCATGTATTAATTTAAACTACATCTGCTCATTTATATCTATACTAATTTTTAGATATTCTTTATAAGTGATAACATTTTGTCATGGATTTCACTTGTATTTCTAAATTTATCATTTCACTTTCAACTTTGTTTATGGCATCTTTTTCTCCAAATAATTTTATGTAGCCACAGTTTTTAGTCTTTTGATCACAGTTTGTGTCCTGGTATAATGGTGTATTTTCTTTTCGTCACTCACATGGTTTAATCTTTTAGATTTAACTCTTCAACGGGAATTTATGTTGTGGATGGTACTTTAAAAACATTTTACCAATTATCTTCACACCATCTTTTTGAGTATTCAAACTTTCTCTAGCTATTATAAACAATAACTTTTGAACTCCCAAATTTCTCTCTATATATATAGGTCTATGTCTTGACTATTTTGCTCTATAAGTTTATCCATCTATTCTTTCTCCTATACTGTATGCTTCAATTACTTTGGTTTTATATTTAAGTTTCTGGTATGGCACATTTTGTTGCTATTTTGATTGGGATATTTGCTTTTTCAGTTTAATTTTCTATCTTGCTATTATGTCTATGGAAATTGATTACATTTTGTATGTTTTGATCAGATCTGATTATCTTTCAAATCTTTTTTATTTTATTAGTTCTTTTAGCTGATTATTCATCTAGAGCTACAATTTTATCATCTGTAAATAATGATAACTTTGTCTCTCCTTTCCAATATGAATATCATATCTCTTCTCTTTCTTATTGTATTGCACTGGCTAGAAATTCCAGATCAGTGTTTAACAATAGCAGATATAATGGAAACTTAGTCTTCTTGAAGAGGAAAGATTATCAATTAAGAGTATTCTTGGCGGGCGCCTGGGTGGCTCAGTCGGTTAAACAACTGCCTTCGGCTCAGGTCATGATCCTGGAGTTTCGGGATCGAGTCCCGCATCGGGCTCCCTGCTCAGCGAGGAGCCTGCTTCTCCCTCTGACCCTCCCCCCTCTCATGTACTCTCTCTCATTCTCGCTCTCTCAAATGAATAAACAAATCTTTAAAAAAAAAAAAGAGTATTCTTGGCTTATAATTATGCACTAAAGATAATTAGCAAATGGTCATTTGCTGTTTTACAACTACTGTGAAGATAATAATAGCCAATAATTTCTCTCTGCTCTGAGCAAACATTTTACAGGTTTAATTTATAATCCTGAAATATCCTGTAAGGTAGGACTATTATATCTGTTTTGCAGATGAAAAAAAAGAAAGGCTTTCATATATTGAATAACTTGCCCAAGGTTACCCAGCTTACAAGAAGTAAATCTAGAAGCAGAACTTAGAGCTCTTTGATTCTAAAACTCTCACACCCTATTACCTGCATTATATAAATACCATCTTGCCTTAATTCTGGAATACATAAATAGATATCTCTGGGCAACTGGTATATGTTGCAGTGATACACTTTAATACATTTTAAGTATGTATTCAACTCAAAGAATTATATATTGACTTAGAATGAGATGAATTACAGTCATCACTTCTTGATTTAAAAAATTGGAATGAGTTAATCAAATAAATGTTAAGTACCTACAATATGTCTGTATCTTCATAATTACCTAACTACCATATAATCATATGATTGTATTGTGAGTTAACATTTCATAAGCATGTAACTTCTCCAGCAAATAGATTGTAAGTCAGAACTCTGTGACAAGTGATAGAAATCCAATTCAAATTAGTTTAAATTAAAAATGGTCTTGTGAACTTATGTAACCAGCAGAGTCCAGGGCTGGCCTCAGGCACGACTAAATCTTCCTTTCCTGAGTTTCTGCAAGTGTTGATTAAAGGAAAGAAAAAAAATCTTTCTCCTTACTGTAGTATATAAAAATCCTAACTTTCCCTGATTTAGGTAACATGCCTACTTCTTGGACTAAACACTGTGGCTGAGGGGAGGGAGTCCTCTGATTGGCTATGCCTAACTCCTATGACTTGAGAGGCTGGGAAGGATAACATGATTAGCAGCCCTCCTGGAATTTAATGCAGTGAGTAGTGACAGAAACATTTCCCTAAAGGAAAAAAGAAGCTGCAATTATCAGAACATAAGGGAAGGAACATTGGTTAGATAAAAATGAGAGGCACCCATCATAAATTATAAGCTCTTCTAAGTCAACAAAGTTTCTTTCACTTAGTTGTATCCCTCATAACAACCAGCAAAGCAATTATCCATGTGGATAGAAGACATTCAAACAAGGCATAAATAAAAACAATACATACATACAAAAAAAATTAAATAGATTCAGAATCAGCCATGAATCTCCCTTGAGACAACTGGATTAGCACATATGACTTGATTATGTTTTCTCCCTAAGGTAAAGAAATGTGTGCAGTATGAATCAAAATGTGCCCCTTTCTTGTGTCACCTGTTGCATTCTCTGAGAGGCAGACTCTGAGACAGAGTCCAGTGTGTAGTTCGGTAGGTGCACTTGGATGAACGCCTGTGGAAGGAAGGGAAGGTAGGCTGAGGGAGAAATCAATGTGGAATGCAGGCCTGAACAACAGTCTTAGCCAATTCCATAGGGAAGTTGAGCTAAAAATGACTTCTTGGCAGCTGGACCTTTAGATCCCCTACCCTCTCCATCAGTCATTTAATGTGGATCACGCTGGAAAGGGCTTGGGGCATGCATTTGAGCATGTGTGCTTTCTGCAGCTCCAGGGATCCCCGAAGGGCTCACAGGAACTGGAGCCTTTCTTCTTACAGCTCTACTGCAGCTGGAGTAACAAGTCTTTCCTTGAAGCATATCTGGGGAGTGTCTCTCTGCAACTACCATGTTCTCTAAGGAAGGTGAAGTTAACAGGCAATTAAAAAAAACAAAAACAAAACTAGAGTAATAGTTTCTGTAATGCTCTGTTATTGGTAATTTACATACATGTGTTTAAAAAGTATTTCCCTTAATCTTAGCATTGTTCTTTCCTAGTAGAGAAGTGGATTTACACATCGTGAAGCTGAATTGATGTTCTCCATTCCTTTCTTACTTGGTAAGTACTGTACTATAAAACCATCTTCAATGCAGTGTGTTGACAGCTAGACAATGGCCGTGTACTTCTAAATGAGTAGGAGAAACTTTTCTTAGTCTTTTTTAAGGTGTTGTTTATTTACTATTTTATTTATTTCTCTTTTATTTCTTGAAAAGCCTAGTTCAGAAAAATTTGCATTTTTCTGTAATACAGTTCTATAACAACAACAAAAATAGCCTTTCCACAAATGCTGCATTATTCAAATACACACTCACAGTAAGTTTGAAAATTGTGGTGATGAATCCAAGTTAAATGACATGTTACAGAGAACCCTTAATTGTGGGGACTTGTAATTCCAGTTGAATGGACCTGAGAGTTTACAAAGCACTCTGTGTATGAGGTGTGGGAATGAGCAGGAGCTTTGCATTCGAACTGACTCGAACACTTCTAGTTCTGGAGCCTTGGGAAGGTTAACTTTACCCTCTTCACTTGTTTCCTCGTTTGTACAGTGATGGTGATAATAATGACTCAAATGGGATAAAAAGACATAAAACACTGTCTGCTATAAGGTGTGAGCTCAATAGGTAGTTGTCATTATTCACTTATTATTATCAAAACGGGATTTTTTAAAAGACCTGGACTTTCATATTTACAAGCAGCTGCTTTCTTAAGAAGAAATAAAGTGCTCTATATTGTCTAACATGAAGAGGGCCTCACTTTAGAATGGGCCATTAAGTTCTTTGACTTTTTAAAAGCCAAAGCGGCTTGCCCTGACCACCCCCTATATACCCACATATACACCTGCTTCTATCTTTGCTCCCAGTCCCCTGATCTTGATCATCTTTCATTCATTTATATAACAAAAAATGCCCTAAGTGCCTGGTATGCACCCTCATGACTTGGTTTTACCTTCGTGATGGCTCTTCAGTCTTCTGGAGGAGCATCAGACTCTGAGAGTTTTACTATTTGCTTTTGTGGTTAATCGCTATGCAGATACTCTTTTTTACTATAATGGCATAAAACTCCTCAGAAAGACCTCTTCTGCCCCTTCAATGAATACTATTTTTTTTCCTGTTTTCATATCTTTCTAAATCTTCATTTGATACCTGAGTAGAAGGGCTATTTTTTTCTCAGCTCATATATAAATGGGAGACGTGGAATTTAGAGGTTAATTTTAAATGAGAACCCCAAAGGGTTAATTAGACATAGAGGTTGACTGCTGACAAGATAAAGTCAAGTAGCTCTCTTAGGGTCCCTGCCTAAAATCTGACTGTCCTTATAAGAGCCATAATTGCATATTCAAGAATTGGAGTTCAATTCTAATTAGCAACATTTTTGCCATTTAATTTTCTTTAATTTTAAAGCTCACCAATTAACGACTTTATCTGTTTCCATAAATGAACCCCTACTATGAGCAATATTGTGTCAAGTTCCACAGGCATTCCTGTACACAGCACCCTGGACTCTTATTTGCAAACTAGAAGGGGCCAGGGGTGGTGGTGAAAAGAGTGTTAAGATTAATATTCAGAAACATAAATGATGCTATTATGAAGTAGAATAGGAAAAGGGCCATGAGAGATCATCAAAGTGGTATAGGAATTCAAAATAAATCAATTGCTTCTTTTTGGGGTGGGGCAAGAAAGTTTTAATAGAAAACGAGCACGTGAGATGGGCATAAAAGTTTCTGTTTGATCAGCAGAGATGAGGGAAGGCATTCCTGCAAAAACAGAGGAGTGGGAATATGAAGGTGCAAGATATGGCTGATGTGAGCTATCACACATGGGGAAGCCTTGAAGATTGCTGTGAATGACCTTGTGAATGGAGCCCCACAGACAGTGAGGAGGCTGGGATGATATGCTTGACACCTGGCATTCAGGTGCTCATGAGATTGGGCAAAGAGACTGTAGGGTTAGAGGAAATGGACAAGAGAATCTACTCCTGTAACATTGAGAAGGTGAACTTCAAGGGACCTGGGTGCAGGCTGTCTCTGTTACACAGAGTGTAAAAAGAGGTGAGGGAAGGGAGGTGCAAGGGAAATTCTCAGGAGGGGATTGAGTAGGGTAGCAGAAGGAGGGGATTGAGTAGGGTAGCAGAAGCAATGAATTTTATTCTAGACATGTTAATTTGAGTTTGAATGGCTTATCCAGCTGGAGACATTCAACAGGAAGTTGAAAACAACCCCCAGGGGAGTGTAGAACTGTAGATACAGATGTGGAAGCATTGAAGATGGCGTTCTAAGGGTCATGATATTCTTGAGAGAAGCAGTGGTCTCTTTTTCGACACTTTCTCCCTCAAAAGTCTCTTCCTTCTTAGTGTAATATTTTAATTTAGGAAGTGGGAGGAGATACGCAACAAGAGGTCAGACAAGGAATAAGCAGAGAAGTTGAAGAAGTTTCTGGGTTGTATAGTATCAGAGGAATGAAAGGAAAGGAGAGGTTTAAAAGGTGGGGGTGTGCTGGTCAACCTCTTCAAACACAGCAGAGAAGTTGAATTGTTTGAACACTAAGCGAAGACTGTCCCCTCACGATTCCATTGTGTCTGCTTAAGACTCCTGACATCGCACTTATCACATGATATTTTAATTGCTTATTATTCTCCACCACAAGGTAGGGATAATTTGATAGTGTTAATTATTTTATTTCCAGCAATTATCACTAACAAATGAGTGAATGAATGAATAAACATATGAACGAAAATGTCAGTTGTGACAGTTTTAATACAGAGGTGGGTGTGGAAGAAAATTCCATTATCTAAAGTAAATGAGTGGTGGTAAGGAGAGTCAGGGAGATATACCGAGATATATAGTTCTTATTTTGTAAGAAACAAGAAAGAACCCCAAACACATAAATTTTTATAACTGTTGGCTTTAATTGTGGTGATCAAAAAATGAACTGCCGTTGTGTCAGGGAATGTTCTGATTTCAGATGGGTAGGAGAAAGTTCTGCTAAGAATAACATTTCTGTTTATTTTGAGATTGTCTGTTGACCTAGTGGGACTTCAGAGAGATTTAGATGACAAGAAAAGCCTCTGACATGTATCTATGAAAGCTGGATTAAAACAATAATATCCACAATCAACTGTGGTCCAGGGGCTTGTAAACCAGTGCCAGATGGGATGCTCAGAGAATTGGGAACAGTGATCTTTAGGCAGCCAGGTGAGACTAATCTGGAGAAGCTTTAGGAAGGAGATAAATTTACGCTGTTTTGAAAGGGGACTGTTCTAGTCAATTGGCAGAGTCTTCAAGCCCAGGATTAGGTATTTTAATTTGATTACTTGAGGTAATTTGGGGCCACCCCAATGTTCTGAGAAGACGTGGTATAAACATTGTTTGGAAGATGACTCATTTCAGTAGTTCTTAACTCTAGCTACGTATTAGAATTACCTGCAGAGCTCTGAAAAATCCTGGTGCCCATGCTGCACCCCAGAACAATTAAATCTAGAGGCAAGATCTAGCTATCAGTGACTTTTGTTTGTTTTTTCGTTTTTAAAGTTCTCTTGATGATCCCAATAAATAGCCAAAAGCAAGAAGCACTGTTCTAAGTGTAGGGAAAATTGCAAGCAAGCAAGAGAGAGACTTGAATTAGAAAGGTTAGCAAGGAGGCTGGAAATTGGAGTCTGACCTAGCTTAGTGAACAGAGATAAAAGGGGTGAGGCTAAATAAAGTATTCTGGAGGAAGGCTTGGCTGGACTTTGTGATGCATGTCAGTGGCAATTTTTCATAAAGCTATATTCCAGGAGCATCACTGCTCTTATTATGATGGATTAGTTGGAAAACGAGCAAGTAACTTGCTTGGCTAAAATTTGGGGCTTGTTCTTTAGTAAAATTCTCAGTTTCTGAAGTAGCAAAGCAGGTCAGAAAAGAAAACACAATCATATTAAAAGTATGGAAGCTTCTGTTTATACTGGAAGGAGGAAATAAAGCCAATGATGGATGCTCTGGAATTAAGAATCAAAATTCAGACTTTAAATTGAGTTATGGTTAGGAGATATCAGGCTGTGATAAAATTATCCCTCTAGAGTAACCTTGAGGGAAATGAAAAGTCAGATTAAGGACACTGAAGAGAAGGATTCCCCATCATTTTCAATCAAAACATTCCCCTTTCTGGAACGAAGAAGTTGTAACACATACGGGAAATGGAAGGGTAGTGTCTCAGAAATTATGACCTCTCAGAAAGGTGGGCTGGCAAGCAATGATGAGAGTTCCAATGTTCCTATTAGATCACTTTAAATTTATTCTGGCATGTCCCACCTCTAAAGTTTAGAGGAAGGGCAGAATGTCATAAAGTGGCATATTATTTATAAAAAGTAGTGTTTCATAATATACCCTGTATATGAGTATTTGATAAAATATAGATGCTGAAAGAGAAACTTCACTGACAAGAGAATCCTAAAGAGAAGCAATTGAAGCAATTGTTGGGGAGCAAAATCATTTTTCTGGCTCTGAGGATCAGAGCCAGAAAACTGTGATAAGCCTCCATCTAATAGCTGATGTCATTATTTAGAGCATAAACTTAGGATTGTAAATAAAATATGATTGTTCCTGCTCCCAAGTGCTGGGTCCTTGGTACATGCAGGAATAAGGGAGCTAGCCAGGGCTGGTCCTAGCTGTAAGGCAGCGAGGTCTACATGTGATTTGAGAGGCAGAGACTCCCCTGTCTCTCCCTCCCCAAAACTTCCTCCTATTTGCAGGGAATGAAGGTAGAGTAGGAAGTTAGGACATTGTTTCCAGAAGACCCTTGAGAAAATAAAAGTGCACTATAGGGATCAAAAACACACCCCAAAATGACATTCATCCCCTCCTCCCAGAGGAGCTTCAGGCACTAGCTGGGCAGGAGGGGATGTGGTGAAATTGGGGGTCAGAAGGGAGAAGAGAATAAAAGTTCAGAGGCCTGGGTGGGGTGCAGCAGGAATGAGCCACTGGGTATCCTGTGGGAAGCAAATGAGCCTGGGAAGCAAAGAGATGTCAAAGTTATGTCGAGTCTCTGAAAAGAGAAACCTCCTTCTTCCATTCTACCTCCACCTTGCCTCACTCTTGGGCACACCACCCACTCTACTTCATTTCATCCAGCTGACCTGACGGGGGCGGGCAGCACATGTGCCCAAAGCTACTCTCTTCCCCTTAGTACCTTCAAGTCTCCATAAATGCTTCCAATTTCCCCTCCTCAGGTTTGCTGTTCCAGGAAAGAAGTTTCTCAATTAATACTCTACAAACTCCCCCTGCATGTTGGTTTGCAAAATTAATGATCCTACTGGAAAAGTAAATTAATCTTTGATGCTTGGTTGAGGCTAAGGAGAAAAAAACACTCTTTAGGGAACTAGGCCTTCTTAATACACCTCATCCATAGTATTCGCTCCCTCTCTTTCATGTTAACCAAACTCACAAAGAGGGGGGAACCTACATAGTTTGAAACTCCATCTCTGAGTCCAAAGGACCACGATGCCTCCACTCATTCTGCAAACGTTTACCGTATACTAGCCTGCTTTTGCTGCAGTGTGCAGCACGCCCAAGAGAAGCCAAGAAAAGCTGCATAGAGGTCTCCTGATGGGATATTCCTCACATGTCAAGTTTTATTTGCACGTTCTACAGCCCCTGTTTGAAAGGACTGCAGTAAACGTTTTGTAAAATTTAAATAACATCTTCATAGTTTCTCCAATTTCAGGAAGAACACAACAGCTGTTTCAAAAGCCCCCAATCAGGTCTGACAGTTCACAGACATCTTTTGGGATTAGGTAGATGTCAAAGGAGTTGGAATCCTTGCTGTGTTTTTCTGGCCAGAGTCTCTGCTGCACTGCATTGCTCAGTTCCTTTCAACTGAAAACTTGAATCTGCGCCCCTGTCAAAATGTGTCATCCCAGCCCCGGACACTGCTCACAGTTCACCATACTCTCCGCAGGGTCAGAGGTGAGGTGGCAAGGATGGCCAAGTCGCCCCTTCGGAGGTCTGGGAAGGGCAGATGTTTGGGAGGAGCTGAGCACCTGGTGTCCTGGGGATGTCCAGCAAAGCCGGCTCCGGGAGTTCCACGGGATGCTCGGTGCTAGAGGAGCTCATGTCAGTCCACTTCCTCGGGTGCGAATCACACTCCCCGGTTGGGCCTTTGGGAGAAAATTCATGAAGGACACCTCAGCGTTGTAGACGCTGCCAAATACACATCAGAACCAGGGTTGTGTGTGTGAAGGGGAAGGGAGGAGATCCTCCAGAGGCTTTTCTTCGAGTCTGTTTATGCTTCGTGCCCCATGACTGGGTTCTTTGAACGTAAACTCTTGGAAAGGGCAGGGAGGAGCCTCTTTTATGCCCCGTGGAGGACCTCGCCTATCAGCAAATGCTGAATGACAGCGGCGATTTCGGCCGGAAGCCCAGGCGCGGATTGGGGGGATTGGGTCTCACCGACCCTCTCGCGGGCGCGGTTGGCGGCCGGCGCCGGGAGACACTGGGAGAGGCCGCCGGGCGCAGGCGGCGCAGTCAGGCCTCGGCGCCGTGGGCGCGGTCTGCGGGCGCTCGGAGGGGGGCTCCACCTGGCCGCCGCGGCGCGGCCGGAGGGGCGGGGCCGGGCTTCGCGGAGGTGGTGACGCCTCCTCGCGCCCGAGCGCGCGCTCCCCGGCGTCCGGCGCACGCGCGAGGCCTGGAGGGAGCGCGCCCCCGGCAGCGGCGGCGCGAGGAGGAGGAGGGGGAAGCGGAGGAGGAGGAGGGCGGCGGAGGGGAGGCTGGCCGAGCGCGCGGTGGCGGCGGCGGCGGCGGCGGGGGCGCCGGCGACCGGAGCCGGGGCGGAGTGGGGAGCGAGGGAGGGGGCGCTTTTGCAATTCCCAACTACGAGCCCCGAGTTTGTAGATGGGGCTGCTCGGCGGCGCCTGCGGCTGAGGGAGAGCAGCAGCGGCGGGCGCAGGGGAGCGGTGGTGGCGCGGAGGCGGCCGAGGTGCGAGCCGGTGAGTTCACTGGGGCCCCCACGCTGTCGGGTAACGGTCTCGCCGCGCGCCGAGGCGGCCGGGGGCGCCCTGTTGCTCGTCGCCGTGCGCCACGCGGGGACCCCGCCCCGCCCCCTCAGCACCTGGGCTCGGCGCGCGGGGGGCCGGGGCAGCGGAGGCGGCGCGGGCGGGGAGGGCTGCTAGAGCGCCTGACCCGGCCCGGCAGGCGCAGATGGGGCGCGCTTTGCCGGGCCCCTGGCTCCGGGGCTGCGGGCGGGCCGGAGCGCGGCAACGTGTCTGGCCCATGCTGCCCGCCGCCGCGCGGCGCCCGTCTCTCTCCACGCGCTCCCCGGCGCGGCCCCGGCTGGGGCGAGGCTGGGGCAAGGCTGGGGCAAGGCTGGGGCTGGGGGCGCGCGGGGCCCCCTCCGGGGCCGGGAGCGGTGCGCGGGCGCCTACACTCTCTGCGGCGGGAGTGGCGTTGAAGGCATGAATGGGGAGCCGCGCCGGGGGCGGTAGTTGCTGTGACTGACACCTTCGGGGTCAGTGCCGAGAGGGGGCGATTCAGCCGGCTTCTGGCGTGCTCCCGAGCCCCAAGTTCTTGGGGGACGAGGCTTTCTGCAACGATTGCCGCTACTTCCGAGGCACGAGACTCGTTTGGTCCAAGTGGTTGTGGGCCGAGCACACGTTGCTCCGGAGGTGTTCGCTGCTGAGGCAGTGTTTTCGGATCCTGGGTACATAATCTGGAACCAGAAAGGTACTGGGGCTTTTTTTTTTTTTTTTTTTTTTGGGGGGGGGGGGAGGGGGGCGGCGGTTGGGGGATCAGACGGCCGGTATGATGACAGGCTGTGGATTGGTTGGAGGATATATATGTATTTTTTTTTTTTCAGAAGGACTTTTTTAACACTTTATTGGGAGTTTTGTCTCCATCTCACCAGCTCCTGGGATTACAGCTGGAGATTACATCCATTAAACTTCATTAGTTGGGGCATGCGTTTATGTAAGGGGGTTGGGGACAGGCGAGGAAGGGAATTAAAGGCTGATTGGGAAGCTCAGAAAATTCTCCGCATTACTTACAAACAGCCTGTTAAGGTCAAGCTAGCCACGTTTTACTCTTTTCTACGCCTTTGGGGATTGTTGGAATTTTACTTTATGCTTCCTGAATTGGTCGTCTTGTAATATGGCTCGGAACATTTGAGGTGTGTTAAAAGGCTCTTAAATTGGAGTATGATTTAGCAGCCATTTCTACCCGTGAAATCTTTCATATCGTCGTTTGGAAACTTTTATGTATGTCGAATATATTAGGCGAGGTAACACTGTGTTATCAATGCGGAGATAGTTGCGGTACATACGTATAACAACAGACCTCAGGTAATATTGCTTATTTTAGGTACCTACTGTGCAGTTATGGTAAGGTATCAGGCCTGATTATAATCATATGTCCTGAGGCCTCATTACAGTAAACAAAGAACTTTTGTGGGTTGTGTCATTTTGAGGTCATTTGTATCTGAAATCTATCATGTATTTAAGTACATGTTTAAAAATATGTTTGCACAACATGTTACTTTTTAAGGTCCATGTTTCTTTTATTTTAGACTAGGGTTACATAATATTCAAATGGTAACACTTTTAATTGTTCTGTTTTGTCCTTTGGGGTTTCACACTAAATATCTTTATGAAAAAACATCCACGAGTGTGTATGTGTGTGTGTCCTTTTCCAATTGATGCTACTCAGTTCCTTTCTCACCTGGAATTTCAAAATGAATTACAGTCTAGATTAAATAAACACTGGAAAAATTAAGGTGCTTGAGCAAGTCTGGAAGCGCTATATAAGACAGAATCTTTTTTTTTGTTCTTTGAGCCAACTGTTGGATTTTTAAAAAATGAATCCTAATTTTCTTAAACATTTGAGGGAGCAGTTTGCTTTATTTTTCCTGAGTCTCATTTCAGGCTGAAATTGTTCCAGAAGACTACACAGCCTGCTTCTCTCGCTCCTTCCCCTCTCCCCCCCTTTTTAGCTTGGGATAACCAAGACAACCATAATTGTGTTACCTTTTTAAAAGGCTGTTTTTAAAATTGAAGTTGAGTATTTACCATCTTTTTTTAATGTACTTTACCACTTAATTATGGATGGTTAGAAGACAACAGATGTTTTAATTAAACGCCTTTCACATTTTTGACATCCAAGCTTTGTTAAAGGCGAGTAACAGCAAATTATTGCTGAGAGTTGCAAATAATACAGGGTTAGTGCTGGTGAAAGGCTATCCAATTGTAAAAACACCAAGAAAACAAATATTAAAAGAAGCAAGAGAACCATTTGTATATTTGACATCACTTACTGTATTATAAATTATCTAGTTCTAGGTGGTTTTTGAAAGAGTGTTTTGCACTGATAATTTTCTTTTTCAAGGCAATTCATTTGGTAAGTGACCAAATTTGCACCAGAACTCTACTTCAGGTAAATATGGTTAACTTGCGAGGGATGTGCTGATATTTATTTCAGGAAGAGTGAACATCTGCCTGTTTTAGATAAAACAAATACTGGGCTGTCTGAAGATACTGTTTATTCCTTTAAAAATATATACTGAGAAAAAATATGCTAGTTTTATTTTACCTGTAGGTTCTTTCCTTCCAAAAATAGGCTTTACATTTATGAATATCATAAAAGCAGATAAGCATAAAAGATCTCTTTACTGATAGGTTGCTAGTATTGAATTAAAAATTTTATTTCTTTCTTGTAGGGACCAGGTTCTGTATAGTGTATTTTTGGTCAGTCTCACTGAGGCTGCAATGATTTCCCCACTCTTCTTGTTATTTGTCTGTGACCACTAGGGGGAGACTTTATACACTTTAGGTTGACCATATCCCTCCTTTACATACACTGGCTGCTAATCATCCCTGATCACTTTGCCAAACTGATGGAAATGTGTTGAGGAGGATGCACTCGGAATCAAGTCTTGATCAAGGTGTCTAGTGACTTTTATTTTTTTTAACTCACACCACCACTCACAAAGTACCTCTCTTTATAGATTGTGTTATTAACAGTCTACTTTTTGGTCTGTTGTTAAGTGGGCTAACTAAATATCTCACATGATGGAAGATGAGATTCATGACTACATTAGAGCTTTCAAAGTCTGACTTTACTGACATTAATCTTGGTAGCAATGTAGGTTTAATTACATGCTTAGTGTACACAGGTATTAGCTGTCTGGAAAGATCTGGAGAGAGAGGTGTACTATATCTGAACCTCTTCAAACAGATTGGGCTTCTATCTTAAAAAGCTTTCAGAGGAGGAGATACTACAGCATCCCTTGTACCCAGTTTCACCACAAAGGGGAAGTTCTTCCTTTTTCATAATAGCAAAGATAAAATTAAAACTCACAACTTTGTTGATCATTATATTGTGGCTATTCTTAAAGTCAGAAGTCTGGTTTCCACTTTTGGCAATGTCCAGTTCAATAATAGTGAACTCAGTAAACAAAGGATGTTATGTTTATAGTAGCTTAGAAAGAGCTTAAGTTTTATGTTCTTTCATAACTAAGACCTTTGTACATTCTTGATCATAGTAGATAGGATAGAATTTGTAGTTCTTTCTATCATTTTATCATCCTAGATTCTTCTTTTTAAATGGCTTTGCTTGGGGTGCCTGGGTGGCTCAGTCGTTAAGTGTCTGCCTTCGGCTCAGGTCATGATCCCAGGGTTCTGGGATCGAGCCCCACATAGGGCTCCCTGCTCAGCCAGGATCCTGCTTCTCCCTCTTCCACTCCCCCTGCTTGTGTTCCCTCTCTAGCTGTCTCTCTCTCTGTGTCAAATAAATAAATCTTTAAAAAATAATAATAAATAATAATAAATGGCTTTGCTTTTGTCCTAATTTTTTTTTTTTTAAATGTTCATGGTATACTAGAAATGATATTTTCTGCTTAGGAAATACTCCTTTCTAGCTAACTTCAAGATTGTGTCAAATACTTGGGGATGGTAATTTTTAAAGGCCTGTTTTGTTAAAGTTATCAGTGATGCAAGGCAATATGAGAATTAAAGGTAATATCATGTGTTTTTTGTAAAGCTCAAGTTATTCAAATCCTTTCCACTGCCTACTAGTTCCTATACATGAATTGATCCCTACTTACTTCACCAACTTACATCTTTTCCTCTTAGATCTATTACTCCTTTACCACTTCTTTAACATCCTCCTTGTTCTCTATATTCTATTAGCATTGCCCTTCTTTCTGTCCCTCAGAAATGTCGTGGTTTGTTCCTGACTTAGGACTGTTCACTCTGTCTGGAATTCTCTTCCTAAAACATTACATGACTGGCTCCTTTTTAACATTTCAGGTTTCAGTTCACATATTATCTTCTCAGATAAGCAGTATTCTCTAACCACCCACTTAGAATGACACTAAAATTGTATTTTTATATTATTTTATTATCTGTCTACTCTCACTAGAATGTAAGCCCCATGGAAACAGTAATTGTAGCTCTCTTATTTAACTGTATTTTAAGGACTCAGACCTGTTCCTGGCACACAGCTGTCATTAAATAAATATTCCTTTAAAAAAAAAAAATCTGAGGTTCTGTCCTTCCTCAACTTTTGTTAAAGTGTCCCTGTATGGAATGATATGAGTAGATGGTAGTTGTAGTAAGTAGGCTACTTTTGGCTATAAGTAATAGAAATTCATCTAAGTGATATAAACAAGAGGTAAGATTTATTATAAAGATGCAAGGAGTATCTGATGGAATCCAAAGGTTGGGACTCAGGATTCCATCCAGTACCAGCATGATACACTTCATCTCTTTATTCTCCACATACATTTCCTTCATTTCTTCTCTTGCTGCAGAGGATCACTTCCTAGTCCTCTTAATGGAAAATAAGGCTGCCAGCATCTCTCGGTTTTTTTCAGTACTAGCCCAGACAACAGGAAAGAGATTCATCTAGCACCCATTCCTCCCCTGTTCAACAAACTATGTTGTACTATTAGAACTTGGTGGTATTTGCTGTAACCATGTGAAATGGGATTGGAGAGAAAACCCAAGTAGATGACAGTGATAATTAATGTTCACCCTTGACCACCCTCTAGAAGTTTGGTTTCCCTTCTTTTAAATTTTGCTGGTATATGAAGTTAGAAGATCTGAAAAGCACTGTCCTGGGGATATTAAAAAGAAATGTCCTTTCATGGAAGGAATTTACAGTTTGATTTAGGACAGTAAGATATATACATGAAAGAAAGGAACGATCAAAAATAGCATGATGATAATACAGAAACAGGAAAATATTTGCAACTTGTATTGCAGACAAAAGGTGAATTTCCTTGATATGTAATGAATACCTGTAAATTGATAAGAAAAAGACCATCCGTAAAGATGGGGAAAAGATTATAGACAGATAAATCATAGAAAAGGAAATCCAAGTGGTCCCTAAGCATATATATTCAACCTCACACATAAATATAAATTAAAACTATGAGGTACCATTTTCACAAATTAGAAAGACCAAAAAATAATTTGATAATACTTTTCAGGAGGATAGAGACTAACAGGTGTTCTCTTACATTGCTGGTGGAAATATAAATCAATAGAATTTGATGTGAGTGAAATTTCTGAGAGTACTAAGGTAAATAGAAATACCTGCGAATATGCATAAATTGATGTAGGTGTTTGTGGGAGAGAAAAGAGCTAATATTCAACTTAATTATCTGAATACTAACTTGTGTCGCTTTATTTTTAGCTTTAGTCATGAAACAAGCCCAGGCTAGGGTAAAGCCCAGCAAGGTCACATACCCTCCCACCCCCCAACAGAGGAGATTCCTTTTAGGACTATATTCAGTTCATCTTCCCAGATCACCCTTTCTTTTACCCTAGTGCTGGTGAAGTTTGTTTTTAAATCACTGAGATTTCCATATACTTTGTATCTTTTAGAGCCTAGCACTTTGTTAGCTACTTAATGGCACTTAAGTAGATTGAAGTGAACTGTGATTAGCTTATTAGCTTCTCATAGACCCACTTGATAATTTTATGCTTTTGGAAATCTTTTTAAAGTGATTTAGAATTTCATTTGATAAAAATACTTAAGATTTTATTGCAATAAATGGTCAGGGCAGTTTTATAAATTGTTTATAATATAATGTATTACTGGAACTTTACTTTTACATGGTTCCTTTGTTCTATAAAATATTGTTGATCTTAGTTGGGTTAGAAAGATATGAAAACTGGGGTAGTGCGGCTGAGGATGCATGAAATTTTTCTAGACCAATTTGTGAGAAAGTATGAGGAAAATGAGCAGATCAAGGGCATATGGTTTAGAGAAAGTATGTCGTGGAACCTAGAGGGGCTACATCTTAGGAGTTTTAACCTAGGAAAATGCTAGGCCATTTTAGCTAAATACATACTTCTAGGGTATGATATATACTTTATAATATTTTTATTCTTTAGGTCATTTACCATGAATTGACTTTGGTACAGGGGTTCTCCACCTAAGTAGGCATCAGAATCCTTTAGAGTTATTCTATACTAGAGGATTCTAATTTAGTAAGTCTGGTGTAGGGCCAGATCATGTTTATATTTTTAAAATCAACAAGAGCCAATATTTGTAAAGTAATACATTCTGTAAAATATTCTCTTTAATAACCAAATCCGTTAACATAGCTTTTAGGGTCCTATGCCATTTACATAACTCTAACCCTAGAATTTGGTCTCTTACCATGGTGTCTACTTTAGCCAGATCAATATCTCTACAAGCATCAAATTGATTACCTTTGCTTTGCTCACTTTTATACTGTTCCCTTCTTTGTTCCCTTGTTTCTTCTTTACTAATAAGTGTTCATACTTGCCTCTCCCAAGAAGCTACATTGGCTGGCCTCATGCACAATTTATCTTTTCAGTACAGGACAAATTATAGCACAACACTTACATAACTGGCAGTTACACACCATGTCAGTGGCTGATTTATGTGCTTTCATTCACATAAGCCTGGTGCATATATGCCTGGTTTTACTGTTTGAACCTCCTTAATTTTTCTTCTCAGTACCAAGAGCTTGCAGCCTAGTCATAGTGTCAATGGCATGAACAATATTATTGAATGCTTACTATGTTTTAGGACTACACTAAATGCTCTCCATACATTATCTCATTTGCTCATCAGATTTTTAAAATCAAAAACCTTTATATGATTGTGTCAGTTTTCTGTGTCTTGCCATAAACTTGGTGGCTTAAAACAAAAGACATTTATTCTCCTACAATTCTGGAGGCCAGAGTTCTGAAATCAGTATCATTGGACCAAAATCAGGGTGTTGGCAGGGCTATGCTCCCTCAGGGGCTCAACAAGAGAATCTCTTCTTTGCCTCTTTCATGTTTCTGGTAGCTGCCAGCATTCTTTGGCTTGTGGTTCCATTGCTTTAATCTTCAAGGGCTTCAGATCTCTCTTAGCTCTGTTCTTAACACCTTCTCCTATGTGCGTGAAAGAGAAATCTCCCTTTGCCTTTCTTTTTAAGGACACATATAATGGCATTTAGGGCCCACGTAATGATCCCTGATAATCTCCCTGTCACAGGATTCTTATTAATCACATATGCCAAGACCCTTTTTCCAAATAAGGTAACATTCACAGGTTCCAGGGCCTAAGACCTGGATATCTTTGGAGGACCATTTGCCTACTACAATAGTAATTCAAATAGTCCAGAAAAGGAGGGCTGGTAAAAGTCTTTTTGCCCCATCTTGTCCCTCTCTTTGTAAATCAGTGTTTCTTAGCCAGGGATGATCTTCCTGCCCTCCCTTCACTTCCCTCAGGGACATTGGGCTGTCATAACTGGAGGGGATTGCTGCTATTGGAATCTATCAGATAGAGGCCAGGGAGGCTACAAACAATGCACAGGACAGACTCCCACAACAAAGAATTCTCCAACCCTAAATGTCGTAGTGCCGAGGTTGAGAAACACTATTTTGAAGGTAACTATTGCCAGGAGTTTCTTATGTATCATTCCTGAAAAAAGTTTTATACCTTTACCAAAGCAGCACATATCACGAGTAAAACCTAATCTGAGTTGATTATGACTGGTGGTAGTTTGTGGTTGACTGACAGCTGATTTAAGTGAGGAGTCGAAAATGATTCACACATACTTTAAATAATATATTTTTACTTAAAAATATATACTGTACATTTATGTGCCAGTCTTTGAGTATGTATCTTTTCTCTGGAGCTCTGTGTCATTATTCTTCTAAAAACTAATGCATTATCACTGATTCCTAGCTTTGAAGCAAGAACTTAAAAATTTAGGAAAGAATCGGAGTGTAGGATCCTTGTAGCGTTTTAAGACTCCTCAGGTGTTTTTAGTTGTGTGCTTATGTTTAATTATACAGCAGACAGCGTTTTGTTTTCTTGGGTTTTTTGTCACTTGCTTTCTTTGGGTCTCTCCAAAGCATTCAACTTGATTTTCATATGAAGAATGATATAACTCTATGGTCTTGTATTAAATAAAATATCGTGTGTGTGTGTATATGTAAAATACATTTTTATATATGAAGAAATATATGTTTAATGTTATATATTATATATAAAGAAATTTTGTTTTGTATAGAAAATGACTCCCTAAGATACTGGGAATACTACTCCCAGTTGCAGCTAGTTTGCATAGCTTCTAATCTGGCAATATGATGACAGCTCATGTCCTAGCTGCTTCCAAAGTTTTGGAAGTTGTAGAAAATTTTGTTTTAATACAAATGACAGTTTATAAATTATAGGATAATACTATAAGTACCTTATTGCTATACCAGCTTACTGCTTGAGTTATTTTTCTACTAAAGGAAACATTGGCTTTTCATTATTAATAAATATTACTTGGAGTTTTGCTTACTAGCAAAATATTTTTACTGCTTGCATAGTTAAATCCTACAATTCCTTGAAATTAGGGTCTTCATTTCATCATTTCCTTACTTAGCATGGCAGGACAATTAGACATGGGTTGTAATCCCAGTTTTTCTAACTTCCAGCTCTTTTACTTTTTCAGAACTCAGAGCTCTGTGTGGTACAGACAGTAAGCCTACTGGCAGACACGTCTGGTGTTAGCACTAAACTCAATATACCTCATCTCTAAAACAGGTTATAATATCTATAGTGTTAGTGTAAGATTTTAATTAGAAAATATAAGTGTCTAGCATGGAGTCTGGTACATTTTAAGTGTCCAGTAATTGTCAGTATCATTTTCTTCTCTTACTGTTTGGTTCAGTGTTATATGTGCAGTGAATAATGTTTGTTGAATAACAACATTTTCAGTTGCCTTTTCCTGATTCATAACTCTCATTTTCTTTCACTCCAGTATGAGCTGTATCTCATTTAGTAAATATTTTTTTAAAAGAACTTTGCTTTTAAAGTAGTCCAGTAAATTATGTGCTGTTAACTAAAGTTAATAAGTCTTATTTTTACATGATATTTAAATGTATTTACAAAGGGAGATTGGGTGGAAAGATGACTATGTGACCTCAAAGATTCCTTCCAACGTAATACGAAGATTTTATAAAACTCACATAATCCTGATGTTTTCCTTCTGCTTTCCCTCTAAAAGTCTACAGAAGTAAATAGTGTTTTATAATGTAGCTTTTTTTTAATGAAGAGAATGACCATAGTTGTAATATGTTGCTAATGGTCCATTATCTCATAAAAGGAATTTTTTAGTATTTTGGATGAATGTGGCTGTCTTCAAGTGGATTTGTCTTTCTCTTGTACCTAGAATATATAATGTCTGTATACATATAATAAAATGTTTCATGGAAAATTTAACTTTACATAAATAAAATTTTACGTCTTTTTATTCATCTATTAAATGCCCTTCTATCTGGGATTTTGATATAAGAAACGTGGGTAACTGAGTTAAAGAAATTTAATTCATTGAAGTTGCATATTTCAGAAATTAAACAGTGATCATGCATATTTTTATGTAAGTTGATTCAAATGTTTTTCAAACTAGTAATCTTTTGGAATGGGGGATAAATGAAAAAACTTTAAACCGTGTTTTTAAGAAGGTTAGAGCACCTTGTGAGGCATATAGGCGAAGTCATCAAGGGATGCCCTCATCATTCTTAGCATTAGGTTCTTGAAAACCTTAAGGTAGAGAAATTTTCCCTGAAGGAATTTAAGATGTTATGGGGGAAATAAGGATAAGGAGTTGTGGTTGTGAATGAACCCTTAAAAATCCTTATAAACTTTTAATGTTCATCCAATTAAAACCTTAAATAAAATATATCAAACAGATCAACAACATTTTATGCAATTAAATTTGGCAATACCAGGGACTGTACAGTTATTTTCCATTTACCCCTGGAATGGGTAAGAAATTACCCATTCGAAGATTTTATAAAACTCACATAATCCTGATTTTTTCCTTCTGCTTTCCCTCTAAAAGCAGGGAAGAAAGAAACTTTTCAGGATTTCCAATCTGGGGGGGATGGGGTGGGGAGTTCTTAAAATTTTAAGAAGCGTTTTTTAAGTTTTCTTATAAATAAGAGCCTTTATTATTTCTACTTAAAAGTTACTCCAACTTGTGGTTCCAACTGTTGTTCTAGAGATAGCATAACTTGGATATTTAAAATTAAAAAAAAAAAAGCTTTTAGTAACCTTTATTTAACTCACTCAGCTTGCTAGAGCTGAGTGGGTATTTATAGTTCTTTTCTACCCATGATAATTTCATGCCAGCACTCATCAGAACATAACATAATGGAACACTGACTTGGCTCTGTCCTCATTCTCATATCCTTTCTCTCCTTCCCAATAGACTGTTTTCCAGATCGAAGGCTGGGAATTTGTTTTGTCCCTTCTTCTGTCTCTTCTGAGAGTGCACTGCAAATATCTTCTACTCCTACTCTGCCATCTTTTAATTTCCCTTCTCTTTTTTCTTCCAAACATGAAGTTCCCCTTTTCCCAAAATACCTCCAAAAAGAACAGCTTAGAATTTGTTACACTCAAGTAGAAATTTTCATCAAAAGTAAATCTGTGTATATATGTATATATATATTTCACACAATAAAAGGGTTACTTTATATAGTTTACCTGAGGAAAGAATTTTTTTTTAGCATCCCCTCAACCAAGCATTGTCCTATGCTCATAGGCTCTGTTTAATATTTATTACTGAAATTAGGAAACAACACGAATTAGCATATAAATAGCATTCTATCATGTGCAACTAAGTTCTGAAAGAGTTTGAAGTTTAGAAAAAGGAATTCTCATCTGTAGAGAGGGACTTGCCATTCATTTGATTGAATTTTGAGATGAGTCCTTTTAGCTCTAAAGTTTTGATTCTAAAAAAGCAAGAAGTGTATCGTAAATTGATTAGGTATTGAATAGCTAAGAAAAAAAGGATATTGTTGGGTGGAGTAACATGAGTGAAGGCATTTAAGTGGGAAGAGATGTGTGGTTGTGCATATACTAAGTAAAAAAGAACAATGTGGTGAGAATATAGTTTATATTAGAGAATAGAGGAATTAGGCTGAATAGATAAAAAGCTAGATTTTAAGAGAAATTTAAACATTCTCAGATAACAAAAGTTTTTGTAATCTAGTATTGTCTTTAAATGACACTTTTACATGATAGTCTTGTGTTGAGTGGGTTACAGTGAAGAAGAGAATAGTGGGAAGAGACTTGCAGTGATAATTTAAAGGTGAAGCAATAAGAACTTGGAAGTGGTGGCACAGGGAATGGAGAATAAGAGATGAATATAGGGAAATTACGAATTCACTGTGGCCTATCAAATGACATATAGAGGTATCTCAAAGTTTTCAAGGGATTCCTAGGCAAAGGGCAGTCCCTGGATTTTCAGGGTTTGGGGATCTTTTCCCAAGGTAAGTCCTCATCTTGTTTTAAAGGTTCACGTAGGTTCTTATTTTCTTTTTTAAAGATTTATTTGAGAGAGAGAGAGAGAGAGCGCGTGCTTGCACCCTGTGCTTGCACCCCAGCAGGTATGTGCACAAGCAGGGTGAGGGGAGCAGAGGGAGAGAGGGAAAGGGAAAGAGAATCTCAGGCAGACTCCCCGCTGAGCAGGGAGCCAACTCAGGGCTCAATCTGAGATCATGTAGGTTCTTTTTTTTTTTTTTTTAAGATTTTATTTATTTGCCAGAGAGCAAGAGAGAGCACAAGCAGGGGGAGAGACAGGGAAAGGGAGAAGCAGGCTCCTCGCTGAGCAAGGAGCCTGATATTGGGACTTGATCCCAGAACCCTGGGATCATGACCTGAGCCAAAGGCAGAAGCTTAATCAACTGAGCCACCCAGGCATACCAGGTTCTTATTTTTTAATATGTTCTTGTATTCTCTAGATTTAAGCAGGTATTCTCAACTATATTTGACCGCTTTATCATTATTAAAGGATGGAAATGTCTTTTCTGATCACTTACCTGGGTATTAATTAGTAAGTCACATTTCATTTATCCCTGCATGATATACTGTTAACTTTCAAAGGAATGATATTTACAGAGAAGATGATGAATGAGCTATGTGGTTGTCGTGGAGGGGAGGGGTAGAGGAACTGTAAAAAATGGAGAAAAGAAAAACTTAGAAAATCAAGATACTGATAGTAAGGAAGATTATAGGAATGTTAAACAAGGAATTTTAAAACAAATTTTAAAAGTGTTCAAATGCCAAAAGATGCTTAAAACAATGTTAGAAGTTGTGGGCAAGTAAGAGAAGTGTGTGACTTGATTTTTATTATTAGCATATGTAAAGTATGGTCAGCAAATACTTCTTACAACCATGACCATACTTTTTATATAAAGCCAAATTATTATGAGACATTTTCTAGGTAAGCAAGAAAATTGAAGTGTTTTGTTGTTAGAAATGTCAAACTGTATTAGCTTGGTGCATCTCTTTAATTATTTAAAATATACCACTGATTCAGGGGGCAGTTTTGCCTCCCACAGGACATTTGGTAATCTCCAAAGACCTTTTTCATTGTCACAATTGGGGGGGGGGGTGGGGATGCTTATTAACATCTAGTGGGTAGAGACCAGAGATGCTGCTAAACCATTTATAGGACACCCCCCCTCCCCATTAACAAGGAATTACCAAAATGTCAATAGTACCAAGATTGAGAAATCCTGGAATATAGAGTAGGCAAGTTCTCCTGTGGGCAATTTTAGAGACCATCAATTTCTTCTTTTTTTCTAGGATTGACTAGAAACTGTCTTTCTGTTAACACTCTTTTTTTCCAGCAGCTTACAGTATACTTGATTGTCACTGATTTCTTTATTATGTTCTTATCCTAAGGCTAGATCTTAGACACTTTAATTGGATGAATATTTCCAGTAGTTTTGCCCCTCTTAGGGTGGCTTTTTTCTGCGAACTTTATGTGTCTTGTGTTTCCTTTCACCAGTTTAATTCTTGAGGGGTCTCCCTGTTTCCAAATTCTGAGAGCCTCTTGATGTGATTTCCTAAGGACTTTTTTTGCAACAAGGCTTTTTATGTGCTCTAAGGTGCTTCATGTCCCAGGTCTGGGTTGAGCTAGTTCTTGAGTCTAGGTTTTTTCTGGTAGTGTTTGCATCTGTTCTAACTTGTTTATGCAAGATATTTTTTTTTTCCTGACAGCATTTGAATCTTTTCTAATTTTTCTATATACAAGAAGTTTATTTAAATAAAATGCTTAGCTGAAAAGAAAAAACATCTAGGAGTTATTTCTTTTAGAATAATTTTATCCTTCTTTATAGATAAAGATTGCCTTAGATATAAATAGCCACATATGAAAAGGTTTTATAAAACTTTTGTAATGATAAACACTGAAATTCTGGATTAGAACGAGGTATGCAAAGTTTTTTGTTTGGTGTTATTGTTAAACAGTGCAAAATAATTCATTGGAATATAAAGATAAAAGTTGAATGAACATATCACTGATGGAGAAAGTCATTTTGAAAGAACCTTAACCCACTTCAATTTGCTGTTGATCTAAACATATTGGCCATTTAGTGAAATATACCTGTGTATACTAGCTACTCTGTGAAATAAAGGAATAGCGAGGGAAAGCAAAAGTGTAAAGAAAAGTATTCTGTAGTGGTCAGGGTGTGGTGATAAAAGGAGAGGGAGAGAAGAGTGAGAGAGAACATTGAGAATTTGTCATCTTTGAGAGGCAAAGTTGTGGAGTAATTGTGGGTTTTCTTTTTAGCAGATAACTTCTTGTCTGCCTCTAGTATGCATAAATTCTACTTTCATCTTCGATTTTCATCTGTGTTAGTGTTTCATTAATTGACCTTCCATCAAATCTAAAACTGATCTGCTTTGTTAATAGATCAGTTATTAACAGCAATAGGCTTTCATTAGTTTACTAAGTGATACATTCTTGAACTGTACCACAGAACCATCCTACCCCAACCACTTCAAATGTATATGGTGATTTATCTTGAGTCTTGACTCCTTCCTTGGGCTTCTTGTCAGCTGCGGAAAGCATTGGTGCTGCAGCTGCTGCCTCACAGAAGAGGTTGTGTCCTCACTGCATAAGCACACAACTCACATCAGTAAGCTTATTTTAATTGTGGAGATATTTTAGCTAAGAAACATTTAAATGTTGAAGAGACTACTCTTCTGCGTAGGAATTCCAGGGTAGTTGAATACACAGCATTCATGCTCTGAACAACCCAGTTTATCCAGAGGGAGGGATTTATGTTGACCACTGAACAGGACCACTTTTCCTCCCTAGTTATTTATGATAAACTTGTTTTAATTGGCCTTTAAAAAATAGCGTTACATGGTAGAGTCAAGTTGGTATAGAAAAATGAACATGCAATGAAAGGTAAAAATTTCTGTTGCCAGCCGTACTTCCTAGAGTTAATCATTGATAACAGTTTTAGATTTAGTTAGTAAAGTATTTCTCAACAATTCATAATTAGCATTTTGGCAGTACTATATTGTCTGGGATTGTCCTGAGCACATCTTAATTTTTAGTGCCCCTGTTCTCTGCCACAGCCATGGGCGCATCAAAAATGCCCTCACTTATTTCCAAATGCTTCTTGGGTAGGGGTGATACTTAACCTGGGTGAGAGTATTGTAATTTTTAAAACTATATCACATGTCTTAGAAAACGTGTCTCTTTTCAGTTTTACACAGTAACTATATTGACTCCACAATAAAAGAAAACTATTTGAACACAGGTACTTCTCAAGGGAGGCCCAGAGGAAATCCACTTGGGAAGAACTGAATGTCATAGATTACAATGTTTATTCAATTTTATCTGCTTTCCTTTATGACACTGTTACTGTCTTGTGTTTTCAATTACCTTTTTTTTTTTCCTTGAGTGTTCTGTGGTTTTTGAGTTGTGAGCTCATGCTTGGCTGGGTTTTAGTGAAAGGACTCTGTACAGCCTGGTTAAAGAGCACATTCCTCCAAGGAAGATTTACTAAGGCTTTTCTTTGGCATCTTTGTCATTTCTCTGCTCAGGGTTTTCTGAACTAGGTAGGTATATTGGAACCCTGAATCCTTGAGAGTAGGCCATGCTTACACAGTCTCAGGCGATATTCCCCCCAACAAGCTGAGAGAAGCTAATACTCATTGTCTTCCTTGGCCAGCAGGCACGTCTTTGCTAAGCCACTCTTTTACAAGGTGGCAATTGGTCATGTAAGGTCCCAGCCTTATATGGACGGTCTCACTTTCAGTTCTCCATCTTGAATAGACCAAGTCCTAAGCTGCTGCCTCTGAACTTCTAGGTACTAAAATATGCAAACCACAGAGCAGCCATGGTACCTGCTTACCAGTTTTTTATCTTCTTCTTGTGGGTCCATGGAGATTTTCTTGGCTTGTTTTTGTATTTGAGAGGGTGTTTTTGGTATTTTATATAGTATTCCTAGCTGTTTTGTAAATGTGGGAATTATTTTCAGATTGTCAAATCTAATTTTTTGCTGGACTTTCAAGCCTCGTTCATCTTCTTTTTAACTTCCAGGAATTTCCTAAAATTTTTGGTTTGGCTAATCTCTTTCATTCTCTCCCACCTCACCTCCAGTATTGTTGGCATTTTATTCTTTTTAAAAAGTATCTTTTCTGGGGCACCTGGGTGGCTCAGTCGTTAAGCATCTGCCTTCGGCTCAGATCATGATCCCAGGGTCCTGGGATCGAGCCCCGCATCGGGCTCCCTGCTCCGCGGGAGACCTGCTTCTCCCTCTCCCACTCCCTCTGCTTGTGTTCCCTCTCTCGCTGTGTCTCGCTCTCTGTCAAATAAATAAAAAATTTAAAAAAGTATCTTTTCTGTCATTTCACTGTGACCTTAGGAGAGAATGTAGGCATGTGTGCTTAGTCTTCCATTTTGGCTGACAGCTTGTCTGTTTTTAGATCTAAGCTCATTAGGGCTAACTGATGAAAAGTAAATCTCTATAAATGCCTTTTCATTTAACTTTGATTTTGAAGTTTGAACTTGAAGAGCATGATCTTTGGCTATAAAAGAAGTTAGGGGGCAGGGACAGAAGATAAAGTTCAGACCATTAACCGTGCAGTTGAGCGATGTCTTCCTGGGGTGGGGAACAGTGAGGCTCCTGCCATAATGTCTAAACTTATAGGGCAAATCACATTAAAATGATGAGAAACCACAATTGTAAAATTACATGCAAAAATTATTAACTGCAGTATGCATGTCTGGCATAATACTACGAATTAGAGTTCAAAGATAAATATGATGCCATTTCTGCCCTCACAGAGCCCACTAATTTTGTGGTGGAGACAGACATGCAAATGAAAATACAGTTTTCATTATTCATGGTAGTTATGTCTTAGAATTCCCTGTGACTACTGAATTAGCAAGTACTGAGTCCTTGCTTCTGCGGGAATATTTGGGGTTATGTTCCTGTGAGCCTCTGATCACATTTTCATTAATTGGTCAATATATAATCTTGTTATTTGTGTGTTTTTTTGTTTAAAGATGCTTTAACATGTGTTGTTGATTCAGTAACATTGAATGGCCAATTCAGAGCCAAGAGTTATGGTAACTCTTGGCTGAAGGAAGCTCATCGAATACGTTTTTTCTCTGTAAGGCACATCCCCCGCCTTCTTGTCCTTAGGAACACTAAACAACACTTAAGCACTGTGCTTGGGGGACATTTTAGACAGCAGAATCACCATGAAAAAGCACAAAAATGTGAAAAACATGGCACTAAATAGACCATGAAAAGGATACTTGTTTTTTTTTTTTTAAAGATTTTATTTATTTATTCATGAGAGACACAGAGAGAGAGAGAGAGGCAGAGGGAGAAGCAGGCTCCCAAGGAGCAGGGAGCCCGATGCGGGACTCGATCCCAGGACCCTGGGATCATGACCTGAGCCGAAGGCAGACGCTTAACCATCTGAGCCACCCAGGCGCCCCAAAAGGATACTTGTTTTTAGTGTGAGAGCTGAAATGAAAGGGCAGTGTCACCTTATTGGACCTGAGCTGGGGATGCACACACTGGGCACATTTTTTTGCCTCTGTGCCTGTCTGCAGGTGACCACAAAAGCACTGCAAGTATTGACTCTGGGGTTAAAAATAAATTTTAGCAAGTAGGCAAATTCACAGAGAATTCATGAATAATGAGGATTGACTGTACTATATGTTGAGTGCTGTAATTCTAAATCTGCTAGGATAAGCTTCATTTTAAACAATTAAGATGAAGTTCTAGCAGTATGACGCAATGGATTTAAGGAATGGCAGATGGCCCAGTGTGGTCAGAATCAAAAGAGCTCCTCTGAGAAGGAGCAGAAGAGCCTGTTTGAACAGTTAAGGAGGGAGGTGTGAGGCCCTTATGCCATATTAAGGGATTTAGATTTTAGAGTTGATGGGGAACCACTGAGTGATATTAACGTAGGCATAAGCATGGTTATATTTGTATTTTGGAAAGCAAATAGAATGTTGTAGAAGTTAAGGTGAGAGATGATGAGAGAATGAACTAAGGTAGTGACAGTGGAATTAAAGTGATATATTTGAAAGGTTTGCATTGAAAGGTCTTGGCAGTAGGTTAGCTAGAGGGAATAAAAGAGATTGACCAGGTATGCCTGGGTGCCTTTAACTGAGATGGGGAATATAGGAAGCACACCAGATTTAGGAAGTAATGTGATACTTGGATGCATTGAGTTTATAGTGTCCATCAAACATCTTTATAGAGACGTAGGCAAGGAAATAGTGTGAAACTCAAGAGAGAGAGCTTTGGAAGATATTAGAATGTATTTATGAATTGATTGATAAATATCTTAGTGGCTACTATGTATCAGGTTATTGTCCTAGTGCCAGAGGAGATAAAACAATGAGTCAATTTTATTTATTTATTTTTTGGTGAAGGGAGACAGTCAACAAAGCAGCTTCAGATAAGCACTTCGATGAAAACAAACATAGTAGGAGGGAGAGTGGCTTAAGAGTGTGTGTGTGGGAGAGTCTGGTTTGGATTGTTTAGTTTCTGGGGAGGTAACATACTGAGACAAATGAGAAAAAAAGGATGTATGTGTGGATATCTGGGACGATCATTTCGAGCAGAGAGAACAGACAATGGTAAAGATGAGAAATGGGAAATTAGGTGCGTTTGAAGCAGGGAAGGCAGGCCAGTGCAAGTGGAGATGAGCAGATGGGGGAGACATTGTCGAGGGGGAGCTCAGCAGGGCACATGGAGTGCCTAGTCATGAAGGCTGATATAGGCCGTGGTCAGGTTTGGGACATTTTCTAAGTGCAGTGGGAAGCCATTGGACAGTTTTAGCAGAGCAATAACAAAATCTTTCTTATGTTTTAAAATAATGTCTCTAGCCACTCTAGAGAATATTGTTGAGAACTTAGAGGGAAAGTAAGTGACCGGTTGAGTGCTGGCTAAAGTAAATGAGCAAGAGGTGATGGTGGCTTAGAGTAAGATGATGCCAGTAGAGGAGCCATGAGGTCAGGTTTTGAGTCAGTTACTTTTCTTCAATCACCCCTGTCATGGCTGAATTTAAAAACCGCTTTATCCCTGGGTCTGTTATGAATTCTAGGTATTTTTGTCAGTGCATATATAAAATATTAATCTTGAAAAAAAGGAACTTGATTAAATTTATTACTCTAAAGTAACCTAGTTTTGAGATACTAAAAAAGACTCAAATTTTCATATTTAATAAGATCTGGCAGTGCTCCTGTAGTCAAAGTTCAGGTTTATTAGTGCTTATTAGTTATGTAAAAACACTTTCAGACAATTCGACTGGCTTAGTTATAACACTACATATTTTCTTGTGATAAAGTAGTGAAGCTTTGACCTGTTTCCTTAATTAGTGGTGAGGTCAATAAAAATATTCAAAGTGGGCTACTACACTGTGAGAGTAAATTAGGGACATTACTGTTATTTACTTGAGCTGCTTAAAAAAGAATCTCTGTAGATCTGGCTATTCTCTGGATGAGCTTTGCACTTTAACCAGGATACTCCAGTCATAGTATGGAGCAAGCACTAGGGTGGGGAAAGATTAGGGGTTGGTAGGCTAGTTAACAGAATTTTAAAATAGGGGCACCTGGGTGGCTCAGTCATTATAATAGCGCCTGCCTTCGGTTCAGGTCATGATCCCAGGGTCCTGGGATCAAGTTCTGCATCAGGCTCCTTGCTCAGTGGGAGGCCTGCTTCTCCCTCTCCCACCCACCCTGCTTGTGTTCCCTCTCTCGCTGTGTCTCTCTCTCTGTCAAATAAATAAATAAAATCTTTAAAAAAAAGAATTTTAAAATAATCTATGCAAAAGAAGATAAAAACTGTAAACCAAAGGTCTGAGAGTGGAAATTTTGAAGAGGATGAAACTGAGACTTTAATGAAACAGAGTAAAAATACTTGAAAGAAAATTAGATGTCTAGCCGTTAGGAAGAAGAAAGAAAATCAGATGATTCTGAGATTTTAAGCTTTGGAGAATGGGTGGATGGTGATGTCGTAATAGGTAGAATCTATAGTGGGAGGAGTAGGCTCACATGAGTGAGTAGCTTTGAAAATGGTAAATTAAAAGACCCCATCTTTGGGACTCCCCAGGGAAGTATGTTAAGAAGGCAGTCAGGGAAAGGTGAGTGCTGTCACTAAAATTTCAAAATCATACTCATATAGAAACTAGTTAAAGTTCTAGAAGTGAATGAGATCTCTCAAGAAAAGAATGAAAATCCGAGGGATGTCAGTAGCAGTGATGGTCTGTCCTCAGGCATGGTGAGGACAGATAATGTAACTGATTTATCAGTCAGGTTATTCCTAAACTTATTTACCAAGTTTGAGGAGAGCAGTGGCGGGGGAAGCCAGAAAGCAGTGGCTGAGATAGGAAGGGTGGAGAACTGAACTACTCTTTAGTGGAGCTTGGTGTGGTGGGAAAAGGACAGAGGGTTATGACTTATAGGGAAAAGAGAAGTGGGGTTCCAAATAGTAATTTAAAAAAATTATTACTGAAGGATGAAGAAGATGTTAACACATTTATAAAAATGTGCAAATATCAAATGAGGAAAGAATACTCAACTGTCTCATGGTCCCACAGTAGTTGGGCAGGACTTGATTCATTGTATTCTTGTAGGGGAGGAGGGGCATATTTTCTTCTGATGTTGGAAAAAAGGAAGTAAGGAATGGTGTTGACATTTGATTCTAGAAGTGAAGGGGAATTTCAATAAATCATAAATGATACCCTCTTTTTTCCTTTCTCTTCTAACAAAATCCTCTGTTGGCAATTTAGTGTAGTGGATGTTTGAGATGGGAATGTGGGAGAACCCATGAAGGGGCAAAGTAATGGAATTGTGCAGCAATATTTGGGACCTTGCTGATTTTTGGAGACCAGGGAAGTTTGAATATATTGAAAACCTAGGGAAAAGGATAGATAGGAGGGCCCTGAAATGGAGGAAAGAGCTGTGGGCATCAGAGATGAGCAAAGAGGAAGACAAACTTGATTCCCTGATGATTTGGTCTAGGGCTACCTGTATTGAAATGAGCGCTAGCAAGCTGTAGCCAGGACACTGGGTGACTCTTCTCACGGAGTCTAAACGTAAACTACACCATTAATGCCATTTTATCAAACCAAAGCATATGAAAAAGTTCTACAGCAAAAAACTATCATTATAGAAAAGGACGTGTAAAACATCCTGCAATATTTGAAACAATATTTTTATGTAACCTTTTAAAATTTATGAAAAACCAAATCACCATCTTTTTAGTTCATTTTGTTACCAGTATTCTGGACATGTAAAATCAGTCTTCTAATATTTGGACTGTTTTGACATTCCTTTGGCAAGGACTCCATTATGTGGGGACCCTGTGTCCCCCATCTTCTCACTTGATCATTCCTGCCCAGAGGGAATGCGAAGTGACATTATACCTTTGAGAATATTTCCCACTTCTTTTTCACCACCAAAAATAGATTTTTGTGCTTATTTTTCATGCAATGCCTTGTACTTTTATGTAATATTTTGCTCAGTGCTTTAAAGGCTGGTATAAGTAGAAATGGACAACAGCCTGAGTGCTGAGAAAATAAAATATGCCAAATTGATAGCTAATTCTAGTAGCTTATAAAATATCTTTGTATAAAGATACCTGTCATCTTGGCATAACATAATATTATAATCTGGATTGCATTTGAGTACAGGTCAGTAATTTTTAAGTCCCAGTTTTTTGTTAGAGTGGAATTGGTAGGTATGAGTTAAGGAAAATGATTTGGTTGATGCTAGATAAACATGGCAGTAAGTAGAAGTAGTTTTATGATAAGTTAAATGAGATTGACTAAAAAGTTTCCTTTTAAGTTAAATCTTTATACTTATGAATGTCAAGAATATACGTATCTTTTGAAAATATCCTTTGTAGGCTTTTAAATATTTATTGTTATATTTAGTGGAATATTTTCCTCAAATATATTTCCTGTCATAATGTATACAAAGAAGAATTTAATAAAGCATATCATCCAAGGTTGGTCTTCCCCAGGTTTTCACCTTCAAAGAAGTAGTCCTGGTTGTTTTTAAGTCCAAAAGAATGGTTATAATTCTGATTTTTCTGCATTCAAACTGGCATTACTATTTATACATGAGATGTATTTTTTGTACTTTTTAAAAATTGAAATTGTTAGTGCACATATAAAGACCAACGGTGCTCCCCAATTCTCTTTATTTCTATTTCTTGCTCCCCAGAGGCTACTACTTGGAACTTTTTAGCTGTACCAGTAAATGTCATGCTTATGTTGCTGATTCTTGATTTGTCAGTTTTAACCATTATGGAAGATGGGCATTTAGCTCTTTTTCCACTCTACTCCCACTCTCTCTATATACACATCGTATGTATTTCTGATCCCTCAATTCTCCCAGCATAATTATATTAGTAATTTTTATTAGATCAGTATGTGTTAATTGATCCATTAGTAAACTATACCTTTCTCCATTCTTGTATTTTTATTTTCTTGGAGTTCATAATTATTTGCTTAGTTCTTTGTATATACCACTTATCAATAATTCAGTCCCCAAATCTCTGCTAGTTTTCTAAATCACTTTTCAGTAGGTTAATTCAAATTTATCAACTTCATTTTCTTGAAGATGTCACTCCTGGAGGCATCTGACCTATTGAATATGGACTCATTATTCTCCATACCTAATACATACTTGTCACCATCTTCCTGAGAATCATCTTTGCCTTTCTCCTGGTTTGGGTCTTCTAGTTCCTGTAGTTCCTGTATTTCATGTCTTTCCCCTTTTTCTCTTTTGCCACTTTGTTTCATGCTTAGAAGGCAGCACATATTTTTCTTTCTTTTTTTTTTCTTAATCTGAGAAAAAGTGTTTGTAGTAGATTAATTTTGTGAAACCTTATAAACGAGTCTGAAAATAATTTTTAACTACCCTCACACTTGATTGATACTTAGGCAGGGTAAAGAGTATTAGGATTGAATGTTTTTAAATGCATCATTTCATCATCCTCTATCTTTAGATGTCATTATTGAAAAGTTCAGAAGCACTTTGATTCCTGATTTCTTGACATGTGTGTGTGTTTTTTTTCCTTTGTCCCTAGTGTGAAATCTCACAGTGATGTGTCGTGCTATGAGTCTGTTTTCATCGATTTCACGGGCACTCCATGCATCATTTAGTCTAGGAACTTAATATTTTCCAGAATCAAAAGCAATAAATATTCTATTAACATTTTCCTCCCTTATATAACTTCTCTTCCTTAGATGCCCTCTGTCAGGTCTTGTTATTCTCTTCTAATTTTCCTACATCTGTGCTTTTCTGCTTTTTTGGTATTTCCCCAAATTTATCTTCCATGATTTCTAAATTTTTTATTTCTACTTTTGTATTTTTATTTTCTAAGAGCTCTTTTGTTTCTTCTGGATGTTCCTCTCCTAGAACAATCTTATTCTGATTTCAAAAATACAATATTCTCTTATTTCCCTGAGAATGTTAATTATGTTTGGTTTTCTTTGCCCTGAATAGTTTCCTTATTCCAAGTAGATTTTACCTGTTTGATTATTCATTCTGGTCTGTATCTTTCATGTTACAGGCCTTTCTCAGCATATAATAACCCACGGTTATTAGCTCATTGTTAAGAGTGGAAAACTAAAAACATGAAGCTCTTTATGATGTTAAGCTTCTCTGTAGCCATTCTGTGACTGGATTGTTTGGAGGTAAACCTGAGCTGGATGTCTGTGTCTTTCCTGTTAGGCTGGTCATGTTCTCGAGAGAAGACTCTTCACATCTTCGTGGAAGGTAAAGACCATCTAAAGGCTTATGATAGTCAGAAGGGAGACGCAGGTGGTAGGGTTGTTCATCATTCAGTAATTCCATTTTCCTTATGATTTCATTGCCCTTTCTCCAGAGACACTTCTTACCTTAGTCTCTGCAGAAAATAAACCTCTAGTGTTTGGTCCTGTTTGGTGCAGGGTAAGGGGCAGGCAATTACCCTCAAGGAGGGTGAGGTTGAATTATTGGTAGGTAGTATATATGAAAAACTATGAAAATAAATAAAGCTTCAAGAAAATAAAAATCAGGAATGGAGAAAGGCAGCTACAGTTTATCAATGAATCAGCTAGTGAACAATGAACTAACACTATCTAAGTCTCCTTCCTGTAGCTCAAGTACCTTGTGCTACTAATCCCTGAGGCTTTGGAAGATTTTGTTGTATAAATGAGATGATTTTTTGCTCTCCCATAGCTTGCTGAGTTTGGTCTCTGGGTTTGCTCAATCCAGTTACTCCTTTGCCCACATGTTTTACAGCTTCCTAAGTCAACTTTTCTCTCATTCTTCCTATCTTGGTAAACTTATACCTTTAAAACTAAAATGAAATTACAGACACACATCTTTATTACGTTTTTAGAGGAGCTTTAGGGGAGAACAAAATTAATTGAGTTCAATTTACCTTTACCTGGAAATATATATGTCCTCTTGAATAAAAATATTTTTTTCATTTCATTTTACTTTTGCATTTCTATTTACTTTTCTTTCAAACTTGGCACTTTATTTTGTCAAATCCAAGCACACTGAAATTTTGAATCTTGTCAGAAGAGCTTCTGCTAGAAAACCATTCTTTTTTTTTTTTTAAAGTAGGCTCCATGCCTACTTTAAAAGTGTGGAGCCCAATGTGGGGCTTAAACTCAAGACTCTGAGACCGAGACGTGAGCTGAAATCAAGAGTCAGACACTTGGGGCGCCTGGGTGGCTCAGTTGTAAAAGCGTCTGCCTTCGGCTCAGGTCATGATCCCAGGATCCTGGAATCGAGCCCCGCATCCGGGCTCCCTGCTCAGCGGGAAGCCTGCTTCTCCCTCTCCCACTCTCCCTGCTTGTGTTCCCTCTCTCACTGTGTCTCTCTCTGTCAAATAAATAAATAAAATCTTAAAAAAAAAAAAGTCAGACACTTAACCAACTGAGCCACCCAGGCACCCCTAGAAAACCATTCTTAATTTTATTTTTAAATTATGCTTCAGGTAAGGATCTGTGATGTCTCAGATTTTTTTTCCTCTAAGAGTCACTGTAGCCATCCATGCTTTGCTTCAATTTGAAATTTTCTTTAGATATTTTGAGTATTAACATGAGAAATAAATTGGCTCCTTTGACATGCAGGTGCTATTAGAAACTCAAGGTAATTCCAAAGTGACTTTGTATTTTACTTTAGGATGTATCAGTTGTTGATTGTACAAAATTTTATGTCCAATTTGGGCTGAAAGCTAGATAACAGAATGAAAAATAATTGAGAGCATTAGTTGAGCATTTGCTGAGTACTCATTTGTTGAGTTGTATACAACGCAATATACTGGGCTATGTAGAAGGGAGTGCTCTTATTCTATGAGAGATTATAATAAAAAGAAATAGGAAGCACACATGAAACACCTAGTAAATGCTGAAAATCCACTTTCCCCTCATTTTACCAGGTATTTTTATTTAAAAGCATTTGTGGAAATGGGAAATTATGAATATATGTTTTCCCTTTGGATCTTTGCTTCATTTATTAACCATTATAATCTCTTTCTTTGGAATCATGTAATGTACAGTGACATAATTAATATCTGTATCCATTATCACTCTTCCTTCAGCATTTCTTGCACTCTTGGTAATTGCCTTTAACCCTAAAAGATTACTACTGTAAGCAAAAAATAGAAGAAAGGTAATTTTCTATTTAAAGAGGAAAAGTTTTATATTTAATCCTTCCTTTCCTTTCACTAAATACATTTGACTCAGTGGCTATTTATCACAGTTCAGAGAGGAGAGAGAGATAATAAAATAGACTGGTGAGAAGTATGTTAACCCAGTGTTAATCGTAGCATCCAGCGTCTCTGGACCCTCCTGACTGCAAATAGTTTTTAATGGCTATATCTGACCATTAATCTTACTTTTATTTCAGTCATCTACAATTCTTGCAAGCATTTATTTCAATCACTGGCTGCCCCTGAGCACGTTATTACTGGCAACTCATTTTCTTCCATTGTACTAAACTTTGCAACTGCTTCCGAGTATCTCCAGGGTATTTCTGATTCCATTAGTATGTCCAGATGTAGGAATGATGAGAGATGGCTGATGTTGACCTGTGGAAATTTGTGTGTCTGCTCTTTCAGGACTAAAATCATAATAAAGTCATACTGCACAAGTGGCAAGACTAGAACTAGAAACTATTTTTTTCATGCCCAATACTCTCTCCAAACTAGATTGTTTCATGGTTTTTCTTCATACCTGCCACTTGTTGAAATGCAAACCCTCAGCGATAGAACTGAGCTCATCATATCCCAATGCTTATGGTCAGTTTCTTGCAAAATGTCCTGATTTGCTATCCTTCCAGTGTCTTGGACATTATCCTTCTTTTTGTTTAGGGAAGATATTGAGATTGCTTTCTTAGAAGGATTATGCATGGGAAATGCTGCTTATAATCTGCGATTACAGCTGAAAAAGTTGAGCATGGTTTGGGGCCAGATGAACTGAACTCTCGATTTTTTTTTTTCTCCTATTGACCCCCTTCTAGCATGTCTCTTAAAGTTTTGGGGCCTCTTTTTTTTTCATCTATAAAATGGAAATAACACCTAAACCATCCAGTTTACAGCGTTTTGGGTTTTTTTTAAAGATTTTATTTATTTATTTGACAGATAGCGAGAGCAGGAACACAAGCAGGGGGAATGGGAGAGGGAGAAGCAGGCTCCCCGCCAAGCAGGGAGCCCAATGTGGGGCTCAATCCCAGGACCCTGGGACCATGACCTGAGCCGAAGGCAGATGCTTAATGACTGAGCCACCCAGGCACCCCAGTTTACAGCATTTTTTAAGACTAAAATGAGATAGACAATGTAGGAAAGGGTAGTAATCTACACATAAGGTGGTTACTATTTGAACTCAAGTAATGACTTAGATTTACTAAGGGAAAATGCAAAGATGGATATTGAATTGACTAATGTAGGTGGGAGGCAGTGGACAACCGACCTAAAAATGAAGTGAAAATAAGGTAGTGTGTATGTCTACAGTGGTATTCAAGCAGGATTCAGTGGTGGTAGAGTTGTAAAGAATACCTGTTGTTAAGACTTCTACCACCAATACCACTTGATGACTTTTGGTTAAATTAACAAGTGTTAGGTGGGTGTTTATATTAGCAGAAAAGTCTAAGAGAGCTCTTATAAAAGGGCTCCTTAAAGCAACAATACAATAGTAAGAAATTCTTCATCACATAGTATTAATACAAAAGATTTTTTTATCATTTCACAATTGTGAGGATAATATAATATTATAGATGAGTAAGAAAAGTCCTCTGGACTGATAAATATTTATCAAGAATAAATATAGAACTTAATTCTTAGTAATCTTAAACCATATACTGTAGAGCTGCATATGGGAACTACAATGTATGTGTGGCTAAAAGTGTTAGGTAAGTTGTTTTCACTTACACCCACACTGTTTTGAAGGCTCTGTTTTCTTTTTTGAAATCTATGAAGGTTGTGATTAGGGTAAAAATGTTTGGGGAAAAAAATGTGATTTGTAAGATGAAATTTAAAGAATTAAGAGTAATTTTTAATGAGTTTCATTACTGTAATTCTTAACTGTAGGCATTAAAAGAAGGCTTGTAACTTAAAGTGTGCCTGTTAAAATTATTAAAAGGTATTATTTAGTGTGGCATAGCCTGAAATGGCTCACTGGGAAAGAATCCATGATAAAAAGTACAAATTAATACATAAGGCACAGGATATTTAAGGGATGAAGTATTCTCTATAAGGATATTATATTTGGCAAATTCATGACTTGAGGAATGAAGCTAAGCATTTTTGCCTAATAAAATCTTGTAGTTAATAGTACTTAATTTTATTAGGTAAAGTGGTTTTCTTTAATCCTTATGGGTCTGTATAGAAAGCTGTAGGAACCCTCATGATAATGACTTTCCAAATATACAGTTCATAGCTAGAGTAACCCATTTGTTAAGTTACTGTTTTGTTACACAGGCATACATAAGAATATTAATTTTGTAACAATTACCAGTTAGAGCCAGGAGCCTTTTAACTTTTAACAAAGGGTTACTTTGTTCAATCTCTGCTCCTTCCCCAGGGGTGATACCTGTTATACTTTGTTTTATATCATTTCAGACTTATTCCTGTATATTAACATATTTATACCTATGGAAAATACAAAGTACAGTTTTGTGTGCTTTGTTTCTATAAATATCACACTTTTTTTTTTCTACAGAAAAATATGTTTTGGAGCGCATTTTCATGTATGTGTAAAACCATGTTGTTCTTTTAAGTGTTGAAGGCTGTTCATAGGATGGGTATTTAGCCAGTCCCCTCCTAAGGAACATTAAAGGTTGTTTCTGTTTTCTTCTTAGGTTTTCGAATGATGTCACAATAAACATCCTAAAAAATTCCCTCATTAGAGGCAATATTACCAATTATCTTTTTCACTTGATAATAAGTTGTGATGATGAAGGTTTAGTATAGTTAAAACTTTGAAGATTTGTTATAAAAAAAATTACTTGAATTCTGGTAATAGTGGCATGAAGAGGCTGGCAGTTCCCCTCTGCAAAAAAGTAAATATAAAACTGGAAAAAATAATCAGAAACAGCCATTTAGGGGTACTGGAAATGGACCAAAGTCAGTTAAAAAATTGATCTTGCATAGCTGTTAGGGTTTGAGGTGAGAACACTGTGAGTCTGTGGCCTTCACGCCTGGGCTCTTCCCAGACACCTTCCCAGCACCTCTCTGCCCCCTCAGTTGGTGAGAACTAAAGTTTTACCAGGTTGGGACTAACAGAAAACTAGCAGCTTTGTTGACAGAATTGAGGAATGATGTGATTCAGGGAATGGGAGAGGGGACACAAAAACCTATGACTTCGCTGGTGAAAAATAGTAGATTTGGTTAGAAATGGAGAAGACCTGCTGCCTTGCCAGCTCAAGATTGTAGACATGGTTTGGGTGAGCAGTGGACTAGTAGAAATTTCATAGGGAAATCCTAGAAAGGAGAGAGCCACAGAAGTGCTAAGATAAGCTCTCCACACAGCCCTGGTTGCCTGGGAAACCACATATGTGGAGGGGAGACCTGAGGGAGCCTGACAAAAAGTTCAAAGCAAGGGAGAGTAGAGAACAGGCTGTAAGTTTGAATCCGTTCCCCACTCTATACACAAACCAACTGGCAGATGGTGAAAATCATACAGGCTTGAGATGTTTGAGCACAGCCTTTGCCCAAATCACTGGCTAACCGTTAAGCTATACAGACATAGACACAACTCCTAGAAAACCAGTCTAAAATATAAAAATAAGAATTTAAAAAACTGAACACGTATGTCCTAACTGCAAACCATGGAGGGAAATAGATTCTGTGGTTTAAATCCAGATGAATTACTAAAAAAGACCCCAAAACTCTGAAAAATAAGATGAATGCACAGTTACTATAATACATTAAAGATTCAGTTTTTTAAGCAGAAACTTCTGGACAAGGAAAAAGGAAGGGAAGAAAGAAAAGAAAAGCCAGGGAAGTATGACACATAATCAGGAAAAACAGTCAATAGAAATGGACTCTGAACGTGATGTTGGCTATAACAAAAACTTCAAATTGGCTATTTTAAATATGTTAAGAGAATTAAAGGAGAGTATGTTAATAATACTCAACAAATAAAGAATCCCAATAGCAAAACAAATTAAAAAAGAACCAAATAGAAATCTAGATTTGAAAAGTACAGTAATTAAAATAGAAAATTCATTGGGTAGGCCCAACAGCAGATTTGAGGTGGCAGAGAAAATGTGAAGATAAATAAAAGATATTCAGTCCAAAGAAGGGAGAGAAAAAAGATGTTAAGAAAAGTAAACAGAGGGGCGCCTGGGTGGCTCAATAGGTTAAGCATCTGCCTTCGGCTCAGGTCATGATCCCAGGGTCTTGGGATCGAGCCCCATATGGGGCTCTCTGCTCGGCCCCCTGCTTGGCGGGGAGCCTGCTTCTCCCTCTCCCTCGGCCCTTCCCCCTGCTTGTGCACACGCTCTCTCTCTGTCAAATAAATAAAATCTTTAAAAAAAGAAAAGTAAACAGAGCCTCAGAGACCTTTGGGACAATGTCCAGAATTTCAACATACATGTAATGCAAGTTCCAGACAGACAGGAAGGAGAGAAAGGGACAGAAAAAATATTTGGAGAAATAATGGCACCAAACCACCTCAAATTTGGTGGAAAATATAGCTTACCAAGGGTTCCAGTAAGGAGAAATAAACACGCTACACCCTCTCTCCCAGTGAATGCAGCTATAAAAATTGGTCTGAATACAGGAGTAGCTATTTGTAGACTAAAAAGTCAATAGTAGCAGGCAGGTTGGAGAAGACAACCAGAAATTTAAATACCACTGAATCAGTGGCGAGTTTACTCTTTTTTTTCCCCCTGGTATCTCCTACCAACTATTCTCAAACCCAAAAGTTGGCATCAGAATGAACAGAGAACTTCAGAAACCTTCTGCTTCTGGTTTAAAGAACAAGATACTCAGTGCAGAAACCTCTCTCTTCTTTTTCTTATTCTGAGTTCTCTTGCACCCCAGCTCCCATGAAATCCTTTGGCAGCTGCAACAGCCAAGAGGACCCTAACTCCAAGAGAGGAAACCTTCCTCTTCCATTGAAGGAGTTGTGGTTGTAGGAAGTATATGGCAGAATGGGTTAAACAGAGCCCCTGATTTCTGGCTGGAGCACTGGTAAAGAGCATCACAGAGAACTAGAAGTACCGGGCAAATTTATAGAGGGAGTAGGCTTGGAAAGAGACTCCTTAAAGTTGTTTGTGCACTCCTGGACTCGCCCTTGAGCTGTGTGTGTGTGGATCTGACCCTGAAGAGTTTACATAAATGTTGAGCACTGAAATGCTGATAGACCACCACCTAAGTCCCAGACTGACTAGTAGGTGGTACATATGTGGGACAGATCAAAATAACATTGTGAAAGTTTTGAATAGTTCAGTAGTTTCTCATGAAGTTAAATGTATACTTATCATGGGAACCAGCAGTCTCACTCCTATGTATTTACTGGAGAGAAATGAAAATTCATCTGCACCCTTGTTTGTGAATTTAAGCATGGAAGACTAAACTAAAATGGCAGTAGTACCTCAGAGAGTCAGAATTTGAGGCCTGCAGTCAACTGAGTAAATTGTTTGCTACCACAAAAATATCAACACTCTCCATAAGATTTTAACAAGAGACAGTCTCAAAATACAATATTAAAAATATAAAGCATACATTCTACTATTACTTAGCACATGGAGAACCAGGAAAATGTCAACTCACATGGGCAAAGATAGCCAACAGACACAACACTGAAATGACACAGATGTGGGAATAATCTGAGAAAGATTTAAAGCAGCTATTATAAATACACCACAGCAGGTAAGAATGAGCTCTCTTAAAATGAATGGAAATATAGAATGTCTCAGTAAAGGAATAGAAAAAGAAAAGCCAAATGGAAAATTTGAACTGAAAAATGTAGTAACAAAAAACTCATTGGACAAGTACAATAGCAAAATGGAGATGACAAAGAATCCATGAACTTAGAGATCAATAGAAGTTTATCCAAACTGAACAACAGAGAGAAAAAAGGTTGAATAAAATAATGAGCAGAGCTTCAGGGACCTATGGGATAATACCAGGAGGTCTGACATTTTGTTTCATCAGACACCTAGCAAAAAAGAAGAAAGAATACTGTGCAGAAAAAAATATTTGAATAGTCACTGAAAACTTCCCAAATTTGGTGAAAGGCATAAACCTATAGACTCAAGAGGTTCAGCAAACCTCAAAACAGGATAAGCCCAATGAAATCCATACCTAGTCACATTATAATCAAACTGCTGAAAACAAGACAAAGAAAAAAAAATACTGAAAGCCAAAATCACCAGTAGAAGAACTATTTAAATGAATGTGAATTTCTCATCAGAAACCATAAAGGCTGGAAGTAAAACCATTTTAAGCATGGTGGTGGGGAGGGGAGGTATCAGTTCAGAATTCTTTAGTGAAAATATTCTCCAGATGCTACCTTTTTTTTGGTTTTTGTTTTTGGAGGGGTCTTCTTTCTTAAAGCATTACCCATAATAGGAAATTGTTTCTAGCAATGAAATGGTTGGAGCTAGAGAGTATTATGCTAAATGAAGTAAGTCAGTGAGAGAAAGACAAATACCATAGGGTTTCACTCGTGGAATTTAAGAAACGAATGAACATGGCAGGGTGGAGTGGGGAGGCAAACCAAGAAACAGATTCAACTGTGGAGAACAAACTGATGGTTACTGGAGGGGAGGTGGGCGGGGGGATGGGTTAAATAGGTGATGGGGATTAAGGACGGTACTTGTGGTGACCACTGGGTGTTGTATGGAGGTGATGAAATCACTGAATTCTATACCAGAAACCAATATTACACTCCATGTTAACTGGAATTTAAATAAAGATTTGGAGAAAACAATTATTTCTAAGAATGCCAGAAAGTTACTCTAACTGCTTTTGTAAGACACTTGATGTATAACAGGAATATTGACAAGTTCATTACAAATGATAGTTCACTTTTCTTTCTGAATTAAACTTATCAGAAGATGACAAGATGCAAAGTGGTTGGTTAAAATGATAAAATTAGGAAAAAGCCCTCAACTATTTAATTTTTTAAAAACATTGTTTTTAAGGTGGGAAAAATTATATTTAAATTGCTGTTACTCTGATTTGTTTCTCATTGATAACTTTGAATAATTAGCAATAGTCACAATGAGAGAGGAAGAGATTGAGTTGCAGAATATTTAGCATTTACATGTTTTTAGTAGGTGAGTCATTTAATTTTGTTGTATAACTTTATGAGGTGGATCAATGTTATTTATATTTTACAGATAAGGAAATGCGTAGTTAGATAGTTTTGATGCCATGTTGGAGAAAAATGAGATTAGAATTCAGAATTTAATTCTGTTTATAGGCACTCCTTTTGCTGCACGTGTTCTCAGTGTTTATATTGATATGTCTTTATAAGGCAATTCATTATTATAACAATGAAAGGACCTCTTGATGGAAATGTAATTGATAGAACCTGTTTAAAAAACAGTTTCACAGTATCTGAACATTGAAAAGTCATGTATTTTCTGACCTCGCAATTCTACTCTTCATATTTATTCACTTATGGTACATACATTAATGTATATATGTGTGTATGTGTGTATAGAGAGATATTTAGATGCTGATTGTAACATTGATTATAACTGCAAAAAATGGAAGCAACCTGCATATCTTTCAGTAGAGGACAAACTAAATAAATTTTGATGTATCCATATAGGGAAATACTAGATATGTTGAAAAGAGTGAGCTCCATATGGAAAGATCACTAAGATATTAATAAACAAAATCACATTCATATAAATAAAAAAGGATGTATTTAAATATAAGCATGTATTTTGTCTGGAAGGCTTGAAAGGAAATCTCTTTGCAGGAGGAGGTTGTTTTTTTGTGTTTATTTAAATATTTCAGTATGTTAAACTTTCTTTTGGGTGCCTGGCTGGCTCATTCAGTAGAGTATGCTACTGTTGATCTTGGGATCATGTGTTCAAGCCGCACAATGAAGGTATAGAGTTTTGTTAAGAGTAAACAGAAAACTGGAAACACAATTAAACTTTCTTTTACCACATCCATTTGTATGTATATAAAGTGTGTGAATGTATTATGGCTTTTATAAAATAACGTAATTTTTTTAAACTTATTTCTCATCAAAACTTTGACAATTTTACTCTATCTTTCAGTATTCAATATTACCAGTAATAAATGGCATGGAAGTCTGATTATTGTTCCTATACATAACTCTTCTTTCTGGAAATGTCCACTGACCTTCTCCCCCAATCCTTGGCATTTTGAAATTTCACTTAGATGTTTCCAGATCTGGGTCTTTTTTATTCAATCTGCTCTGTACTTTGGAAAGCCTTTCATTCCGAAGTTTTGTATGTCATTTAAACTCAGGGACATTTTCTTCTATTTGACAACTTTTTCCTCTTCATCCTTGTCTTATGAAACTGATCTTGTCTTATGAAACTCCTGATAGGCACTATTAGATTTGCTTATGTGTTTTTTCTTGTGTTTTCCATGTTTTCATCCTTGTTCTGCATTTGGAGTTTACCTTGACTTGATTTTCTGGATTTGCAGTTTGACCATGTTTTCATCTTTGTTCTGCATTTAGGAGTTTACCTTGACTTGATTTTCTGGATTTGCAGTTTGACCTTATCAGTCTTATCATTTAGTTTACTGATTGATTTTTCTAAATTTGACAATATTTTTTTAAAGATTTCTTATTAGAGACAGAGAGACAGAGCCGGGGGAGGAGCAGAGGGAGAGGGACAAGCAGACCCTGCACTGAGTGTGGGGCCCGACGTCAGGGTCAATCTCAGGACCCTGAGATCATGACATGAGCCGAAACCAATGAGCCAGTCACTTAACTGATTGAGCCTCCCAGGCACCCCTAAATTTGACAGTATTTTTAATTGCCAGGAACTTTTTCTTATTCTCCAGGTACCCCATTTTCTCCCTCTTAGTGACCTGCTCCTTTATGAACGCAATAGCCTCTCACATTTCTGAGTATGCTAATAAAAATTCAAATTTTAAGTTCTAGTCTCAGCATCATCTGAGTCCCCTTAGTTTAGTTAGTTCAGCTTTGTCCACTGTCCTTGATGTTTTCTTTAGATGTCTAGTGATCTGTAGCAGTTGGTTTATATTTAAGTGAAGGACTAGGTTGATTAATCCAGACTATATATCTAATGAGGATTTCCTCTGTAGTATATAGGCTGGCCCCCCCTGCCCCCGCCCCTGCTTTCTATGAAATAAGAGGTCTTGAGTGGGGGCTAAGAGGTAAGCCTGTCCTCAGGCAGGCTTCTCCTTCAGATTTGTAGGCAAAGAGCAGGTGAACAAGCTAATTGAGAAGGAAGAATTTATCCTGTGGATACACCATATTAGTGCAAGCCTTTCTGTTGGAAGAACAGAAGGGGAGAAAGGTGGTATCATCCATAGAAGTGTTAGGAAATGTGGTAAGGGGAATTTTTGGTTGTCATAATAAATGTGAGCACTACAGACATTTGGTGGAGAACAGTTCTGGGCCAAAAGGAATTTTTGTTCCCCAAATGCTAATAGTTTCCTGTTTGAGAAATACTGTGTATTAGTATATTCCCTCCCGTACAGTAGCCTTTCCTCCACCCCTTCTCCTTTAGGGTCCATCATGAAGAACCAGATTTACATTTGCCTCTGCGCTCCTTTGTTCAGGCCCAACGTCTGTGCTAGGAATCCTTCCCATGCAGAATACCCACCACTCTCTGCAAAGACATGTGTGGTACTTAGGCTAAAGGAATGCTCTTGTATATAAGGTTCCTTATTTGCTTTGAGTGGCTGCCTCTCCACTGTGTCTGCACTTTTCTTGACTCCCAGCTTAGATTTTCTCTAGGAATGCTGTGGGACATACAACTCCGTATTTTGTTTTGAGACTTTAAATATTGATCATAAATTCAAGATTTTGAGTAGAGTCAACTCACTTTGGCCCTTTCCACTGGGATGCTTCCACTGGTATCTACCTGGTTTCCCATCTTTTCATCCTGTCACCACCATCAAAGAAAGAGTTAACATTTTACTCCTTTTCAGTATTCCCTCAATGTTAATAATGCACTAGGAGTTGTTCTAGGAGTTTTCCATGTATTATTTAGCAGCAACAACCTTGTGAGTTAGATACTATTGTCCTTTTCCACTTAACAGGTGAAAGAAACGGACTTGGGGATGTTAAGTCATTTACTCAGCTTTTTAGGGCTAGTTAAGTGGTTAAGTCCAGGCTCTTAACCACTATGCTGTATCACCTAACTGCAGTTCCTTCATAGTGTTATCATCATCATCAGGCTTTATACACATGTTTACACATTTTGGTCTACTAGTTTGACTTTTTGAAGGGTATGTCTCTAGTCTCTTCAGCGGGTAACTTTATGCCTAGCCTATAAGCCCTCTGCTAATGTTGATTAAATTAGCTGAGCACATTCAGAGTTCTTTGATTCAGCATAACTATAACTAAATTGGAATTTTAAGATATTAGTGTGAGAGCTAAGATATTGACAGTATATTGTCATTTTATGGAAAACGAGTATTAGCGACTTAACATTAATGGTTCACATGACCTCTCCTGTGATGGTTAAATCAGTTGTGTGAAAATAGTTGTGTCACAATTTAAACTTAAAGAAACCTGACTTGATCTACATTTCAGTAGATTTTTTGGGTATCATTTCTTGGAAATATATTTTTAAAAAGAATTTTGCTCCTCTATTTCAACTACATTAGAAGTAGTCCAAATAACTTTTAAGTATCTCCTTTAAAATTATGCTTAAATCATTCCAAAAGCCCATAGGAGATTTCATTTAAGGAATTCTATAAATTATCCAACATGGTTCTGGTGAAATAATTGTTATTTTATCTACAAAATATAACAACAAATAATTTTAACATCTTATGAAAACTTAACATACCTGTCATATTTTCAATGGCAAATCTAGTTTGTTGAGTCAAATGGGAATGAATGTACCACCAAATGTGGTTACAAAGGATTTTTTATATTACAATAGGCTCAAGGCCTAATTTATTAAGAATAATTCATTTAATTAGCTATAATTCTAAAACCTGGCAGAAATGCTTACATAAAACAATTCTAAAGAGCTTTTGGGACAATATAGGTGGGTAAGTACCGTTTATTTTATTATATTTGCCTTATGTACTGAATTACATTATAGAAAGTTAGAAATATATTTATATGTAAGAAGAATTACTGAAAGCCATTTTAGTAGACTAAGCATTGAAGGAAAACACTTCAGTCTTTATGGTTTATTATATAATTTGTATAAAGTTGCTAGCTTTAAGATTACTGCTTTGTAAACTACACCATATTTTGCTAATTCCAAGTATTGTTCAGATGTTTATGAAATAACAATATATAATTTAAAACTGTTCTTGATTTTAGTAAGAGAAAAATATTATATTTTTGTGACTGAAACTGTATTGTGAAGAAATTAGGATGTACCAGACTGTGGGCTGGTTGCTGGGAATATAGGTTTGAACAAGACAGATATAATTTCTATGCTTATCAGACTTAGAGTTTAGAAAAGAATAATACAGGGGCACCTGGGTGGCTCAGTTGGTTAAGCAACTGCCTTCGGCTCAGGGCATGATTCTGGAGTCCCGGGATCAAGTCCCACATCAGGCTCCCTGCTCAGCAGGGAGTCTGCTTCTCCCTCTGACCCTCCCGCACTCATGCTCTCTCTCTCCCATTCTCTCTCTCAGATAAATAAATAAAACCTTTTAAAAAAAAGAAATAAAAAAAAAGAATAATACATTAAACAAATACCAAAATAATTATAGGTTTATCAGAGTCATAATGTATAGAATACTATGAAAATATATATTAGGAGAATTTATCCTAATCGGGGCATAGAAATTCTGTTCCTGAAGGATAAGTATGAATTAGGTACACAAAAGTGGTTGTGCATATTTGGTGGTAAATGGAGGGAGGACTTGGCATCAGGACAGGGATTAGATTGAAATAACTAAAGCTGTAAAAGGTGGTGCAGATTGAATCTAGCATTGTATTGAAATGGCTTATGGGCCATGAAATCTACATTTCAATTACTTACATACACACATGCATGAGAGGCTATTCTAGTCTGGGAAAGAAATGATGATGGCTAAGACTCATGAGGGGGATGGAATGAAATTGGATTCCACAAATATTTAGGAGGTAGAATCTACCTTTGCTCTAAGTTAGTTTCTTTTTCTACTGTTCCAAATATTTTTGCTATTTTTTTTGTCCAGTTTTTTCCTCTTTATTTTTGTGGGGCTATATCTTTATTAATACTATGCTACTGTTTTAATAGAGGTTCTGAAGGGCAAGAATATAAGCTCAAGTAGTCATTCTGCCATATTTAACTAAACCCAAACTGATTTGAAATGTCACCTTTAACATATATTAAATCCTGGTTAGCTCCTGTCCTTTAAGATTTGTCTGTTGCCGTGTCAATACTGCACTATTTTAATTTATACTGTTTTTTATATTTGATAACACAGGTACCTCCTTTATATTTGTGTTTTTTCCTAAAATTATTGGCTAGTTTTACCCATTTTCTCTTTCAAGTAAATTTTGGAATAGCTTTACAAAAAATCCTGTTGGGATTTTTATTAGGATTTATTCATTTTTTTTTAAAGAATAATTTGGAGAGAATTCATATTTTTATAGTACTGAGTCTTCCTATCTCAGAACATAGTCTCTTCATTTATTTATTTTAAATGTTCTTTATTATATTTTATAGTTTTTCTCATACCTATCTGGAAGAACATTTTTATTTTAGCATTATTTTTTACTTGTAGATCTTGTTGCTATTGTGAATGGGGTATCTTTTCTTTTTTTCCAGCAATGATGTTTTTTAACTGGTTATAATTATTATTTAGGAAAGTTTCTTTTTTTCTTTATTGCTCTTTTGTCTAGTCACTTAGCCAAATTCTTTTAGCTAACTTGAATAATTTTTCAGCTGATTCCTTGAGACTTTTCCAAGTAGATAATTATCATCAGTGGCTTTATATATTTATTATTATTTTTTTAACATTCATCTATGGGGTTTTTAACATTTGATCACAACTTTCAGTATAAGGGCACCTGGGTGGCTTACTTGGTTAAAGCGTCTGACTCTTGATTTTGGCTCAGGTCATGATCTTAGGGTCATGAGATTGATCCCCATATTGGGCTCTATACTCAGTGGGGAGTCTGCTGGAGATTCTCTCCCTCTGCTTCCCCTCCCCCACCCCAGTAAAGAAACAAATCTTAAAAAAAAAAAAAAAACCTTTCAATATAGTTTTGAAAAGTAGTGGTCTTGGTGTTCTGGTCTTGTCCCTGGCTTTAATGTAAAGCTTTTCCCTTTTCTTTATAAGTATGATGTTTCATATAGACGCTGGTATAAAATGACTGTTTTCCTTCTATTCTTACTATGGTATGATTTTTCCATTAGGATTCAATTTTGAATTTTATTTGATGTACTGTATTCAAAGCATTGAGATGATAGGATTTTTTTCTTATACTGTGATAATATATTAAATTACATTATATATTTCTTAATGTCAAATCATTTTTACATAACTAGGAGAAACTCTACTTGGCCATTGTTATTTTTTAAGACGTTAGATTCAATTTGCTAATATGTTTTTTAAGATATTTGCCTATATGCTCATAAGTGAGTTTAATATATAATTTTCTTTTTTTTATTGAGTTTTGAAATCTGCATAGAAGTTGGAATGCTTTCAATCTTTTCTATGTTTTCTTTTAAAAATGTGAAGTAGCTCTTTCTTGAAGGTTTGATAGAATTTCTTTTTTTTTTTTTTTAAAGATTTTATTATTTTTAAGTACTCTTTACACCCAACATGGGGCTCGAACTTATAACCCGAGATCAACAGTTGTATGCTCTACCAACTGAGCCAGTCAGGAGCCCCTGGTAGAATTTATTCTTAAATCTTTCCTGGACTAGTGTCTTTTTTAAGAAGGTAGATCTTTGAAAACTTCTTCAATTTCTTCTTTTATGATCTATTTCTATCTCCTAAACTTTAGTAGTTGACATTTTCCTAGAAACGCTCTACTTGACTAGATTTTAAACATAAAGTTGTTTATTACATTCTTTTTAATCTTCTTTATGACTGCAGTTATTTCTTGTTGCATCCCTGATGTTACTTGTGCCTTTTTTTAATCAGACTAGCCAAGCATTTATCTATTTTTATTGGTCTTTTGAGAGAGCCAGCTTATTGATCAAATTATGCTTTTATTTTTTTTTATTTCTGCTTTTGCTTTTATTAATTCCTTATTTATGAATTTCCCATCACCTTGTAAATTTTGGTCTTTTGTGATCCACAGCAGTTCTTTTATATTTCTCATTGAGGAAATTTTCTAGTGGGAGAATTTTTCAGTTTGATCTTCTTGCACATTATAATTTAATCTTTTTTCTTTCTTTTGCTCTTTCTTTCCTTTTTCTCCCCCTCCCCCATTCCAGTAATTTTGTTTCATTGGCAGTTAATACTTCCGTTTGTTGAATTTGGTGAATCATAGTCATGCTACTAGTTTTCATAAGTGCTCGATGATTCTTTGATTTGTAAATGAACAATTTAGATTAACTATATTAATTTTTCTCTCATATAAGAATACCATTTATATATGTCATTTAACCTAGCTTCTTAATAAAGAGTCAGTCCTACAGTGATCATTATGGAGGAGGAGTGGAACTTGCAGGAAACTTACCTTCTGAGTTTTGGGATTTTCTTTTCTTCCTGGAAATCTCTGAGTAAATGGGGACATTTTGCTTCTCTGGCACTACAGAGAGCTTCCTATCTTATATATTAAGCTTTTACATATACTGGAGTTGATAGATTTAGTTTATGTTTAATATGTTATAGGGTTAATCTCATAACTAATTTTCTCATTTTTTTTTCATATATTCTTAGGATAATTTTGTTGAAAAGAACAATTGCATTTTTTGAGTAGTTCATGTTATGAGGTAACTAATGAAGTTAGACCAGTGAATTGATTTATTTTTTTATTTTTAAAGATTTTATTTATTTGAGAGAGAATGAGATAGAGGATGAGAGGGGGGAGGGTCAGAGGGAGAAGCAGACTCCCTGCTGAGCAAGGAGTCTGATGCGGGACTCGATCCTGGGACTCCAGGATCATGACCTGAGCCGAAGGCAGTCGCTTAACCAACTGAGCCACCCAGGTGCCCCAGTGAATTGATTTAGAGGAAACCATTCCTTCACACTGCCCCATAGCATCCCAATACATGAGGGACAAAGGGATTATGCCCAGTCAGAATGTTACTCATTTTGTTCATGACAGAGTATGGAATGAAAGTGTCAGAGCAGATCCTTGCATGTCAGGGAAGTTATGTTAGTGTTTCCATATCCTGGTGTAACTGGAGCAGCAAGGTAGGTTGTTCTATATACACCTACTGCCTCACCAATTTCCCCACCAGTTCCAGTCTGCCTTTCCTACTAATCAACTCTGAGATGCCCCAAACCCAGATGGTCCCATTCAGCCATGTAAAAAGGGTAAGACATGGATGAGGCCAAATCCCCTCATCCCAACTCTCACCTTTGGGATTAAATAGCATGGAATAGGGCAGGTAAAATATCAAAACCAAGAAGAAAAAAAAGCAAGGATTTTTAAGGAAGCTTTGACAGGAATGTTAAGAATAACATCTGAATTCAACTCCAGAAAAAAACTGCTATCAGGGGAAAACGAAGTCTTAGTGACTGTTCTGAAACTGCCCATAAGAAGGGGTTGGGGATCTGATGAGCGTCGGCATCAGGCGCCTTAACCCAGCATTTGGTTCATCCCGCAGCGCCAGTTCTGCTTACCAGAAGCGGTCCACTAGGCACTCGTATTCCACACCTGGCTCCACGCCAGTGAGCAGGGTTTCTTACCCATTTAAAGCTGGAGAATAGGTTGAGATCATTTCGGCCCCAAGACTTCTAATCATTCGATTTACCAGATAAAACTGTGGGTTCACGTGCAAGAGCGCCAGCTATCCTGAGGGAAACTAGATGGTTCAATTAGTCTTTCGCCCCTATACCCAGGTTGGACGACTGATTTGCACATCAGGACCGCTACGGACCTCCACCAGAGTTGGCTGGGGAATGATCCTTTAGGCATGAGCTGTAGAAGCCTTGGACTCAATGAGGCTTTGGCTGGGCCAGCCTGTATCTGCTGGGTAAGCACACTGCAGTCTGTCTGGCTCAGTCTTCAGCAAGAGTCCTTCAGCTCCATCACAGAGTACTCCACAGTTTGTTACAGTGTCCTTAAAGCTCTTCAAGGAGGTGCTTGGCATGTTTACTCTTCTACCTGGAGGGGGAGGTATGTTACCTGATGGTTGCTGGAGAGACTTTAGGAGATTGGGTTTGGTCTCCAGCTACTGACTGTTGTTGCTGAGAGCTCCCACTCTGTGCCTTGGCCATGGTGGCAAGCTTGGTCAGGGACTCCTGATATAACAATACTCTGTCTAGCTACAGACCCCTGTCCCATACTGGGCCATCTCAGCCATCCAGCAGGGATAGGGTATAGTGAGAGCTTTGAGTGCCACTTGAAAGGAGTACTAGTGATTCAAAGATCTAGCAGCTAGGGGTGGAAGTTCTTGCCCATAAAGGAACAGGGATGCCATCCTCTACTTGAAATGGGATCTCAGGGGCATGGATGACATCCAGAACTTTCATCCTAGACAGTTGTAACAATTATGATTTCCCTGGGTATCCAGCTGTAGCAGCCTTGCATCGCCATCCCCAAGGAGCTGGGGTTCATACCAGATATCCTAAAGCTTGAATAGTAGAATATCAATCTCCTCTTTGAAGTCTTTGGGGGCATGGGTCACAAAGGGACATGAGATCCCCTTCAAGATTTCCTTGTAAAACACATGATTTGCTTTTTCCTAAAACTAAATAGCAGTGCATATACCAGATTCCTATAGACATTCACCAGCACAATGTTGCCCTTGGACAGCAAGTTACTGCCAGATGCTATGACCTCCCCAACTTGTGCAGAACTGCATTGGTTTTTCCCTGCTCCCCTGCCTCCTCAGCCCAGGTTCCTTGAAGCTCCCTGGCCATTACCTTAATGGGGGAAGAACAAGCCAGACCTGTCCTGAAAACATGTGGGAGGGTTTATTGTAGTTTGATTAGAACTCCATTAAATGGGGGCGGAGCAAGATGGCAGAGGAGTAGGAGACCTGGATTTCGTCTGGTCTCAGGAATTCAGCTGGATAGGGATCAAACCATTCTGAACACCTTCAAACTCAACAGGAGATCAAAGAAAATAGCAACAACTCTCTGAACAGAAAAGCGACCACTTTCTGGAAGGTAGGACGTGCGGAGAAGTGAATCCGAGGCAATATTCGGGAGGATAGATGGCGGGGGAGGGGCCTCCGTCGGCCGCTTCTGGCAAGTGATAGAGCCGTGGAGCACAAAATCAGAACTTTTCGAAGTCGGCTCTGTTGAGGGACGTCGCTCTAGTGGCTAAGCGGGGGGGTGGAACCCTCACGGGACAGTGTGGTCTCAGGACCCTCGGGGGTCACAGAAAGACAGAGGGTGCCTGAATGCGGCAGAGCTCCCAGGTACCGGAGCAGGGAAGCCAGCTGCAGAGACGGAGCCGAGGAGTGGGCTCTCAGCTCGGGGTTGCCATAAACTGTGATCCGCGGCACAGTCGTGCCACTGCTCCTCCAGCAGGGACCCAACAAGCGGCAGATCCGGGGAAACTCCCCTTCCTCCCTCGGGAGGAGCAGTGTGGGAGCGCACCGCAGGGATCTCCTGGGCTTGGGGACTCCACAGCAGGTCAGGTGCCAGAGATAGAAATACTCGGTCACAGGCCGGGTGAGCATGGAGTGCAGCCGGAGACCGGGGAGCCGGGAGTGACTGACGGCTTTTCTCTGGGGGCTCACTGAGGAGCGGGACTCTGAGTTCTGGGCTCCTCCAGGGCAGAGATTGGGAGGCTGCCATTTTCACTCTCATCCTCCAAAGCTCTACGGAAAGCTTGCAGGGAACAAAAGCTCCCGAGAGCAAACCCGAGCAGATTACTTAGCCTGGACCGGCAAGGGTGGGGCAATTCCGCCTCCAGCAAAGACATTTGGCAACCACGGCAACAGGCCCCTCCCCCAGAAGATCAGTGAGAACAGCCAGCCAAGACCAAGTTTACCGATCAATGAGAATGGCAGAACTCCAGCGCTAGGGGAATAATGCACATAGAATCCATGGCTTTTTTACCATGATTCTTTAGTCTTTCAAAGTTAATTTTTTTTTAACTGTCTTTTTTTTTTTTCCCTTTTTCAGCCAACATCTTATCAATCCCTTTTTTAAAAATCATTTTTATTTTTCATTTTTATACTCATATTCTATCCCTTCATAGTAGTTACCTGTATTTTTGGCATACATATATGTTGTTCTCTCTTTAAAATTTTGAGATAGTTTCTTCTAACAGATCAAAATATACCTTAAATCTCTGGTGTATGGTTTTTTTCTACTCTCCTGCCTGATCACATTCTCTCCGTTGTTTTTTTTTTTAATCCTTTTTTCAAACAACTTCTTATCAATTCCTTTTATAAAATGTTTTATAATTTTCATCTTTACAGTCATATTCCATCCCTTCATCATATCAACCCTTATTTTGTACATATATAAGTTTTTCTTTCTTTAAAATTTTGGGAGGCACTTCAAACAGACCAACATAACCCAAAATCTAGTGTGTGGCACTCATCTATGTACCAGCCTGATCATATTTGATCATATTCTGTTTTTTTTTGTTTTGTTCTGTTTTTGTTTGTTTTTATCTTTATCTTTTTTCTTTTTCTTTTTCTTTTTTCTCTCTTTCCCTTTCTTTTACCCCGGCTTCAGGTCTTTTCTGATTTGTTTAGAGTATATTTTCTGGGAACGTTGTTACCCTGTTAGCATTTTGTTCTCATTAATCTACTCTCCTCTGGACAAAATGACAAGATGGAAAAAATCACCTCAACAAAAAGAACAAGAGGCAGTACCGACTGCCAGGGACCTACTCAATAGGGACATTAGTACGATGTCAGATCTAGAGTTCAGAATCATCACTTTAAAGATACTAGCTGGGCTTGAAAAAAGCATGGAAGTTACTAGAGAAACGCTTTCTGGAGAAATAAAAGAACTAAAATCTAACCAAGTTGAAATCAAAAAAGCTATTAATGAGGTGCAATCAAAAATGGGGGTGTTAACTGCTAGGATAAATGAGGTAGAAGAGAGAATCAGTGAGATAGAAGACCAAATGATGGAAAATAAAGAAGCTGAGAAAAAGATAAACAACTACTGGATCACGAGGGCAGAATTCAAGAGATAAGCGATACCATAAGACGAAACAATATTAGAATAATTGGGATCCCAGAAGAAGAAGAAAGAGAGAAAGGGGCAGAAGGTATATTGGAGCAAATTATAGCAGAGAACTTCCTAATTTGGGGAAGGAAACAGGCATCAAAATCCAGGAAGCACAGAGAACCCCTCTCAAAATCAATAAAAATAGGTCAACACCCCAACATCTAGTAGTAAAACTTAACGAGTCTCAGAGACAAAGAGAAAATCCTGAAAGCAGCTCGGGAGACGAGATATGTAACCTACAGTGGTAGAAACATTAGATTGGCAACAGACCTATCCACAGAGACCTGGCAGGCCAGAAAGGACTGGCAGGATATATTCAGAGCACTAAATGAGAAAAATATGCAGCCAAGAATACTCTATCCAGCTAGGCTGTCATTGAAAATTGAAGGAGAGATAAAAAGCTTCCAGGACAAATAAAAACTAAAGGAATTTGCAAACATGAAACCAGCTCTACAAGAAATCTTGAAAGGGGTCCTCTAAGCAAAGAGAGAGCCTAAAAACAACGTAGACCAGAAAGGAAAACAGACAATATACGGTAACAGTCATCTTAACAGGCAATACAATGGCACTAAATTCCATCTTTCAATAGTTACCCTGAATGTAAATGGGCTAAATGCCCCAATCAAATGACACAGGCTATCAGATTGGATTAAAAAACAAGACCCATCGATATGCTGTCTGCAAGAGACTCATTTTAGACCCAAAGACACCCCCAGATTTAAAGTGAGGGGGTGGAAAACCATTTACCATGCTAATGGACACCAAAAGAAAGCTGGGGTGGCAATCCTTATATCAGACAAATTAGATTTTAAGCCAAGGACTGTAATAAGAGATGAGGAAGGACACTATATCATACTTAAAGGGTCTGCCCAACAAGAAGATCTAACAATTGTAAATATCTATGCTCCTAACATGGGAGCAGCCAATTATATAAGGCAATTAATAACAAAAGCAAAGAAACACATTGACTACAATAATAGTGGGGGACTTTAACCCCCCCCTCACTGAAATGGACAGATCGTCTAAGCAAAAGATCAACAAGGAAATAGAGACTTTAAGTGACACACTGGAACAAATGGACTTCACAGACATATTCAGAACATTCCATCCCAAAGCAGCAGAATACACATTCTTCTCTAGTGCCCATAGAACATTCTCCAGAATCGATCACATCCTCTGTCATAAATCAGGTCTCAACCGGTACGAAAAGATTGGGATCATTCCCTGCCTATTTTCAGACCACAATGCTTTGAAACTAGAACTCAATCACAAGAGGAAAGTTGGAAAGAACTCAAATCCATGGAGGCTAAAGAGCATACTACTAAAGAATGAATGGGCCAACCAGGAAATTAAAGAAGAATTAAAGAAATTCATGGAAACCAATGAAAATGAAAACACAACTGTTCAAAATCTTTGGGATGTAGCAAAGGCAGTCCTAAGAGGAAAGTATATAGCAATACAAGCCTTTCTCAAGAAACAAGAAAGGTCTCAAGTACACAACCTAACCCTACACCTAAACGAGCTGGAGAAAGAACAGCAAATAAAGCCTAAACCCAGCAGGAGAAGAGAAATAATAAAGATCAGAGCAGAAATCAATGAAATAGAAACCAAAAGAACAGTAGAACAGATCAACGAAACTAGGAGCTGGTTCTTTGAAAGAATTAACAAGATTGATAAACCCCTGGCCAGACTTATCAAAAAGAAAAGAGAAATGACCCAAATCAACAAAATCATGAATGAAAGAGGAGAGATCACAACCAACACCAAAGAAATACAAACAATTATAAGAACGTATTATGAGCAACTCTATGCCAGCAAATTTGATAACCTGGAAGAAATGGAGGCATTCCTAGAGATGTATCAACTACCAAAACTGAACCAGGAAGAAATAGAAAACCTGAACAGACCTATAACCACTAAGGAAATTGAAGCAGTCATCAAAAATCTCCCATCAAACAAAAGCCCAGGGCCAGATGGCTTCCCAGGGGAATTCTACCAAACATTTAAAGAAGAATTAGTACCTATTCTTCTGAAACTGTTCCAAAAAACAGAAACGGAAGGAAAACTTCCAGACTCATTCTATGAGGCCACCATTACCTTGATCCCCAAACCAGACAAAGACCCCATCAAAAAGGAGAATTACAGACCAATATCCCTGATGAACATGGATGCAAAAATTCTCACCAAAATATTAGCCAATAGGATCCAACAGTCCATTAAGAGGATTATTCACCATGACCAAGTGGGATTTATCCCTGGGCTTCAAGGTTGGTTCAGCATCCGCAAATTAATCAACGTGATACAATACATTAACAAAAGAAAGAACAAGAATCCTATGATCCTCTCAATAGATGCAGAAAAAGCATTTGACAAAGTACAGCATCCTTTCTTGATCAAAACTCTTCAGAGTATAGGCATAGAGGGTACATACCTCAATATCATAAAAGCCATCTATGAAAAACCTACAGCGAATATCATTCTCAATGGGGAAAAACTAAGAGCTTTCCCCCTAAGGTCAGGAACGTGGCAGGGATGTCCACTATCACCACTGCTATTCAACATAGTATTAGAAGTCCTAGCCACAGCAATCAGACAACAAAAAAATAAAAGGCATTCGAATTGGCAAAGAAGAAGTCAAACTCTCACTCTTTGCAGATGATATGATACTTTATGTGGAAAACCCCAAAGACTCCACCCCAAAACTGCTAGAACTCATACAGGAATTCAGTAAAGTGGCAGGATATAAAATCAATGCACAGAAATCAGTGGCATTCCTATACACCAACAACAAGACAGAAGAAAGAGAAATTAAGGAGTCGATCCCATTTACAATTGCACCCAAAACCATAAGATACCTAGGAATAAATCTAACCAAAGAGACAAAGGATCTGCACTCAGAAAACTATAAAATACTCATGAAAGAAATTGAGGAAGACACAAAGAAATGGAAAAACGTTCCATGCTCCTGGATTGGAAGAACAAATATTGTGAAGATGTCAATGCTACCTAGAGCAATCTACACATTCAATGCAATCCCCATCAAAATACCATCCACTTTTTTCAAAGAAATGGAATAAATAATCCTAAAATTGGTATGGAACCAGAAAAGACCCCGAATAGCCAGAGGAACGTTGAAAAAGAAAAGCAAAGCTGGCGGCATCACAATTTTGGACTTCCAGCTCTATTATAAAGCTGTCATCATCAAGACCGTATGGCACTGGCACAAAAACAGACACATAGATCAATGGAACAGAATAGAGAGTCCAGAAATGGACCCTCAACTCTATGGTCAACTAATCTTTGACAAAGCAGGAAAGAATGTCCAATGGAAAAAAGTCTCTTCAACAAATGGTGTTGGGAAAATTGGACAGCCACATGCAGAAGAATGAAACTGGACCATTTCCTTATACCACACACAAAAATAGACTCCAAATGGTTGAAAGACCTCAATGTGAGACAGGAGTCCATCCAAATCCTAAAGGAGAACACAGGCAGCAACCTCTTCGACCTCAGCCAGAGCAACTTCTTCCTAGAAACATCGCCAAAGGCAAGGGAAGCAAGGGCAAAAATGAACTATTGGGACTTCATCAAGATAAAAAGCTTTTGCACAGCAGAAGAAACAGTCAACAGAATCAAAAGACAATAGACAGAATGGGAGAAGATATTTGCAAATGACATATCGGATAAAAGGCTAGTATCCAAAATCTATAAAGAACTTATCAAACTCAACACCCAAAGAACAAAGAATCCAATCAAGAAATGGGCAGAAGACATGAACAGACATTTTTCCAAAGAAATCCAGATGGCGAACAGACACATGAAAAAGTGCTCACCATCGCTCGGCATGAGGGAAATCCAAACCAAAACCTCAATGAGATACCACCTCACACCAGTCAGAATGGCTAAAATTAACAAGTCAGGAAACGACAGATGTTGGCGGGGATGCGGAGAAAGGGGAACCCTCCTACACTGTTGGTGGGAATGCAAGCTGGTGCAGCCACTCTGGAAAACAGTATAGAGGTTCCTCAAAAAGTTGAAAATAGAGCTACCATACGATCCAGTAATTGCACTACTGGATATTTACCCCAAAGATACAAATGTAGGGATCCGAAGGGGTACGTGCACTCCTATGTTCATAGCAGCAATGTCCACAATAGCCAAACTGTGGAAAGAGTGAAGATGTCCATCGACAGATGAATGGATAAAGAAGATGTGGTATATATATACAATGGAATATTATGCAGCCATCAGAAGGAATGAGATCTTGCCATTTGCAACGACGTGGATGGAACTGGAGGGTATTATGCCGAGCGAAATAAGTCAATCAGAGAAAGACATGTATCATATGACCTCACTGATACGAGGAATTCTTAATCTCAGGAAACAAACTGAGAGTTGCTGGAGTGAGGGGTGGAATGGGAGGGATGGCGTGAGTGGGTGGTGGACACTGGGGAGGGTATGTGCTCTGGTAAGCACTGTGAATTGTGCAAGACTGATGAATCTCAGATCTGTACCTCTGAAACAAATAATGCAATATATGTTAAGAAAAAGAAAAAGAGGGTAGCAGGAGGGGAAGGATGAAGTGGGGGGAATCGGGGGGACGAACCATGAGAGACGATGCACTCTGAAAAACAAACTGAGGGTTCTATAGGGGAAGGGGGTGGGAGAATGGGTTAACCTGGTTTTGGGTATTAGGGAGGGCATGTTCTGCATGGAGAACTGGGTGTTATGCACAAACAATGAATCATGGAATACTACATCTAAAACTAATGATGTATGGTGATTAACATAACAATAAAATTTTTTTTAAAAAACGAACTCCATTAAATGTACCAATTAATTTGGGAATGCTTGGCAACTTTATAATATTCAAGATCCCTTTTCCAGAACATCGGATATTTGACTGACTTATCAGTGTTTAATTAAATTTCATATAATCAAGAATGAATAACAATTTTTTAAGATCTTTAAAATAACCCAGGGTGTATTTTACAATCTCCACCACTTTTCTTCCCACTTAATTAAGCACCAGTATAAAAATTTAAGTACCTCAAGAACCGGTATAGAAGGTACATTTTAAAAAGATTTTCAGTGTAACCATTTGGTGATATTAAATTATTATTTTATTAGTTTGCAAACAATATTTTGGTTACATTGTTTAAAAAGAGCCCTGATCTTTTAGACAGATACACTGAAATGTGATACCTGGGATTTGCTTCAAAGTTATATAGTATAGAGAGTATATAGGAATATGAAACAAGATTTGCCGTGAGTAGCTAGTTGTTAGAGCTGATAGTTATTGGGTTCATTATGTTATTTTGTCTCCCTTTATAAATGTTTGGAATTATTCATAATGAAAGTTAAAAATAAAGACAAATCGAGAACATGAAAGAAAAACATCATGGAAGTAGAGCTAACTAGTTACAGGATAAAAATATTTCTCAAGATTATTGATTCTGTTGTTCTCTACCCACTGAAAGGTACACATTGGACCCCAAACAAAATTATGAAATAGGCTTTGTTTGTATTCTTTATTTCCTGGGTCTCCTTTCTTCATTTTAGCCCAGTATGGGTTTTCCTTCTACTTGTTTTAAGTGCATATTTTTCTCCTGTTCACATCTTTCAGAATTGTCACTCATTTACACAGACTGAATAGGAGGCCTAGAGATGAACCTGTCCAGATTAAAGTACAAGAGAAGAATGCTTTGGGAGGGAGTTCAGGAGTAGTAGTCAGGGAATAGGTCTGATAGAGTGTTGGAAAAATTCTTGAGGATTTGGAAAAATTACAGAAATGTGAAAAGTTTGTTAGAACATTTGGGGGAAAAATGTGTAGGATTCCCATATGTGACTTTATTAAAAATTGCCAGTCTGGAGATAAAGGAAGGTAAAAGCTTAATCCTCTAGTATTCTAACAGAAAATAAAGAAATACTATCTAAAATGGGTAAAAGAAAAAGAAGCAATATTAGCGTATTATTCAGAAATACAGATGTGATTAAATGAAACTATAACAAATTCAAAGTAGTTACTTCTGCAGAGTAATGTAAGTTGGGAGGGAGGAGGACAGTATGGAACAGAGAACTGCCGTATTTCGTTATAAGCCAGTTAGTACAGTCTGGCTTTTAACGTCTATATTTTAATAAAAATTTAAAAATAGTAAAAACTGCGAATTTAGTAGACTTATTCCAAAGAAACATCAAGAGGAGATAAAACTAAAAAAATTAATCTGAATAATATTAATATTATGATATTGAATGTAGTAGGAGTCTAGCTTCACTTTTTTTTTTTTTTTTAAGATTTTATTTATTTATTTGACAGAGAGAGACACAGCAAGAGAGGGAACACAAGCAGGGGGAGAGGGAGAAGCAGGCTTCCCACTGAGCAGGGAGCCCGATGCAGGGCTCGATCCCAGGACCCTGAGATCATGACCTGAGCCGAAGGCAGACGCTTAACAACTGAGCCACCCAGGTGCCCCCTAGCTTCACTCTTTTGCATATTCATATTCTGTTGTCCCAGTACCATTTGTTGAAAAGACTGTTCTTTCCTCTGTTGAATTGTCTTGCGACCCTTGTTGAAAGTCAGTTGACCTTAAATAGATATATAGGTTTTATTTTTGGACTGTAAGTTGTTTTTTGTTTTTTGGGGTTTTTTTTTTTTTTTCAGATTTATTTGTTTTATTAAAGAGAGTGGGGGGAGGGGCAGAGGGAGAGAATCTTCAAGCCAACTCCCTGCTGAGTGTGGAGCCTGATACAGGGCTTGGTCCCATGACCATAAGCTCATGACTTGAGCTGAAAGCAAGAGTCCAATGTTTAACAGACTGAGCCACTCACGTGCCCCTGGACTCTTAAGTTTTATGTCTCTCTGTATGCTAGTACCACACAGTCCTGATTACTGTAGCTTTTTAGTCAGTTTTGAAATTAAGTATGGGTCCTCTTTGAAGATTGTTTGCCTATTCTGGGTCCACTGCATTTTCCATATGAATTTTGAAATCAGTTTCCCAATTTCTGCAAAAAAGGGGGAGAGGACATTAGAGATTTTGACAGGGATTGCATTAAATCTGTAGATCAGTTTGGGGAGTGTTGCCATCTTAATAGCAGGAAGTCTTCCGATCCATGAATATAGGATATCTTTCTATTTATTTTAGTCTTCTTTAATTCTTTCAGTGATGTTTTATAGTTTCAGTGTATAAATCTTACACTTCTTTTGTTGCATTTATTCCTAATTTATTGTTTTTGATGCTGTTGTAAAAAGAATGTTTTCATAATTTCATTTTCAGATTATTCATTGCTAGTATTTAGAAATATGTTTGATTTTTGTATTTTCAACTTGAATCCTGCAACCTTTTTGAACTCATTCTAGTAATTTTTGTGTGTGTATTCCTTAGCATTTTCTATGTACAAGGTTATGTCATCTGCAGAATGAGATAGTTTTACTTACTGCTTTCCAATGCCATTTATTTCTTGCCTAACTCCCTTGGCTAGAATCTCCACTATAATGTTGAGTAGAAGTGGCAAGAGCGGACATCCTTGCCTTGTTCCTGATCTTATGGAAAGGTATCCAGTCTTTTACCCTTACATATGATATTAGTTATAGATTCTTCATAGATACCTTTCACTGAGTTCAGGAAATTTCCCTTCTATTCCTAGTTTGTTGAATGTTTTTATCATGAAAAGGGTTTGGATTTTGTCCAATGCTTTTTCTGTGCCCATTGAGATACCATGTAGTTGTTTTGTTTTTTTTTGTTCTATTAATACAGTGTATTACACAGATCGATTTTCATTTCTTGATGAACTATTTTTGCATTCCTGAGATAATGTGTACTTGGTCATTGTGTACAATCCTTTTCATATATGGCTGGATTCAGTTTGCCAGTATTTCATTAAAGATTTTTGCATCTGTATTTATAAAGGATATTGGCTATAATTTTCTTATGATACCTTCTTGTGGATTTAGTATCAGGATCTCATAGAATAATTGGGAAGTATTCCCTCCTCTATTTTTTTTTTTTTTAAGAGTTTGTGAAGTACTGGTTTTAATTCCTCTTTAAAGTTTGATAGAATTTACCAATGAAAGCATCTGGTTATGGGCTTGTGGGAAGTTTGTTGATTACTAATTCATCTCTTTACTTTTTTATAGGTCTATAAAAATTTTGTATTTTTTGAGTAATGTTTTAAATTTTAAAAATATAAAGCAAGTGTAAAGTGGTAAGTATGTATAAGGTAGTCTGGTAAAGCCCAAATTGTGTATAAAAATGTGTCCTCCTACTTCACGGGAATTCAGTTTGAAACTTACCATTTAACAATTCATTTTTTTAAAACATGACTTTTCGAAAGAGTGTTGTTAATGTCTTTTTATTTGAATTATTTTAAATACATCAAATATTTTGTATTTCATAATGGCTTGAAATTTAAGGGTTTGGTTTTTTTTGTTTGTTTGTTTGTTTTTATTGCTTTTATCTCAGCAGCAATGCAGCAAGTGTTGGATAACCTTACGGAGCTGCCCTCATCTACAGGAGCAGAAGAAATAGACCTAATTTTCCTCAAGGGGATTATGGAGAATCCTATTGTAAAATCACTTGCTAAGGTATAGTGGTTTATTCATAAGCTTACTAAATTATTTTTAAATTGTCTTTACAGAGGTCTTTTCAGATATTGCTGTTTTCAGAACTTAATACGCCTTTGGTGTAGTTAGCAAATAATAATACTTATCACATAATGAAATCTTCATGCACACGAAAATTAGACTACTTTTGCCTTTCCTGCGCTGACTTTAAATACAAGATAAAACAACTCTTAGTTTTAGCCTAACACATTTAAAGTTTTAGGGAAATTTTAACTGAATAGTCATATTATAACAGGACTTATGAAAAGGATCCTGGTACTATCTCCATTTCAGCAACAGCAAAATACTGATGTTCTTCTTTTATATTAGACTGTGTGCCTGTTTTTCATTTTGGTTCTTGACTTCCTCTGTCTAGTACTTTTTGAAATCTTGTTTTCTCTCGGATAACCTTGATATTTCAAGTCTGTTTCTGTAATCAGCTCCCTAGTAGTCTCCTTAACTCGTCTGTAAATATACTTTTACAACTATTCTTAGTCCAGTTTTATTTCACTTACACTATTTCCTGTATTAATTTTTAGAAACATCACTAAAGCCCGGTGTGTTAACTACTTCACAACCGTTCTTCAGCATTCCTTCAAATGATTCTTGCTTTCAGAAACCTGTGCCACATGCCCTCTCTGGCCTTTCCTTCATGGAGTCATCTTGTCTTTCCATTTGCTTTTTGTACTCCCAGTATGTTGATTTCACCCTCTCCCATAATCATTTTTTAACCACAGTCCATTAATTTTTTTTCTTCTCCCTTGTGAAAAATCATACCTTTTACAGACTTTTTCATTTGTAAAAGTGAGCCAGTAATGCAGATTCTTCATTTTATTCACAAACTTAATCATTCTAAGATCACATGATATAAAACCTTTGGCTCCTAAGTAAAAACTAATCTAGTTGTATATCACCCAACTGGAATTTTTATTTTAGTCATTTTTTTTTTAAGATTTATTAGAGAGAGAGGGTGAGTGTGAGCCGTGGGAAGGGGGAGCAGAAGGAGAGGGAGAGAGAATCCTCAGGCAGAGTCCCCTCTGAGCAAAGAGCCTAATGAGGGGCTCCATCCAGGACTCCGAGATCATGACCTGAGCTGAAACCAGGAGTTAGCTGCTTGACCGACTGAGCCACCCAGGTGCCCCAATTTTAGTCATTTTTGATTGCAGTTTTTCCAAAGTTTATCAGATAGTCCTTTATCTTAATAGTAATATTATAGGATATGAATTTACTTTCAAGTTCAAGCTCTTGTCACAAATACCAATTACCATACTCTGTCAAGATAGAGTAATAGTTTCAGGGTCTATTGAAATATGTAGGGGCTATTTAAGCCTGTATTAACTAGCTAACCATTAGCTCTAATTGGTACTTTTTAAAATAGTTTTTGACTCTTCCTTTGATATGATAATGTTGGTAGTCAGTTTTTATCATTAGTATCTATTACACCCATGTCCCCATATTTATTTATCATTGATCTGTAGATTTAGAAACTAGATAATAAGGCATCTTACAGTGTGTTTATAATTCACAGAGGTCTTTAAAATATATTGTTTTGTCTTCACAACAATTTATTGAATTGAAAATCAAAGTAGAAGAATTATTTGTCTAAGGTCACTGTCCTAGTAAATTGACAGAGATGAGGTTTAGACCAGGTTTTCTTTCTTCAGATTCTGTGCTCTTCCTACTATAGCAAAGGTTTTGTGTGTATGTATATTCCTAAGAATTTCTGTGGGTAAAAAATTACTGTTATTCTGGCTTTTGTGCCATTGATATTGGCCTTATTGAGGATTATCTTGTTCATTATTCTCAACAGGTGAAATGGCTGGATGACTTTTAAGCAGCTCAGGTGCTAGTGTAATCTTCTGATGATAAAAATGAAATTAGGGGGCACCTGGGTGGCAAAGTCAGTTAAGTGTCTGACTTGGTTTTGACTCAGGTCATGATCTCAGTGTTGTGAGATTGAGCCCCATGTAGGGCTCAGCATGAAGTCTTCTTGGGATTTCCTCTCCTTCTCCCTCTGCCCCTCCCACGCATGCTCGTGCACTCTCTCTCTCTCTCTCTCAAATAAAATAATCTTTTTTAAAAATGAAATTAAGAACAGAATCAACCAATAGTATCCACCATTCAAAAGCAGCTTCTCGATAAATAGAATCAATGATAGCTTAGTATTCTAACAGTGAAAGAAAAGAAATCCCAAGAGGAAAGGAAGACTTCTACTTCCAAGAAAGAGATATTGAGTCACAGCAGGCCGACACTCCCAGTACAACAAGTAGAGAAAAATGGTTAAGTTACTGAGGAAACAGAGGCATATGTTGCTAGACACAGGGAGAGACAGGAACATGTGACTAATAATCATGAGAAAAATAACAGAAGCAGTTCTATAGATGATCCTTTATTATTAGAGTTTATAAACAAATATTTTAAAATGTATTAAAATATTTTAAAAGAAGAGAAAATGAAGACATTTAAAATATTACTAGAAAATAGAATCAAAATTAGAATCAAAATCAATCAAGTGGTCATTTGTTCTGTCTTTTAGATTCCACATATAAGTGAAATCGTGTGGCATTTGTCTTTGTCTGACTTACTTTACTTAGCATAATACCCCTTAGGCCCATCCATATTTTGCAAATGGCAAGATCTCATTCTTTTTTTATGGACGAATAATATTCCATTGTGTATGTGTATGTATATATCTATGTGTATAAATACACATGTACCACATCATCTTTTTTTAAAGATTTTATTTATTTAGAGAGAAAGAGAGCGTGTGTGCATGAGCAGGGACAGAGTGGGGGTGGGGGAGCAGAAGGGGAGGGAGAGGGAGAGAATCTTAAGCCAACTCTGCACTGCGCCAGGGCAGGGCTCCGTCCCACAACCCTGAGATCATGACCTGAGCCAAAACCAAGAGTCAGGCACTTAACCAACTTAGCCACCCAGGTGCCCCCCATCATCTTTTTAAAACATTTTTCTTTTGAAATATAGTTGACACACAATGTTACATTAGTTTCCGGTGTACAACACAGTGATTGGACAGATGTCTACATTATGCTGTGCTCACCACTAGTGCAGCTACCATCTGTCACCATATAACACTATTTCAGTACCGTTGGCTCTTTTCCCATGCTGCACCTTTTGTCCACATGACTTATTCCATAATTGGAAGTCTGTATCTCCCTCTCCCCTTCAACTGTTTTGCCCATCCTTCCACCTACTTCTCCTCTGGCAATCATCAGTTTGTTCTCTGTATTTATGGGTCTGTTTCTGTTTTTTGTTTATTTTGTTTTTCAGATTCTACATGGAGGTGAAATCATACAGTATTTGTCTTTGTCTGACTTATTTCACTTAGCGTAATACCCTCTAGGTGCATCCATATTTTGCAAATGGCAAGATCTCATTCTTTTTTTATGGCTGAGTGATATTCCGTTGTATATATACCACATCTTCTTTATTGATTAATCTATCAGTGACGTTTGGGCTGCCTCCATATCTTGGCTATTGTAAATAATGCTGGAATAAACATAGGGGTGCATATATCTTTTTGAATTAGCACATTTGTTTTCTTTAGGTAAATACCCAGTAGTGGAATTGCTAGATTATGTGGTATTTCTGTTAATTTTGTGAGGGACCTCCATACTGTTTTCCACAGTGGCTGCATCCCATTTGCATTCCCACCAGCAGTGTACAAGGATTCCTTTTTCTTCACATCCTTGCCAACACTTATTTCTTGTCTTTTGCTTCTAGTCATTTTGATAGGTGTAAGGTGATATCTCATTGTGGTTTTGATTTGCATTTTCTTGATGATTAGTGAGGTTGAGCATCTTTTCATATGTCTATTGGCCATCTGTGTGTCATCTTTGGAAAAATGTCTATTAAAGTCCTCTGCCCTTTTTTAAATCAGGTTATTTGGGTTTTTTTTGGTGTTGAGTTATAAGAGTTCTTTATATATTTTCCATATTAATCCCTATAGGATATATCATTTGCAGATATCTTCTCCCACTCAGCAGGTTTCCTTGTCATTTTGTTGATGGTTTCAACAAAGGAACTGCAATAGTTTTTACTTTGGTGTAGTCCCAATATACCACATCGTCTTTATTCATTCATCTGTCAATGGACACTTGAGTTGCTTCCATATCTTGGCTTGTTTAAGTAGTACTGCAAACAAACAGATTCTTAAATATAGAGAACAAACTGCTGATTGCTGGAGGGGCAGTGGATAAGGGATGTGTGAAATGGATAAGGGAGATTAAGAGGTACAAATTTCAGTTGTAAAAAAAAAATAGTCTTGGAGATTAAAAGCTTAGGGAATATAGTCAGTGATATTGAAATAATGTATAATGACAGGTGGTGACTGTACTTATCATGGTGAGCACTGAGTAATGTGTAGATTTGTTAAATCAATGTATGCCTGTAATTAATGTAACACTATGTTAGTTATATTTTAAAAAACAATGAAATGGATATTCAAGGACTCAAAAATATATCTGAATTAAAAGCTCATTTGATGGGGTTAATAGATTAAACATTGCAGAGAAGGGGATCCATGAATTTGAAACAGTCCAGTAGTAAGTATCCAAACTGAAAATCAGAACAAGAATGGAACATAAAGGAGAGAGAATAGGAGGAATACTCAAAAAGTTTGATATACATGTAATTGGTATCCCAGAAAGAGAAAAGGGGGAAATGGGACAGAAGAAATAGTTGAAGAGACATAGCCAAAAATTTTCAAAACTGATGAACAGCATCAACTGATGATCCAAGAAGCAAAGTGAACCCTCCTACAAGAGAAATATAAAGAAAAACATTATTTGGAACAACACAGTCAAATTCCTGAAAATCCAAGACAGAGTGAATATTTGTAAATTAGAGAAGAATACTTTTAAAGAGAAACAATAAGACTAATGGTTAGCAATAAAACAGGAACTATATATGTCAAAACAGAGTGCACTGAGATCATTATAAAGTTTTGAAAGAAAAACGCTGCCAACCTTGAATTCCCTTTCTGGCAATAATACCTTCAAAAATGAAAGCAAAATAAAGATTTTTACTTTTAGACAAATGAAATCTGAGAAAAATAATCTCCATTTACTCTATAAGAAATGCAAAACGACGTTTTTCTGGCAGAAAGAATGACAAAGGAAAGGGAAAACTAATGGTAAATATAATACTGACTTTTTTTTTAAAAGATTTTATCTGAGAGAGAGAACACGAGGTGGGGAGGATCAGAAGCAGAAGCAGACTCCCTGCTAAGCAGGGAGCCCAATGTGGGACTCGATCCTGGCACTCCAGGATCATGACTTGAGCCTAAGCAGTCACTTAACCAACTGAGCTACCCAGGTGCCCTAATAATTGACTTTTAAAATGAAATAATAACAATGTCTTAGGGCATTTATAACATGTATAAAAGTGAAATATATGAAGATGATAGCCTAAAAGGAGGGAGTGACTTAATGAGTCAAACAATTGTAAGATTCTTTTGTTGTTCAGGAAGTGGTAAAAAAAAAAATGGCTTACAGTGTATAAAAAGTCAGGGATGCATACTGAAATCTCTAGGGTACCACAAAAAGTAAAGTTTCAAGAATGAATAAAGTTCACCCAAGACATAAGGAAGAAAAAATAGTCTTGCATTCCCATCACAAAATAGCAAAATACGGGATAGGAAGGGAAACCATCTTTAGACATGGGATAGTAAGCAGCACAGGACCATGATCCCTGACTGAAAGGAAACAAAGTGAGCATTATGAAATTGAGGATAGTTTTCAGGCTGCAGTAAAGAAAGGAAATACAAACAGGCCAGCCGTCTTCATAGAGGTCAGGATTTGGGGAGATGGAGATGACTGGAATTTGTGTGGCAAAATATCAGGGAGAAGGAAGCTGAACACAGAAAGGTCTCTGGAGATCTGCCCTCAAATCTTTGGCTGAGCACTGACATATATATATATATATATATGAAGTAGGCCTCTAGAGTTCTAGAGAGGATCCTCTGGAAAGCACAGTAGGTCAAATAATTTCCAGAGATCACAAAGAATGGAGAATAGTTTGCATTCCCACTACAGAGTCAAGAGTCCTCATACTACACAGTACATTGAGCAGATTCACCCCAGCTTGTTATAGCAGACCTGTGAAATTAAAGCAGAATTAAACTAAAATTCAATAACAGTTATTTGAAAAATCCCCAAGTATCTGGAAATTAACATACTTCTAAATCAGGGCAGGGAAGAAATCACAAAGAAACAGAAAAAAAAAAATGTTTTGAATTGAATGAAAATGAAAATATATGTCAAAGCAATGCTTGGAGGAAAATGCCTTTATTAGAAAAGAACAATATGTAAATCAGTCATCTAAGTGTTCACCTTGAGAAAATTGAAAAAGAAAAGCAAATTAAATTCAAAACAAGCAGAAAGAAGTAAATAATAAAGATAAGACTAAACGTATAAAAGGCATTTGACAAAGTCAGTCAGTATACCTTAAAATATATCAATAAAATCAATAATCCTGTAGCTAGACCCAAATTACCAGTATCAGAAATGAGAGGACATCACTACAAATCCAACAGACATTGCAAGAATGATAAATATTATGAACAACTTTATGACAATAGATATGAAAACTTAGATGAAATTGACTAATTCTTTAAAAGACACAAACTACTAAAGCCTACATAAGAGGCAACCTGAATAGCTCTGTATTTCTTTTAAACTGAATATCTGTAGTTCCACTTGATTTCTTCCAGAAAAAGAGTAAGAGAAAGAAACATTTACTATTTTATGAGGCTTAGTGTCACCCCTGATAGCAAAGCCAGCTATGGGCATTTCAAGAAAGGAAAACTGCAAAATAGTATCCCTCATGAACATAGACTTCAAGTTCTTAAGATAATACTAGCAAATCAAATCCAGCAACATACAAAAAGGATAATACTACATTATCAAGTAAGTTTTGTGTCAAAAAATGCAAGACTGCCTTAATATTTGAAAACCAATAAATGGTGCTCGCTTCGGCAGCACATAGAGTAAAACTGGAACGATACAGAGAAGATTAGCATGGCCTCTGCGCAAGGATGACATGCAAATTCATGAAGCGTTCCATATTTTTCACGTACCGAATGGAGCACTGAGTGTTACACGCAAACAATGAATCATGGAACGCTACATCAAAAACTAATGATGTAATGTATGGTGATTAACATAATAAAAAAAAAGAAAACCAATAAATGTCACCATTTTGTTGATATGATAAAAGTCATGTGATTGTGCTAATAGTCGTAGGGAAAGCATTTTACAAAATTGAACATTCATTCTTGATAAAAACTTGGTAAACTTAGAAGGAAATTGCTTCAACCTGATGGACATCTATTAAAAAACTGCAGTTAACATCATAATTCATGGTGGAAGATAAAATGCTTTCTTTCTGTGATCACTTCTGTTCAACCTTCATCATTTCCATTCACTTTTGTACCTGGGAGTACTAGCCAGTGCAAAAAGGCAAGGAAAAGTAGATAAATAAAAGGCATACAGATTGAAGAAGAAAAAATACACTATCTTTATTCAAAGATGACATTGTTTATACTGAAAATCCTAAGAATCTATCAGAAGGAAGAAAAACAAATCTAGAACTAACAGGTATGAGTGTAGCAAGGTCATAAGATACAAGATCAATCTACATAAATCAATTGTATTTTTATATACTAGTTAAAGAAATGGGGGTCAATTTAACAATATGTGCTAGACCTGTACACTGGAAACTAAAAGAAAAAAATTGCTGAAATTAAAGGCATACATACATACAGGGTTTGGAATGCTCAGTACTGTTAACATTGTCAGTTCTCCCCAAACTGATCTATAGATTCAGCAGAATCCAGTCAAAATTTCAGGCTGACATATTGATACTGAAATTTATGAAGGACCTAGAATAACCAAAACAGTTGTGAAAAAGAAGAAAATTTGATGCTCTCCACAGCCTGATTTCAAGGATTACTATTACCCTACATTAAAGAAAACACTGTAGTATTGGCTTATAGATCAGTGGCACAGAATAGAGCCCAGAAAGAGAACAATATGTGTATGGTCAACTGGTTTTTATTAATAGCACCATGGTAATTCAATGAAGAAATGATAGTCCTTTCAATAAATGTTGCTGGAACAATTTAATATTTATATGCAAAAAAAAAATGAACATCTTTTACCTCATAAACAAAAATTACCTCAAAATAGATCATAGATCTAAAAATAAGAGCTAAATTTTTAAAACTTTTAAAAGAATACATAAGAAAAACTTTGCAACTTTGGGTTAGAGAAAGACTTCTTAAATAAGACATAAAAAGCATGAAGCATAATGAAAAATTTGATTTGATTTTATCAAAATTTAAAACTTTCTGCTTTAAAAGACACCATTTAGAAAATGAAAAGGCAAGCTACAGTTTGGGGGAAAATATTTGCAAGACGTACACAGGCATACTTCATTTTATTGTGCTTCTCTTTATTGCATTGTGAAATACTATGGTTTTTTGGTGGGATTTTTTTTGTTTTTTTTTTTTTAGTTGAAGATTTGTGGCAACCCTGCATTGAGCAAATCTATCACTACCATTTTTCCAGCAGCATTTGCTCACTTCATGTTTCTGTGTCACATTTTGGTAATTCTCACAATATTTCCACTTTTTCATGATAATATTTGAATTGCAATCTCATAGTAAACCTTTTAATGGGTGAGGAGGTTTTTTTTGTTTTTTTTTTAAGAGAGAGAGTGTGGGTGCTCATGAGCAGATGGGGGAGGGGCAGAGGGAGAGACTCTTAAGCAGACTCCGAGCTGAGTGTGAGCCTGACACAGGGCTCAACCTCACAACCCTGAGATCATGACCTGAGTTGAAATCAAGAGTTGGGCATTTAACCAACTGAACCACCCATCACCCCAAACAAGGAGTTGTTTCTAGTGGGTGAGCAAGGACAGTGATTTCTTAAGATGGAATCTATTCTTCATGAAGATGCTATGAAGATTGTTGAAATGACAGCAGTGGATTTGGAATGTTACATAAACTTAGTTGATAATGCAATGGCAAGGTTTGAGAAGATTGACTCTAAATTTTGACAGAAGTTCTACTGTTGGGGAAAAACCATCAAACAGAATCTCCTGCTACAAGGAAATTGTTCATAAAAGGAAGAGTCCATTAATGCAGCAGACTTCATTGTCTTATTTTAAGAAATTGCCACAGCCACCCAGGCCTTCAGCAACACCACCCTGATCAGTTAACAGCCAGCAACATTGAGGTGCAACCCTCTTAGAGCAAAAAGGTTATGACTTGCCAAAAGCTCAAATGATGGTTAGCAGTTTAGCAATAAGGTAATTTTTAATTAAGGTATATACACTGTTTTTCAGACACAATGTTATTGCACACTTACTAGACTACCCTGTAGTGTAAACATAACTTTATATGCACTGGAAAAAACAAACAATTCATTTGACTGACTTTATTGCAATATTCCCTTTTTGCAGTGTTCACTTTATTTTGGTGGTCTGGAACTGAACCTGCAATATCTCTGAGGAGGCCTGTACCCTAAAAAGGAAGTTGTTCATTCATTGCTGGTAGCAATGCAAATAGTACAACTACTTTGGGAGACACTTTCTTACAGTTTCTTACAAAGCTAACATAGTATTACCATACAATCTAGCAACTGTACTCTTTGATAGTTACCCAAGGGAGTTGATAATTTATGTCCACACAGAAATCTACATGTGAATGTTTATAGCATATTTATTCATAATTGTCAAAACTTGAAAGCAAACCATGATGTTTTTTAATAGGAGCAAAGATAAAGTGATACATCCATACAATGGAATATTATTCAGCAATAAAAAGAAATGAGCTATCAAGCTTCACAACAATATGGAGGAACCATAAGTACATATTGCTAGATGAAAGAAACCATGCTGGAAAAGGTATACACCGTATGATTCCAACTATATTGCATTCTGGGAAAAGCAAAAGTTATAGACAGTACAAAAGAACCAGTAGTTGCCAGGGTTTGGGGGAGTACAAGGGAGGGATGAATAGATGAAGCCTGGAGCATTTTTAGGGCCATGGGACTATTCTGTATGATACTGTAAAGGTGCATAGATGACATCATGCATTTGTCAAAACCCATGGAACTGTACAACGTTTAGAGGGGATCTTAATGTAAACTATAGTCTTTAGTTGATAATAGTGTATCAAATTGGATTATTATAACAAATGTATCATATGTAAGATGCATATGCAAGATGTAAATAAGAGAAACTGGGGTGAGGCAGATACATGGAAATTCTCTGTACTTTCTGCTCAATTTTTTTTTAAATTTAAAACTTTATTAAGCCCATAGTTAACATGTGTTCATACTTTGTGTTGTATACATGTGTCTATGGGTTTTAACAAATGTATAATGACATGTAATGTTTTTGTCCAGTATTGGCATTAGAGTAATGCTGTCCCCATAGAATGAGTTAATAAATGTTTCTTCTATCTCCTGGAAGAGATTGTAGAGAATTGGTATAATTTCTTCCTTAAATGTTTGGTAGAATATACCAGTAAGTTCCTGTGAGCCTGGTGCTTTCTGTTTGGGAAAGTTATTAATTATTGATTTAATTTCTTTAACAGATATAGTACTCCTCAGGTTATATATATCTCCTTTTGTGAGTTTTGGTGGATTGTATATGTAAAGGAATTGGTCCATTTCATATAGGGTATCAAATTTGTGGGCATAGAATTGTTCATAGTATTCTTTTATTATTCTTTAATGTCTATGGCATCAGTAGTGATGGTCCCCCTTTCATTTCTGTTATTAGTAAATCTCCCTCTTCTCTTTTTTTTCTTTTTTTTTTTATAAAGATGTATGTTTTTACCTGACAGTCTTCTCTTTTTTCTTAATCAACCTAGCAAGAAGTTTATCAATTTTAATCTTTTCAAAGAACCACCTTTTGGTTTCATTAAATTTTATTGACATCCTGGTTTCACTTTCATTGGGTTTTGCTTTAAATTCCATTATTTCTTTTCTTCTACTTACTCTAAATTTAATTTGCTCTTTTTTCTTGACTTTATAAGATGTAAGTTTAGATTATTGATTTTAGGTCTTTTTTCTTTTCTAACTTTGCATTCAGTGCTATAAATTTCCCTTTAAACACTGCTTTTGCCACATCCCACAAAATTTGGTAAGTCGCATTTTCATTTGGATCACATATTTTTAAATTTTTCTTAAGATGACTTCTTTGTCCCATGTATTCTTAGAAATGTGTTGCTTTGGGGGCACCTGGGCCCCTCAGTCAGTTTAGTGTCTGCCTTTGGTTCAGGTCCTGATCCCAGGGTTCTGGGCTCGAGCCCCACATCTGGCTCCCCGCTTATAGCAGGGATTTTTATTCTTATAAACTTTTTTTTAAATTTATTTTTATTATGTTAATCACCATACATTACATTATTAGTTTTTGATGTAGTGTACCATGATTCACTGTTTGCATATAACACCCAGTGCTCCATTCAGTACGTGCCCTCTTTAATACCCATCACCAGGCTAACCCATCCCCTCCATCCCCTCCCCTTTAGAACCCTCAGTTTGTTTCTCAGAGTCCATAGTCTCTCATGGTTCGTCTGCCCCTCCGATTTCTCCCCCTTCATTTTTCCCTTCCTACTATTTTCTTTTTCTTTTCTTTTCTTTTTAACATATAATGTATTATTTGTTTCAGAGGTACAGGTCTGTGATTCAACAGTCTTAACACAATTCACAATGCTCACCATAGCACATACCCTCCCCAATGTCTATCACCCAGCCGTCCCATCCCTCCCACCCCCCACCACTCCAGCAACCCTCAGTTTGTTTCCTGAGATTAAGAATTCCTCATATCAGTGAGATCATATGATACATGTCTTTCTCTGATTGACTTATTTCGCTCAGCATAATACCCTCCAGTTCCATCCACGTCGTTGCAAATGGCAAGATTTCATTCCTTTTGATGGCTGCATAATATTCCATTGTATATATATACCACATCTTCTTTAACAATTCATCTGTCAATGGACATCTTGGCTCTTTCCATAGTTTGGCTATTGTGGACATTGCTGCTATAAACATTGGGATGCACATACCCCTTTGGATCCCTACATATGTATCTTTGGGGTAAATACCAGTAGTGCAATTGCTGGGTCGTATGGTAGCTCTATTTTCAACTTTTTGAGGAACCTCCATACTGTTTTCCAGAGTGGCTGCACCAGCTTGCATTCCCACCAACAGTGTAGGAGGGTTCCCCTTTCTCCGCATCCCCGCCAACATCTGTCGTTTCCTGAGTTGTTAATTTTAGCCATTCTGACTGGTGTGAGGTGGTATCTCATTGAGGTTTTGATTTGGATTTCCCTGTTGCCAAGTGATATTGAGCACTTTTTCATGTGTCTGTTGGCCATCTGGATGTCTTCTTTGGAAAAATGTCTGTTCATGTCTTCTGCCCATTTCTTGATTGGATTCTTTGTTCTTTGGGTGTTGAGTTTGATAAGTTCTTTATAGATTTTGGATACTAGCCCTTTCTCTGATGTCATTTGCAAATATCTTCTCCCATTCTGTCAGTTGTCTTTTGGTTTTGTTGACTGTTTCCTTTGCTGTGCAGTAGCTTTTTATCTTGATGAAGTCCCAATAGTTCATTTTTGCCCTTGCTTCCCTTGCCTTTGGCTATGTTTCTAGAAAGAATTTGCTGCAGCTGAGGTCGAAGAGGTTGCTGCCTGTGTTCTCCTCTAGGATTTTAATGGATTTCTGTCTCACATTTAGGTCTTTCACCCATTTTGAGTCTGTTTTTGTGTGTGGGTAAGGAAATGGTCCAGTTTCATTCTTCTGCATGTGGCTGTCCAAATTTCCCAACACCATTTGTTGAAGAGACCATCTTTTTTCCATTGGACATTCTTTCCTGCTTTGTCAAAGATTAGTTGACCACAGAATTGAGGGTCCATTTCTGGGCTCTATTCTGTTCCATTGATCTATGTGTCTGTTATTGTGCAAGTACCATACTGTTTTGATGATTACAGCTTTGTAATAGAGCTTGAAGTCCAGAATTGTGATGCCACCAGCTTTTCTTTTCAACATTCCTCTGGCTATTCGGGGTATTTTCTGGTTCCATACAAATTTTAGGATTATTTATTCCATTTCTTTGAAAAAAGTTGATGGTACTTTGATAGGGATTGCATTGAATGTGTAGATTGCTCTAGGTAGCATTGACATCTTCACAATATTTGTTCTTCCAATCCATAAGCATGGAACATTTTCCATTTCTTTGTATCTTCCTCAATTTCTTTCATGAGTATTTTATAGTTTTCTGAGTGCAGATCCTTTGCCTCTTGGGTTAGATTTATTCCTGGGTATCTTACGGTTTTGAGTGCAATGGTAAATGGGATCGACTCCTTAATTTCTATTTCTTCTGTCTTGTTATTGGTGTGTAGGAATGCCACTGATTTCTGTGCACTGATTTTATATCCTGTCACTTTACTGAATTCCTGTATGAGTTCTAGCAGATTTGGGGTGGAGTCTTTTGGGTTTTCCACATAAAGTATCATATCATCTGCAAAGAGTGAGAGTTTGACCTCTTTGCCAATTCGAATGCCTTTCATTTCTTTTTGTTGTCTCATTGCTATGGCTAAGACTTCTAGTGCTATGTTGAATAGCAGTGGTGATAGTGGACATCCCTGCCACATTCCTGACCTTAGGGGGGAAGCTCTCAGTTTTTCCCCATTGAGAATGATACTTGCTGTGGGCTTTTCATAGATGGCTTTTATGATATTGAGGTATGTACCCTCTATCCCTACACTCTGAAGAGTTTTAAGAAAGGATGCTGTACTTTATCAAATGCTTTTTCTGCATCTATTGAGAGGATCATAGGGTTCTTGTTCTTTCTTTTATTAATGTATTGTATCACATTGATTTGTGGATGTTGAACCAACCTTGCAGTTCAGGAATAAATCCCACTTGGTCATGGTGAATAATCCTTTTAATGTACTGTTGGATCCTATTCGCTAGTATTTTGGTGAGAATTTTTGCATCCATGTTCATCAGGGATATTGGTCTGTAATTCTCCTTTTTGATGGGGTCTTTGTCTGATTTAGGGATCAAGGTAATGGTGGCCTCATAAAATGAGTTTGGAAGTTTTCCTTCCATTTCTGTTTTTTGGAACAGTTTCAGAAGAATAGGTATTAATTCTTTAAATGTTTGGTAGAATTCCCCTGGGAAGCCATCTGGCCCTGGGCTTTTGTTTTTTGGGAGATTTTTGATGACTGCTTCAATTTCCTTAGTGGTTATAGGTCTGTTCAGGTTTTCTATTTCTTCCTGGTTCAGTTTTGGTAGTTGATACATCTCTAGGAATGCATCCATTTCTTCCAGTGGGGGGGTGTTAAAGTCCCCCACTATTATTGTATGGTTGTCGTAGATGTGTTTCTTTGCTTTTGTTATTAATTGGCTTACATAATTGGCTGCTCCCATGTTAGGAGCATAGATATTTATAATTAGTAGATCTTCTTGTTGCGTAGACCCTTTAAGTATGATATAGTGTCCTTCCTAACCTCTTATTACAGTCTTTGGTTTAAAATCTAATTTGTCTGATATAAGGATTGCCACCCCAGCTTTCTTTTGGTGTCCATTAGCATGGTAAATGGTTTTTCACCCCCTCACTTTAAATCTGGGGGTGTCTTTGTGTCTAAAATGAGTCTCTTGCAGACAGCATATCAATGGGTCTTGTTTTTTTATCCAATCTGATACCCTGTCTTTTGATTAGGGCATTTAGCCCATTTACATTCAGGGTAACTATTAAAAGATAATGAATTCAGTGCCATTCTGTTGCCTGTAAGGTGACTTACTGTATATTGTCTGTAATTTCTTTCTGGTCTATGTTGCTTAGAGGACCCCTTTCAATATTTCTTGTAGGGCTGGTCTTGTGTTTGCAGATTCTTCTAGTTTTTATTTGTCCTGGAAACTTTTTATCTTTCTATTTTCAATGACAGCCTAGCTGGATGTAGTATTCTTAGCTGCATATTTTTTTCGTTTAGTGCTCTGAATATATCATGCCAGTCCTTTCTGGCCTGCCAGGTCTCTGTGGATAGGTCTCTTGCCAGTTTAATGTTTTTGCCATTGTAGGTTACAGATCTCTTGTCCCGAGCTTCTTTCAGGATTTTCTCTTTGTCTCTGAGACTTTTAAGTTTTACTATTAGATGTCGGGGTGTTGACCTGTTTTTATTGATTTTTGAGGGGGGTTCTGGTTCTCTGTGCCTCCTAGATTTTGATGCCTGTTCCTTCCCCAAATTAGGGAAGTTCTCTGCTATAATTTGCTCCAATATACCTTTTGCCCCCCCTTTCTTCTTCTGGGATCCCAATTATTCTAATATTGTTTCATCTTATGGTATCACACTTATCTCTCGAATTCTGCCCTCGTGATCCAGTAGTTGTTTATCTCTGTTTTTCAGCTTCTTTATTCTCCATCATTTGGTCTTCTGTATCACTGATTCTCGCTTTTGCCTCATTTATCCTGTTAGAGCCTCCATTTTTTATTGCACCTCATTAATAGCCGTTTTGATTCCAACTTGGTTAGATTTTAGTTCTTTTATTTCTCCAGAAAGAGTTTCTCTAGTATCTTCCATGCTTTTTCCAAGCCCAGCTAGTACTTTTATAATCGTCACTCTGAACTCTAGTTCCGACATCTTACTAATGTCCATATTGATTAGGTCCCTGGCAGTCGGTACTGCCTCTTGTTCTTTTTTTTTGAGGTTAGTTTTTCCGTCTTGTCATTTTGTCCAGAGGAGAATAAATGAATGAGAGAACAAATTATGCTAACAGGGTAGTAATGATCCCAGAAAAATATACACTAAACAAATCAGAAGAGACCTGAAACCGGGGGAAAAGAAAGGGAAAGAAAAAAAGAAAAAAAAAAAAAAACGAGAAAAAGAAAAAAATATATCAAATATAATGAGGCTGGTGAATAGATCAGTGCCACACACTAGATTTTGGGCATATTTTGATCTGTTAGAAGAAACTGCCTCCCAAAATTTTAAAGAAAGAAAAACTTATATATGTACAAAAATATGAAGGGATGGAGTATGATTGTAAAGATGAAAATCATAAAAGATTTTATAAAAGGAATTGATAAGAAGTTGGTTGAAAAAAGAAAGAAGAGAAATTAAAAAAAAAAAAAAAAAGAATGTGATCAGGCAGGAGACTAGAACAAAGCCATACAGTAGAGATTTAGGGTATATTTTGGTCTGTTAGAAGAAACTGTGTCCCAAAATTTTAAAGAGAGAACAACTTATATATATACCAAAAATAAGGTTAACTACAATGAAGGGTTAGAATATGATGCTAAAAATGAAAAATAAAAAAGATTTTTTTTTAAAATAAGTCTTTTTTTTTTTCAGATTTTATTTGACAGAGAGAGAGATAGCTAGAGAGGGAACACAAGCAGGGGGAGTGGGAGAGGAAGAGGCAGGCTTCCTGCCGAGCAGGGAGCCCGATGTGGGGCTCGATCCCAGGACCCTGGGATCATGACCTGAGCCAAAGGCAGACGCTTTATGACTGAGCCACCCAGGTGCCCCCAAAAAAGGAAAAGATTTTTAAAAAAGGGGTTGATAAGATGTTGGTTGAAAAAGGGAAAAAGAAAAATTCAAAAAAATAGAAAAAGGAAAAAAAATTAAAAAAAATAACTTTGAAAGACTAAAGAATCATGGGGAAAAAAAACATGAATTCTATGTGCTGTATTCCCCTAGTGCTGCAGTTCTGCCATTCTAATTGATTGGTAAACTTGGTCTTGGCTGGCTGTTCTTGCTGATCTTCTGGGGGAGGGACCTGTTGCTGTTGATTCTCAAATGTCTTTGCCAGAGGCAGAATTGCCCCACCCTTGCCAGGGTCTGGGCTAAATAATTTGCTTTGGTTTGCTCTCGGTAGCTTTTGTTCCCTGCAAGTTTTCCATCAGCTTTGGAGGACGAGAGTGAAAATGGCGGCCTCCCAATCTCCGCCGAGGAGGAGCCAAGAACTCGGGGCCCCACTTCTCAGTGAGCCCCCAGAGAAAAGCAATCACTCCCGTCTTCTCGGTCTCCAGCCGCACTCCATGCTCACCCAGCCTGTGACCTAGTGTTTCTATCTCTCGCACACAAGCCTATGTGGAGTCTCCAAACCCAGCAGATTCCTATGGTGAGCTCCCGTGCCGCTCCTCCTGGGGGAGGAAGGGGAGTCTCCCCGGATCTGCCACTTGTTGGGTCCCTGCTGGAGGAGCAGTGGCCCAACTGTGCTGCCAATTAGGGTTTATGGCAACCCCGAGCTGAGAGCCCACTCCTCGGCTCCGTCTCTGCAGCCGGCTTCCCCACTCCGATACCTGGGAGCTCTGCTGCACTCAGGCACTCCTGGTCTTCCTATGACCCTGGGGGTCCTGAGATCACACTGTCCCAGCGAGGGTTCCACCCCCCACCCCCACTTAGCCACTGGAGCGACGTCCCTCAGCGGAGCCGACTTCTAAAAGTTATGATTTTGTGCTCTGCTGCTCTATCACTTGCTGGTAGCAGCTGATGGAGGTCCCCTCCCCCACGGTCTTTTTTCCCCGAATATTGCCTCGGATTCACTTCTCCACACGTCCTACCTTCCAGAAAGTGGTCACTTTTCTGTTGAGAGTTGCTGCTCTTCTTTTCTTCGATCTCCTGTTGAGTTCGTAGGTGTTCAGAATGGTTTGATCCCTATCTACCTGAATTCCTGGGACCAGATGAGCTTTAGGTCTCCTACTCCTCTGCCATCTTGCTCCTCCTGTCTCTTACAAACTTTTTAAAATCTTTTATGGCCCATAGTGTGGTCTGTCTTGGTAAATGTTCCATGTGAGCTTCAGATGAACGTGTATTTTGCTCACTAGTCTGTTTCCACTAGAAAAAAAATGTGTGAGAGTGTCTTTTACTATATTCTCTCCAACGTGGTATGTTATCAGAAATTTTATCCTTGCCAATCTAATTAAAAAAAAAGAATATTGTACCATAATTTTAGTTTGTACTTATCATCATGAAGGTGGTTGTGTATCTTTTCATATGTTCAAGAGGTATTTGAATTTCCTTTTCTGTGTATTTCTTGTTCATATTATTTGCCTATTTCTCTTTATGTGTTGATCTTTTTCTTACTGGTTTATAGAAATCCTTTATGTAGGGGTGCCTCGGTGGCTCCGTCGGTTAAGCATCTGACTTTGGCTCAGGTCATGATCTCAGGATCCTGGGGTCGAGCCCCACATCAGGCTCCTCACTTACCAGGGAGTGTGCTTGTCCCTCTTCCCTCCTCCTGCTAGTGCTTGCGTGCTCTCTCTCGCTCTTTCTCCCACTCTAATAAGTAAAAGAAGTCCTTTATGTATAAGAAAATTATGGCGCCTGGGTGGCTCAGTTGGTTAAGCGACTGCCTTCGGCTCAGGTCATGATCCCGGAGTCCCTGGATCGAGTCCCGCATCGGGCTCCCTGCTCGGCGGGGAGCCTGCTTCTCCCTCTGACCCTGCCCCCTCTCATGTGCTCTCTCTCTCATTCTCTCTGTCTCAAATAAATAAATAAAATCTTTAAAAAAAAAAAAAAAATTAGCCTTTTGTCTTTCAATATGACTTGTAACTATTTAAACCCTAGTTTGTCATTTGTATTTTGACTTTGCTGATTTTTGACAAGAAGAAATTTAAAATTTTAAATGTAGTTAATTTTATTGGGCATTTTTTGTTTAATTTATAGCTTCCAGATTTTGCAACATAAGTTAGAAAGGTCTTTCCCACTCAGAGATTATAAAAAGTATTCTTTTATATTTTCTCTGAATATTGTTATAGCCAGGCTTAAAAAAAAAAAAAAAGGTCTTTCTCATTTTAAAAAGTATAACAGATTCCCATTTCTAGTTTTTTTTTGGCATCTGCGTGGTTCTCTTTTTCTACAGATAACTCTAAGAGTGGATTGGCAATGTTATTTAGAAGCTCCCTGAGTACTTCGATATATAATTTATCTAATCTAAGAATTTGAACTCCTTTTGTTAACTAGATTTCTGACAAGTTCTTTACTCATTAGAGAATTCTAATTTATTTATACTTATTTCATCCATTTTTTTTTGTTCAGAACAAAGCTCATTCTCTTTGATACAATGTATGCAGAAGCAAAATAGAAATTGACTTTTCTATTACCTATCTCATTTCTATTTTCTGCTCAAATTCTTATTTATTTTTGACTGTGGGCTTCTCTTGATCTTTCTCTTCCTAAAGTCTCTAGAATAGAAGGGGATGATTCTGTCACAGTAAAACTTATTTCCTGTTTACTTAGCTTTTTCAAGAAACATTTAATGAGAAACTACCACATACTTAGCCATATTCAAAGATGGAAACAAAATTTATGATATTTTGGTCCTTTTAAGGAGGAAAGGCAGGGTTATTACACATAATGATAATAGTATTAGATATAATAAAATAATAGTATTTGTCACTTTAGTTATAGCCCACAACTTGTTAAACTTTTTTTTTTTTTTTTGCTTGCAAGCATGGTTGGACTATGCCTAGAAGAAATACCTAGAAGTCCTGAAAGAACTTTTTCTTCTCTGCAGTTCATTTTTCTAAGGTGCAGTGGTAAATAGGATTCTCAGAAGTGGACATACAAGAAGGCTAGGCCATATTTGTATCAGCTCCAAGTGTTCTACGAAGCCAGTCATGGCATATTCTTTCAACCACTTGTGGCAGGTAGAATATGTTTTTATTAAGTTATGCTAGCTTTCTAATAGTATCTTTTCTTAAAGGAAATAAGACCCATTTATTCAAATAGCTTATTAGTCATCTGTCCTTCTGGTCAATTTTCAGTATTTCCTTTGACCTTTTTTTTTTGGTCTTACCAGTTAAATTCAATTTGGCACTTGCCTCTTTTTTTTTTTTTAAAGATTTTATTTATTGAGAGAGAGAATGAGAAAGAGAGAGCATGAGGTGGGGAGGGTCAGAGGGAGAGGCAGGGAGCCCGATGTGGGACTCGATCCTGGGACTCCAGGATCATGACCTGAGCCGAAGGCAGTTGCTTAACAAACTGAGCCACCCGGGTGCCCCATGACACTTGCCTCTTAAGAGCTACTAAATAAATTCTGACTTTAAAGTGAATAGAGGTCCCAACTTCTTTCACAGTATCTTAGAGCTTAAAAATCTACATACTAACAAATATGGACCTGCTTTTGCTTTCTTGGGAAAAGTAAAGTTGATCTTAACAGAACCCAACTATATTTTAGAAATTGGCTTTCTCTGTTAATATAATTATAGCTGCAGTTTCACTAAAAAGCCTCTTTTTTTTTTTTTTCTGAGAATTTCTTGTTGTGTAGTGAGATTCTTTCCTACTATAGCACCAATCTATGTAGTTGATGTGAAAAAACCTTTGGGTATGTTTGTTTTTATAACATAATTTTGCCCTCCTACTTGACTTCCTCTTTCTGTTGGGTCTTTCCACATTCCCATGTGTCCTCACCCAGTTTGGGAGCAATAAGGTAGTTGAACATAGAAACAAAGGGAGCTATATTAGAGTTCTCAAGTCAGTGATCATTTCTTTCTCTTTGCTTGTCCCAGTGTCTTGAATTGAATTGATATATTACATGACCATAGGATATTATAGAAAATATATTGACCTAGTACCTGAAAATTGTAAGGCAGTCATTATCTTTTTCCTGGAAAAACAAGTGGTATTTATAGCTCTTACTTGGAGCAGAGGGGGTGCAGGTTGAAGGGATGGGTGATATTCTGAACCACAGGAGTATGAAAATAACTGTGGATAGATGCAGTAGAACAGAATTAATAATACATCTGGACTAGAGGAGCATGCTAACAAGCAACAAATCAACCAGCAGTCAATGAGAGCATATCTCACAGTTAAATGAGTTAGAATAATGCATCATATAATAGATGGAATAATTAACCACAGTATGATATTTCAGTGGCTGTCTGTATAGTGATGAAGTCACATAAGCTTTAGTAGGTAAGCATTCAAGCCTTGGTATTAGACTACCTGACTCTGCCACTTATCAGTGTGGATTCAAGCAAATCACTTTATCTTATTTTGCATCAGCATCTATGTCTGTAAGGTGAAGATAACAATACACCTACCTTTGCTTAATACATACACACACTCACTCGCACTGAGAATATAGCTCCAGACACATACACAAAAAGCCCTCAATAAATGTTGTTTCTTTACTTCCTTTCTTTCCTTAAACTTTCTTATACTACCATGAGAGTAATAGAGTATTGCAAGCTTAACAGTGCTAAATTAAATATTTGTTAACAGCAAATATTTGTATTAAAGCAATAAGCAATTCTAGCTTGTTTTTGTAAGAGTTAATAGCTAGTTTTGTCCATTGTTTTAGGTTTTTCCCAATGGTGATAATCATTCTATGATATAAGTTGAGTGTCCTTATCATCTTACCCTTATTAGGCTTATATTAAACTTTCAGAAAGTTACAGATTTACCCATTTCATTCTTTTTAAAAGGAAACATTTTTACTTAGAAGAACATTAAGTAACAAATAAAAAACATTACAAGTCAAAAGACCAAAGAAAGGAAAAACTTTTCTGTTTTAGTACCTTTAACACCACTCTTTTTCCTGTTTTTTGAACAAAGGTTTTCACAAATGATGTCTGCTTCCCTCTTTGCAGAGAATGGTATATAAACGGAATCTTGGCTAAATGTAGAAAGATAGTGTAGTTTCTTTTTTTTTTTTTTTAATGTTATGTTAATCACCATACATTACCTCATTAGTTTTTGATATAGTGTTCCATGATTCATTCTTTGCATAGAACACCCAGTGCTCCATGTAGAACGTGCCTTTTTTAATACCCATCACCACCCTCCCCTCTAGAACCCTTAGTTTATTTCCCAGCGTCCATAGTCTCTTATGGTTCGTCTCCCTACCCATTTCATTCTTTGTAGCATTCTCTAATCTTAATTTTTTTCTTATCTAATTTTTTTTCTTATCTAAATGTAATAGAAACTCCTTCCTCTAAACACATTTAGTCTTTTGACATTTTTCTTTGTTTAATAACAGTTATAATTTCTTCTGTCATTTCATATGACTTAAAAGTTTTTTCTTAGGTGTTTCTTAAAAATGTTGCTTAATATATAGCCCCCTCTTCCACTTAAACACTTATTTAATTCTTGTGAGTCACCTAGAAAAAATACATTTAAATGTAAAAAATCGCATTTTAAAAATCAGACTGTTCGTCTTTGAAGGATCCACTCTATGGTAGACATAACAGCTAGAGTATTATAGGTACAGATAAAGTTTAATTGATACTATTACTACTTGAAACTTGGGTTTTTCCTGAGCACTTACAGAAATGGATCTTAAAATATTAAATACAAGATTTGTCATCTTACATGGTTTCATTTATACATTAAGTCTTAACAGTTATGCTTTGCCTGCCTTCAAAATCAGACAGCAACCATTCATCAGAAAAACAAAGAGCACTTAAAAGAGGGAGACTGCTTAGTGTTCATTTTCAGTTTGAATTTAAAATTCTGTTTTACTCCCACTATTAAAGGCTAATTAGGGCTACTTGTTTCCTGTGACAGTGTGATTCATGGTCCATTTTCCGTTGAAAAGATGGTGAGATTAAAAAAAAAAAAAGTGGCTTAAGATAAAGAGACACGAGGAGATCACTCCCCCTAGTGAAATCAAACAGTCCTTCAAGGTCCAGTTCAAGAGCTGACTTCCCTGAATTGACTTATTTTGCTGATTTTCAAAATTGGAAAAATGGTAGCTTTAGGATTTGGTGCTCCCCAAATGATTTTTATTATTTTTTAATGACAGTCCATATAATGATTACATTCCTATTTTTAAATTTTTATTATGCATAATCATTTATTTTCATGAAGCATAAGCAGTATCATCTAGAGTTTGAGCCTAGACCAGAAAGTCATTAGGAAATTCTATTGGGTAGGAAATGTGTTTTTTCAGTTGTCATCTGACCTATTTAGTTTCTTTATGGTTTAGTTATTAAAACAAGTTTTCCATGACTTTTAGAATAGGAATAGAAGCCAAGATTTATTATATTGCTTGATAACATTTACTATAAAATCTATATATTGCCTCTGATTGGAATATTAAATTTGGTTTCAATGTATCAAACTTTCAAGTAGTATCTTTTCAAGTGTTCTTTATGAAAAGAAGAAAACCATGGTCTGGAGCAAAACAATATGTGTTATGACTTTAATTATACTGTTATCTTTTCAGGCTCACGAGAGGCTGGAAGATTCAAAACTAGAAGCTGTCAGTGATAATAACTTAGAATTAGTCAATGAAATTCTTGAAGATATCACTCCCTTAATAAATGTGGATGAAAACGTGGCAGAACTGGTTGGTATACTCAAAGAGCCTCACTTCCAGGTAAATTTTACCTGTTACTTTTCTTCCCAAGTCCCCTATATTCCCAAAGTATTCTCTTTTCGTAGTTTCAGTTTAAGGTGATTTATTTAAGGTTATTTAGAGCCACATTTTGTAAATATGTAAATTCCAACTTAGGTATTTTAATGTCCTGAAATACCGAGGATATCAAAACAGACACACACAACTAATACACACTACATAAATGTATAGCAGAAATACATTGCAACGGGTTTTCCATTGTGTAATTAAAACCAGCCTTGATTCATCACCAGACCACATGCCAGAGACATTTTTCTTACTGTGATAATAGGTTTTCCTTCCTCACTACCACTGTTTCACAGCCCTCCCTATTAAAGCTATTTCAGTATTGCTTCTGAGACCGAGATGCAATCAGTGACCTTGGAACAAAAGAGAACTGTGTAAGGATAGAAACTAATCCATAACATTTCCTCCATAGGTGCAAAAAAATAAGTGCAATTTAAGCTTTGGTCTGTAGCAGTGAAAACTAAATCTGTTTAACAAAAACGTCAGTTTCAGAAGAGAAAGTGGAGGGGAGTGGGGAGAGATTTCTTCTCAACCTGTAATTTAGTGTGGCATTGGGACAGTATTAGAAAAACAGACCAATGGAAGAGAATAAAAAACCCCAGAAATACATACACATGTATATGGCAATTTGATTTATGATAGAGATACTACATTTTAGGGGAGAAAAAATGGACTGTTCCATAAGTGGTTCTGGGCTAAAAGAATAAAATGTTTTTCACTATAAATCTTAGCATTGCAAATCAAATGGCAACACCTCTTTGGTTTTTCTCAAGGAGTTTCTGTGACTCTTCAGCAATGTGGCTGCAAAATACAAAGGTTTATAGTGAGTTGGTTGCTCCGTGAATCAGTATCTTAAAGTACAAAAATGTGGACACGTATCAGAGACATACATGCTCGTGCCAGTTGATGAAGGCCTTACAAGGCACAGTAAGCCATTTGGACTTTATCCTGAGGACAGTGGGAAACCATGAGAGGAGAGAGTGGGAAGTATTACACAAGGAGAGGGCAGATTGTGGAGCAAGATGGTTAAGCACTAAGGCAAGAAACCATGACGGCAGTGTCAAGAGTAGAAAATACGAGGATTTTCAGGTTTTAAGCAGTAAAATCAACAAGACTTGGTGATTGGTTACATGTGATAGTTGCAGAAGAGAGATGTGGGAAGTTGGTAAGGATAGGATTTCTAACAAATAATTGATGGCACTCACTAAGATAAGGAACACTCTAGAAGAAACTGACATGTTAATGTTAAGGTAACCAGCCATGTTAAGTTTGTGATACCTTAGAAGCATCTGGTAGAGCTTTCAGGCATGCTATATATCTTTAATAAATATATGAAATTTAATAAGTATATAAATTTATATAAAGTTTAATATAATTAGAAAATATTGGCAAGCAAAAATTTAAAAATTAAGACATTGCATTCTTACTACCCAGATCTTACTATACTATCCTAGTACATATTCCTCCATACTTTTTCTATGCAAAATGTACATATTTTTCTCTTTACTGATTGAGATCCTTTTTACAAGCTATTTTGTAACTTACCCTTTTTTTTTCAGTCGTTGATTTCCACTTTTCCATTTCAGTGGATCTCCATCTCATGTAATACACACATTATATCCAAACATCTCCATTTGACACCAAAATATTCTTTACAGCTGGTTTGTACTTATGGGTTTCCAACCTAGATTCATGTGTGGCATTTGGATGGACCATCCTTTCTCCCTTGATTATGATGTTGACCTATTAAGAGACCAGACCATTGTCCTGAAGAATGTCCCACTCCCTGGATGAATCTGGTTGTCTCTTCGCTGTGTTGTTTAGTTATCCCTTCTATTTCCTGTAAACAGAAGTTCTATCTAAAAGGTTGATGATTCAGGTTAATTATTTGGAACTAGAATGCATCATTAGTGATGTAATGCAACATGAATTAAACTATATCAGAAGATGTGTGACACCTGGTTAGCCCACCAGTACGGTTGCTGAGATTGGTCCCTTGATTAAAGGCATAAACAGTCTAATCCTTCCTTTGAAATACTTTTCACTAGGACATAATCTAGTGTGTTATTATTCTAGGAACAGTATTTTCCTGTTCAACCATTTATCTACTTACGAACACAAATTAATCCTTGCCTGAATCAGTATTTTCATTAGAGGCTTCAGAATGACATTTTTCAGATTCTGTCATTCAACATTGTGTAGCTGCTGTTCTTATAAAGTAGAGCTTTTCCTCATCAACTGAACTATTTAGTTAACCCATCATCATGCCTTTCATACTGAAAAATCAGGGAAATGCCTGATCCTTCCCTTTACCAGTTTATAAAGTAAAGAATTATTTAAAATAGCAGTCTTGAATGGCAACAGATGAAGTTTTCAGTCCTTCTGTTTTTTAAATAGCATTGTACAGTTACAGATTTTTCATTATTCAGTATGTTTCAATCCTCTACCATCTTTACTCTTTGATTTTCAAATTATCATGACTGGCTAGTTGTGGACAGATTTTTAGTCTATGAATCTGAAGTTCATGAGAATTCTGGAAGTTAACAGTGTTTAAGTAGTGGTTCAAGTCACAGGAGTAGATAATGCTGGCTAAGAAGGCATAGGGTGAAAACTAAGCAGCCCAGGTTAGAGATTTAAGCAACTTCTAGCATTATAGAAATAATCCTTACATGTGGACTTGTGATATTTTTTTCTTTTTGAAATTTTCTTTAGTCTCTTACAACATATTTTCATGAAATGACCAGAAATTACCAATTTAATTCATATCCTGATTGCTTCTATTCTAATTTGTTGACGTTTTCTCTGTTCTTTCTATTTTGATTTGTTTTTGAGCTCCATCCACTCAAAAATTTTTTTAACTCAGCTTTATTGTTGAGTATACACAATTATAATGTAAATGAAAAACTAAAATAAATATATTTTAAAAAATTATAAGAAGTTCCTAGAAAGCTAGATCAAAGTCATCCATGATGATAGCACACACATAGTAAATGTAGGAGGTAAAATTATATTCACGACCTTTACTGGCTCATTAGGTGTTTTTTTTCCCCCCCCCTTAAAATATATGTTTTATAGACTAAAGTCTTTATAAATAATATAAAATCTCTCATCACTGATATAAGGTGCTATAAATATTTATCCATTTTCTATTGGATGTCTTTTTAGCAGACATTTTATATGTGTAAGAAATATATAGTATTACTAACATAACAATCTTAGAGTAAAAATTAGGGTCTGTACCATTTGAATTTTTTTTTTTTTTAAGATTTATTTGGAAGAGAGAGAGAGGGAGAGAGAGAGCACAAGCAGGGGGAACGGCAGGCAGAGGGAGAGGGAGAAGCAGGCTCCCCCCTGAGCGGGGCTCAATCCCAGGACCCTGAAATCATGACCTGAGCAGAAGGCAGATGCTTAACCAACTGAGTCACCCAGGTGCCCCTTTACCATTTGAATTTGTCTGATACCTAATAAATCGGGATTGATGATAAATATGGAATGATGATAATGTTGATGACAGTGGCAGCAGTGAATTCCAGTGCCTTCAGTGTACCACACTTGGAAATCTAGGTTCAGTTTCCACTGACCATGTCACTTTTTTAAAAAAGTCATAAAACTCGGGGCACCTGGGTGGCTCAGTCGTTAAGCGTCTGCCTTCGGCTCAGGTCATGATCCCAGGGTCCTGGGATCGAGCCCCGCATCGGGCTCTCTGCTTGGCAGGAAGCCTGTTTCTCCCTCTCCCACTCCCCCTGCTTGTGTTCCTTCTCTCGTTATCTCTCTCTGTCAAATAAATAAATAAAATCTTAAAAAAAAAAGTCATAAAACTCTATCAGTCTCTTCAAATCTTTTAAAACAAGGAATACAATATTGTTTATGTTAATGTACTATATATTTATATTTCTTTAAAAAATTCTGTTGCATTTAGAATTTAATAATGTGTGCCTTGGAAGGTTTTAGTACTCCACTGGGATAATGAACTGTTATTTTTAATAACTTATTCCATCAGTAATTAATAACCGCAGGCTATTTTGAATCCTTATAGTCACTCTTGGAGGCCCATGATATTGTGGCATCAAAATGTTATGATTCACCTCCATCAAGCCCAGAAATGAATAATTCTTCTATCAATAATCAGTTATTACCAGTAGATGCCATTCGTATTCTTGGTATTCACAAAAGAGCTGGGGAGCCATTGGTGAGTAGATAAATAGTGCCATTTAAAATCTGAAATCTGACATATTTGTGGCTCAGTCATATCTTTTTTTCTTTTTCATAATTTGTATTATTATAAAAAACTTCAATTCATGTTTATTTGTTTTATCAGTGTTTTTTTGGCTTGTATATAAATACACAACTGATGCTCTCTTAACTTAATATAGCATACAAAATTAAGCCAAAATAAAATGTTAAGCTGAAATAGAGGCCAGAAGCAGTTTGCTAATGGGCAGGAAAAATTACAGAAGATAACTACTCCGCTTCTTCCTATACCCTTTGAAGAAATAAGCTCAAGTTGCTTGCTAATGATAGTATCAAAACAAAAGAAAGTTATTAAGAATTGAAGCATGGTAGGACTCTGTAAGTAGTGAAGTTTTCTGTTCCCTGCTAAAATTATTATTTCTGGGTCCTGACTGTAAGAAAAAAAGAAAAGCTTGGAACAAGGCCATCAGAATGCATAAATACTTTTTCTTCTCTTTGAACTTTTTATCCTGTGGAATGCAATTCCCATGGAAGTCCTATTTTTATGGGGTGGTGTATGTCATCACAGTTGCCTATGGTTTAATGAGATTAAAATATTGAGACAGAGAACAGAGGAAAAGTAGGAAAAATTAACTCACCTACTTTTAGAATTATTTTCTTGTATATACATATTAATGAATATTTAAGATTTCTTCCTAATAATCTAAAATCAGTGATAATTCTGTTTTTTTATTTCCTTTAGGGTGTAACATTTAGGGTCGAAAATAATGATCTGGTAATTGCCCGAATCCTTCATGGAGGAATGATAGATCGACAAGGTCTGCTTCATGTGGGAGATATCATTAAAGAAGTCAATGGTCATGAGGTTGGAAACAATCCAAAGGAATTACAAGAATTACTGAAAAATATTAGTGGAAGTGTCACCCTAAAAATTTTACCAAGCTATAGAGATACTGTAACCCCTCAACAGGTTAGTAATAAAATTCTTGGTAATATTAAGAATACTTTCATTTCTTTAATCACACTGTTGAATATAACCACTACTTGCTCCTCTTTTGCTAAAGAAGAGTGGAAAAACCTATGATTTAAGTGTTCCGAATTGCCTTATTTTGTCATGGGTGAACTTTTGAATTTTGAAACTATTAGCACTGTCTTATTAGGAAGGAATACCAAATGTCTTTGTGAACACTATGAACCCTAGCATTACAGTAACTTACAGCTAGGTATCTGAAAAATCATAAAGCCTTTTAGTCATTAATCTGGCAAACACTTTTGGCACCTGTTATGTTCCAGGCATTGTATTAGGCCCTGTGAGAAGATAAGAATATAGCTCCAAATACCTCTTGCTTAGTGTTCATGTGATGAGCTGTATGGGGAATGAGGTAAGAAAGGGAGGATGGGTGTATAGATTGAGAAAAATCTTGAATACCTGGATTGTACACATTTGATCTGATTTTTATAACTAATTTTTAGGTAAAGTAGATTATTGAACAGGGTAATGTTCTAATGACAGTGATCATCTAGTTTCATCATGTTGAGTGAATTTCCAAAAGGAGAGAAGTGATATCTGATATCCTGTAACCAGGAAGCAAAACTTTGGAGGTGTGAGGTGATTTCTGAGAGGCAACTCTAAAAGAAGGTTAACACTGTTTGGGTTCAAATACCAATGCTACCACTTACTAGCTTAGCCTTTCTGTGCTTCATTGTCTCATGTATGTAGTTAGGGATAATATTTCTTTTCTCAGAAGATGTTATGAGGATTAAATGATTTAATTCATGTAAAGCTCTCTTAGCAGTGCCTGGCACATGGCACTCAAAAAGTAGCTGCTGCTGTTGTCATGATGGTGGTGATGAAGTAGTGATGGTGTAATAGAATTGTAAAGAAAGAAATGTAATAAAGTAATTGCAGAAAAAGATTTGGCAATCATAGTGGGAATGTTGGAACTGAGGAGAGGGTTTAAAGGCCTAGATAATGTAGAAATAGGAAATATCAGTGTTTTAGATTGATACCTTTAATTATTCAACTTCATTTCACAAATTTATTGTTTCATGGGTAAGTGAAATGATAAGTTTTTACATAAGATACTGCCAGTGATCTTATTTTCAATATGAGAACTTAGAAGTCTAGTTTTCATATTTCCATGCAATTCTTTTAAAAAACATATGTTGATTACCTGTTTTACATAGTTCTTTGAAGGATAGGATAAAATGTATACATTTTTTTTAAGTTTTTATTTTAATCACCTGGTGTTTAGCATGACAAGTGCCCTCCTTAATCCCCATCACCTATTTCACTCATCTCCCTACCCACCTCCCCTCTGGTAACCACCAGTTTGTTCTCTATATTTGAGTCTGTTTCTTGGTTTCTCTTTCTCTTTTTTTCCTTTTGCTTGTTTTGTTTCTTAAATTCTACATATGAGTGAAATCATAAGGCATTTGTCTTACTCTGACTGACTTATTTCACTTAGGATTATACTCTCTAGCTCCGTCCATGCCATTGCAAATGGCAAAATTTCATTCTTTTTTATGGCTGAATAATATTTCATTATATATATGTATATATGTATGTATGTGTACCACATCTTCTTTATCCATTCATCAATCGATGGACACTTGGGCTGCTGCCATACCTTGGCTATTGTGAATAATGCTGCTGTAAACATAGAGGTGTCTGTATCCTTTGCATTGGTGTTTTTGTATTCTTTGGGTAAATATCCAGTAGTGCAATTGCTATCATAGGGTATCATAGGGTAGTTCTATTTTTAACTTCTTGAGGAACTTCCATACTGTTTTCCACAGTGGCTTCACCAGTTTGCATTCCCACCAACAGTGCAAGAGGGTTCCTTTTTTCCACATCCTCATCAACACTTGTTTCTTGTATTTTTGATTTTAGCTATTCTGACAGGTGTAAAGTGCTATTTCATTATAGTTTTGATTTGCATTTCCCTGATGATGAATGATATTGAGCATCTTTTCATGTGTCTGTTGGCCATCTATGTTTTCTTTGGAGAAATGTCCATTTTTTTTAATTGGATTATTTGGTTTGGGGTGGTTTTATAAGCTCTTTATATATTTTGGATATTAACCCTTTATTGAATGTGCCATTTGCAGATATCTTCTCCCATTCTGTAGGTTGCCTTTTAGTTGTGTTGATGGTTTCCTTTGCTGTGCAGAAGCTTTTTATTTTGATGGAGTCCCAATAGTTTAGTTTTGCTTTTGTTTTCCTTGCCTTAGGGGACCTATCTAGAAAAAAGTTGTTATGGCCAATGTCATGTGCTCTTTCCTGGGATTTTTATGGTTTCAGGTCTCACATTTAGGTCTTTAATCCATTTTGAATTTATTTTTGTGTGCCGTGTAAGAAAGTGGTCATTTTCCCGTAACCATTTGTTGAAGAGACTGTCTTTTTCCCATTGGATATTCTTTCCTGCTTTGTCAAAAGATTAACTGACTGTATAATTGTGGATTTCTTTCTGGATTTTCTATTCTGTTCTATTTATCTATGCATCTGTTTTTGTGCCAGTACCATACCGTTTTGATTACTACACCTTTGTAATATAACATGAAGTCTGGAATTCAGATGCATCCAGCTTTGCTTTCCTTTTTCAGTATTACTTTGGCTATTTAGGGTCTTTTGTGGTTCCATATAAATTTTAGGATTAATTGTTTTAGCTCTGTGAAAAATGCTGATGGTATTTTGATAGGGATTGCATTAAATGTGTAGATTGCTTTGGGTAGTATAGACATTTTAACAATGTTTTTTTCTTCTAATTTGTGATATGGAATGTCCTTCCATTTCTTTATATCATCCTTAATTTCTTTCATCATTGCTTTATGGTTTTCAGAATACAGGTCATTCACCTCTGGCTAGGTTTATTCCTAGGTATCTTATTAATTTTGGTGCATTTGTAAATGGGATTATTTTCTTAATTTCTCTTTCTGCTGCTTCAGTATTGGTGTGTAGAAATACAACAGATTTCTGTAGATTGATTTTGTATCCTGTGACTTTACTAAATTTCTTAATTAGTTCTTGCAGTTTTTTGTTGGAGTCTTTTGGGTTTTCTTTATATAGTATCATGTCATCTGCAAAGAGTGAAAGTTTGACTTCTTCCTTGCAGATTTAATTTTTGTTGTCTGATTGCTGTGGCTAGGTCTTCCAATACTATGTTGAATAAAGGTGGTGAGAGTGAACATCCTTGTTTTGTTCCTGATCTTAGGGGAAAGGCTCTCAGTTTGTCCCCACTGAAGATGATATTAGCTGTCTTTTCATATATGGCCTTTATTATGTTGTGCTATGTTCCTTCCAAACCTACTTTGTTGAGGATTTTTATCATGAATGGATGTTTTACTTTGTCAAATGCTTTTACAGTGGCTGTTGAAATGATCATATGGTTCTTATCCTTTCTTACTGATGTGACGTGTCATGTTGACTGATGTGTGAATATTGAACCACTCCTGCAACCCAGGAATAAATCCCACTTGGTCGTAGTGAGTGATTTTATTAATGTATTGTTGGATTTGGTTTGCTAGTATTCTGTTGAGGATATTTGCATTTATGTTCATCAGAGATCTTGGCCTGTAGTTCTTTGGCCTGTGGTGTCTTTATCTAATTTTGGTATCAGGGTAATGCTGGCATTACAGGGTGAATTTGGAAGTTTTCCTTCCTTTTCTCTTTTTTGGAATAGTTTGAGAAGAATAGATATTAACTCTTCTTTCAGTGTTTGGCAGAATTTGCCTTTGAAACCCTCTGGTCTTGGACTTTTGTTTGTTGGGAGTTTTTTAATTATTGATTCAATTTTGTTACTGGTAATTGTTCAAATTTTCTATTTCTAATTTTCTATTTTTTCCTGCTTCAGTTTTGGTCGGTTATATGTTTCTAGAAATTTATCCACTTCTTCTAAGTTGTCCAGTTTGTCAGCATATAATTTTTCTTAATATTCTCTTATAATTGTATTTTTGTGGGGTTTATTATTATTTCTCCTCTCTCATTTGTGATTTTATTTGGGTCTTTTCTCTTTTTTTCTTGATAAGTCTGGCTGGTGGTGTATCAGTTTTATTGTGTTTTTGTTTTTGTTCTTTTTGTTTTTTTGAAGAACCAGCTCCTGGTTTCATTGATCTATTGTTTTTTTAGTTTCTGTATCATTTATTTCTGCTCTAATCCTTATTATTTCCTTCCTTCTTCTGATTTTAGGTTTTGTTTTTTCTTTTTCTAGTTCCTTTAGGTGTAACGTTAGGTTGTTTATTTGAGATTTTTCTTCTTGAGGTAGGCCTTTATTGCTGTAAACTTACTCTTAGAAATGCTTTTGCTGCATCCCAAAGGTTTCATACCATTATGTTTTCATTTTCATTTGTTTCCATGTATTTTTAAATTTCTTCTTTGATTTCCTGATTGATCTATTCATTGTTTAGTATCATATTATTTAACTTTCGTGTATTTATAGTATTTCCAGGTTTTTTCTTATGGTTGACGTCTAGTTTTATAATAGTGTGGTCAGAAAAGATGCATGGTATGACTTTGATTTTTTTTAATTTGTTGAGGCTTGTTTTGTGGTCTAATATGTGATCAGTTCTGGAGAATGTTCCCTGTGCACTTGAATAGAATGTGTATTCTTCTGTTTTAGGGTGGAAATTCTGAATATATCTGTTAAATCCATCTGGTCCATTGTGTCACTCAAAGCCATTGTTTTCTTGTTGATTTTCTGTTTAGATGATCCTTCCATTGATGTAAATGGGGTGTTAAAGTCCTTTACTATTATTGTATTATTATCGATTACTTCCTTTATGTTTGTTATTAACTGTTTTATGTATTTGGGTGTGCCCATAGTGGGTGCATAAATACTTAAAATTGTTATATCTTCTTGTTGGGTTATCTCTTTTATTATTCCATAGTGCACTTCTTTGTCTCTTGTTATAGTTTTTGTTTTAAAATCTTTTGTCCAAGGGGGGCGCCTGGGTGGCTCAGTCGTTAAGCGTCTGCCTTCGGCTCAGGTCATGATCCCAGGGTCCTGGGATCGAGTCCCACATCGGGCTCCCTGCTCCATGGGAAGCCTGCTTCTCCCTCTCCCGCTCCCCCTGCTTGTGTTCCCTCTTTTGCTGCGTCTCTCTGTCAAATAAATAAAAAATCTTTAAAAAATAAATAAATAAATAAATTAAATAAAATAAAATCTTTTGTCCAAGATAAGTATTGCTACTACCACTTTTTTCTGACATCCATTTGCATGATAAATGTTTCTCTGTCCCCTTAGTTTCAATAGGCAGGTGTTTTATTTTTTTAATCCATTCTGTCACTTTATGTCTTTTGATTGGAGTGTTTAGGCCTTTTACATGTTAAGTAATTATTGATAGATATGTATTTATTGCCATTTTATTACTTGTTTTATGGTTGTTTCTGAACATTTTCTCTGATCTTTTCTTGTCTTTCATGGTTTGCTGGCTTTCTTAGTGATATATTTGGATTTCTTTCTCTTTATTCTTTGCATATTCATTAGTGGTTTTTGATTTGTGGTTACCATTAGGTTTGTATATAACATCTTCTGCATATGGCAGTCTATATTAAATTCATGATTGTTTATGTTTGAATCTATTCTTTACTCTTCTCCTACCCATGTTTTAGATATATGGTGTCATAATTTACATCTTTTTATTTTGTGAGTTCCTTGACTGATTTTTCACAGAAATATTCATTTTTACTGCTTTTTTGTTTTCTACCTTCATACTGTCATTTTTGGTCTTTCCACTCGAAGAGTTCCCTTTAATTTTTCTTGCAGGTTTGGTTTAGTGGTCATGAACTTCTTTAGTTTTTATTTGTCTGGGAAAATCTCTCTCTCCTATTCTGAATGACAGCCGTGCTAGATAGAGTATTCTTGCCTGCAGGTTTTTCCCATTCAGCATTTTGAATATATCATGGCACTCCTTTCTGGCGTGGAAAGTTTCTGCTGGAAAATTCACTGATAGCCTTATAGGGTTTTCTTCATATGTAACTTCTTTTGTCCTGTTGCTCTTAATATTTTTTCTTTTTCACTTTATTTTTCCATTTTAATTACAGTGTGTCTTTGTGTGGATCTGCTTTGATTTTGTTGGGGGTTCTCTGTGCCTCCTAGATCTGGATATCTGTTTCCTTCCCCAGATTAGAGAAGTTTTCAGCTATTATTTCTCCTGATATATTCTCTGCCGCCGTTTCTCTCTCTCCTTCTTCTGGGACTCCTATAATATAAATGTTATTACATTTGATGGAGTCACTGAGTTCCCTAAGTCTATTCTCATTTTGCATAATTCTTTTTTCTCTCTTTTGTTCAGCATAATTACTTTCCATTACTCTGTCTTCTAGGTTATTAATTCATTCCTTTGTTTCTTCCAGCCTGCTGTTCATTTCATCAGACATATTTTTCCTTTGTTTATTGAGCCCTTGATCTCTACTGTATTATTCCTGATCTCTTTCTTAATGGTTTCACTGATGTCCTCCACTCTATTCTCAAGTCCATTGAGTATCCTTATGATCATTGCTTAAAATTCTTTATCAAGCATGTTACTTAAATCTGTTTCACTTAGATCTCCCACTGTGGCTTTGTCTTTTTCTTTCATTTGGTATAAATTCCTCTGTCTTCTCATTTTGTCTAAGTCTCTGTGCCTGTTTCTCTGTGTTAGGAAAGTTAACTACGTCTCCTGTTCTTTGAGGGTAATGGCTTTATAAAGAAGCAGTCCTGTAGTGCCCTGCAGTGTAGTGGCCCCTGTTCCCCAGCACCAAGAAAAGAATCATGAAAGAAAATGTATTTGAAATTAGACATTTCACATCACTAGTACCTCTCAGACCTCCTGTATTTCTCAAGTGGCACATTTCCATTTGGACTTGAATAGATTGGAAAAGTAGAACCTAAGATTTACTATTTTTTTATTATATGTTGTGTTAATTAGGAAGATTTCTTCCCCCCCCCTCCCCTCCCCCCATGGTTTAAACCAGAATTCTTACTGGTTTACCAAGGCTATCATGGACTTTTACAGGCAAGATACATTTTTATAATATTAATATGTTACATGTTAGCACTTTGGCTCAAATTCCTTTCTAGATTCTGCACCTGGTGAACTGGTCTGAATAGTGTAAGGTGCAAGGATCTTTAGTCCTGTCAGGCTTAAATTTATTCCCATCCTATGCCTTCTCAAACTCTTATTTAGCCTTTAGAACTGGGAGAAAAGATGTAAATGGGTTAGGAGAGGTCATCTAAGCCTGAGGCAGTTCTCAGGCCTATGTATCATAAAAAAGAAAAGAGACTAACATGAGGGCTTCCAAAGGTGAGCCAAAACATGTCTAAATTGGGTTATTTTTTAAACTGAATGAGGAAATGATTACTAATTATGTTGGAACAATACCTGTCCTGGACAAACTATGGTCATTTTCCTAAGAGAAGCTATGCGGAGGCAAGGGCATTTAGCCTCTTCAGCTCTTTCACTAGAAGCTCCATCATGTAGTCCTCGTGTGCCTATCTTAACTCCCTCTGGACTGCTATGAGAGCAGAAGGGACCAGGAGCTCTCCCTGCCAGGTGGTGTTTCTCAAAGCACTATCAGTAGATCATTTTTATCAGAATAATTGAGGTGCTTATAAAAATCAAAATTTTTCATGAGATCTAAGAATCTATAATTATAAATTTGAGACCAAGGTAAATTAGAAGTTGTAGCTAATTCTGAGGTTCTTCAACTTACATAAAGGTTTAGTTCCCAAAGGCTGTTGATAATTCCATTTGTTCATTAAGGCCAAACTAATAGGAATTCTCTTACTCATCTTTAAGGCCACCATGATGTAGGTACCAAAATATTTTAAGAAAAATTGCAGTTCCATATGCATGTAAAAATTCTTTTTTTTTTTTAAGATTTTATTTATTTGACAGAGAGAGACACAGTGAGAGAGGGAACACAAGCAGGGGGAGTGGGAGTGGGAGAAGCAGGCTTCCTGCCAAGGAGGGAGCCCGATGCAGGGCTTGATCCCAGGGTCTTGGGATCATGACGTGAGCCGAAGGCAGATGTTTAATGACTGAGCCACCCAGGCGCCCCTGCATGTAAAAATTCTTAACAAAATAATAGCAAATGAAATTTAATGATATATAAAAAAGATAAGAGGACATGTTCAAATTGGATTTATCCCATGGGTGCTAGGATGGTTTCATACTGGAAATCAGTGTGAAACCAAGCACATTAACAGATTTAAAGAGAAAAACCTCAATAAAGAATTTGATAAAATTCAATACATAGTCATGATTTTAAAAAAGGTTTAGTAAATTGAGAACAGAAGGGAAGCTCCTTACTCTTATTTTATAAAAAACACTAAAGAAAACATTATTCTGAATAGTTGAATATTAGAATCATTCTCTTTAACACCAGGAACTGGACCCTCAGGTGGTCTGCCTAAGACTCTAGTACAACCCCAGTCCCCCAGGAAGCCTCATTTCCATTCCAGCAAGATCAAAGAACCTACCATAAATGAAGAGAAACTTGCCAAACTTCAGACATAATTGTGCATTGGTTAAAAAAAAAAAAAATGCCCTGAGATGGTATATAGAGTAACAGATGATACAAGAAATATATGTTACAATAAGTGATAAAAATTTTCAGTTCTCCTTAAAGAAACTAAGAATAAGCAGTATCTCTGATATTAAAGAGGTAAGTGTATCTGCACACTAGGGAATGGTTATCTACTTACTTTAACAACCCTAATGCTCAGACGTCTCTGGCAGCAAACACTTTTACCATTACCAGCCATGCTGAGACACAACCCCTGACAAAAATGCCACCTGGCTTCTTAGACCAACTTGGTATTGAGAAGCTTAAGGACACTGGATGGAAAAGCACCACTTGCTATTGGGGAGAAGGGTGATCTTGTTCAGAGTTTTGATGGGGCTTTCAATAATTAGGCAAATAATTGACTAGATTTATTTTTAAAATAATAAAACTTCAATAATTTTGATTGCTTAAAAAATTTTGTTACAGCAAATAGATACGGAATGATGAAATATAGAAACGTATAATATTGTAAATTTTGAGGCCCTTGGACACTGCTGCTTTTTAATTATTGTGTATACACAATTATTTGTAGTTAATTAAGCCAGAGAAGCCACAATATAAAGTTTAAAAGAAGGATTAATAAAGTCTTTGCCTAGTTACCAAAAGTAAGAACTAGAGAAGGATGTTCACTTATACCACTTCAATTTAATATTTTACTGAAAGTTTCATAAGCCCAAAAAGACAAATTATAGAAGCAAAAAGTGCAGAAAGAAAATAAAATTTACTATTTTCAAATGATATTTTTTTGCATAGAATGTCCCCAAGACTATAAATTAATAGAAATGAGTTTAGCAAGATATTTGAAAATAAGATTAATATACAGAAGTCAGTTGCATTTCTGTATGTCATCAACAGACATCAAAATATGTAACTAAGACAAGCATCATTTACAGTAGAGTCAGAGAATGTCACATTTATGTCTAGAAATAAATCTATCAAAAATATTCAAGGCCTCTACACACACAAACACACACTACAGTGAAGATCTAAATAAACAGATATGTCATGTTCATGGATAAGAAGACAATATTGTGAAGGTGTCAGTTTTCTTCAAATTGACTTTTATATTCAACAAAATTCCAATAAGATTTTTCATAGTATTTGATAGGATGAATAGCCCATACACTTCTGAGGCAGAAAAGCAGGAATGGGGCATTACTAACATAGGAATTAAGATACCATCATGGTATTGGCGTAAGAGCAGATAGAATGATTAATAGAATAGAGAGTTCAGAAAGAGAGCTAACACATGTACTATTTTGATAAGATGATATATCTTTCAGTGAGAAGAGGAGAAACTATTCAATGAATGAAACCTGTTATTAATGGGGATAACATATGAAGTTGTGTTCCTGTTTCACTTTACATACACAAATCAAGTAAAAGGAGACAATCAGTGAACATATGAAGAGATATTAAAAATCGCAGTGTGGAATACCATTTTATAACATTCAGTTGGCAAAAAGTGTACATGTGACTCCACAATATCACTTCTACACTGTTGGTGGCAGTGTAAATTGGTATAACCACACGAGGCAGGGGCAGGGAGTTTAGCATTATCAGAGTTGAGTGTTCACATATACCGAAACACGGTAATATACTAGAGCAGTTCATATGTGTGTACAACTGGAAACATGTTCATGTTAAGAAGCATGTAAATTCCAAAAGATTATATGCCATGGTGTGATATAATTTTTTATGTTTAACTAAATGCATACTTTTAAAGAATGCATATATTTGCACAGTAAAACTATACGAAAAGAAAGCAAAGAGTTAACACAAGATTCAGGGTAAGGGTTACCTTAGCTGGGGAAGCCAGGGTGATGGAATGGAATGGAATGAGAGCAGGAGGACCCCTTAAGGTTCTAGCCTCTGTTTTGGGTACAAGTTTATGGCTGTTTATCGCATTTTTTAAAAGAAATAAAATAAAAATAGGCTTTGCATGAACCAATGACTTAGTGTGATATAAATTAAGAATAATTATTATTAGTATAATTCTGAACAGTCCAGTTTAATAGATTTTTAAATAATTTTTTTGACAGAAGCTTAAATATGTGGCCCACAGATGGATATTTACCAAATAGGAGTGTGAATTGCCCCTCAGAGCTTTTTTTAAATAAACATATATTCTAGCCTCCCTGCTGATTGAAAATGTGTGTGTGGCTGCATTTAACTGAGTAGGCCGAGTTCATGTACTTTGAAAATCTTTAGAAATATAACATCCTTCCTTAATCATCTCTGCTATTGTCATAGTGAACTTCATAGCAACTATGATCACTGCATTCGCCACCTTGTCACTTGTTCTAATTGCAAATTCAAATGGACCTGAAAATATGTGTTGAGACTGAGGGTGTGTAAGGAACACTTGCACTATGTTCAGATGACGTATTCCCACATTTCCAACCACCTTCTGATTTAACATAAGGGTCATGGTAGAGCTATTTCTACAGCCATTTCATCATTTAATTTCTTTTCTCTTACTAATTATTATCCTTTGCATAGGCCCAGCATAGTCATGTGTAATATTTTATTTTTTCAGTACTTCTGAAATGCTTATATTTACTTCTAAAAAATATCTTTGAGATAAAGCTTATATAAATAGCATATTTAAAGTATACAGTTTGATAAATGTAGATATATATATTTGTGAAACCATCAACATAATCAAGACAACATATATATCTAGCACCTCCAGAAGTTTCTTTGTATCCATTGATAATCCTTTCCTCCTTTTCCCTCCCTGAATGCATTCCAGGCAAGCACTGCTCTGCTTTCTGTCACCATAGTTTAGTTTACATTTTCCTTATTTTTATATAAATGGAAGCATGCAACATGAATCATCTTTGCTGTTATTTATTTTTTTAATCTTCTTTCAGCATAATTCTTTTGGGATTCATCCATCTTTTTATGTGTGTCAGTAGTTGATTCCTTTCTCTTGATGAGTAATATTTCATTGCGTGGGTATGCCATAGTTTGTTTATCCATTAACTGGCTGATGAACATTTTTGTTGTTTCCACTTTGAGGCTATTATAAATAAAGATGCTGTGGCCATTTACATGTAAGTCCCTTGGGTGAATACCTAGGAATTGAAGGATTGGGTCATAGTAGGTATATGTCGAACTTTCACAGAAGTGGCTGAACTATTTTTAGAAGTGGTTGTACCAGTGTACATTCCCCCCAGCATTTTATGAGAGTTTCAGTTACTGTACATCTTCACCGACATTTGGATGGTCAGTCCTTATAATTTTAGACACCCATATAGATGTGTAGTGATAACTCAATATGATTTTAATTTACATTTCCCTGATTACTTAATACTGAGCATCTTTTCATGTGTTTATTTTTTTCTATGTCTGTTTTGGTGATTGTCTTAAATCTTACCCATTTTTTATTGAGATTATTTATTTAGTTTGAGAGTTCTTTATTTTGAATACAAATACAAATCAGAATTATGATTTATAAGGATTTTCTCACAGTGAAAAGGCTTGTCTTTTCGTTCTCTTAACAGCATAATACAAAGAGCAGAAGTTCTTAATTTTGATGAAGTCCAACTTTTCCATGTTTTTCTTTTACAGATCATGCTTGTATTGTTCTGTGTAAAATATTTTTGTATAACCTAAGGTCATAAAGATTTTCTTCGATTTTTTTTTTTTTTCCTAAAAGTTGTACAGTTTTATACCTAGCTCTAGGATCCATTTAGTGTATGAGTTTTTGTATAGGTTTAAGATATGGATGAATGGGGGGTTGCATTCTTTCATCAAATTTGGAAACATTTTGACTATTACCTCTTCAGATTATTTTTCTATTCCCATTTTTTCTGTCCTTTGGTGACATCATTTCCACATATATTAGGCTACTTGAAGTTGTCCCATTGCTCAGTGATACTCTTCATTTATTTCAATCTTGTTACTTCCCTGTTTTTTATCTTAGTTTCTATTGCCAGATCTTCAAGTTTATTTTCTTCACTTCTGGCGTACTTTTTCCATCTTAGATATTTTGGTTTTCATCTCTAGAAATATAAATTGAGTTTTGTTTTGTTTTTTATATCTGCCATGTTTCTACCTAATATGCCTAGTCCTTCCTCTAGCTTCTTGAACCTAAGAATACAATTTGTAAAGTTAAAGTAACTATTTTAATGTCCTTCTCTACTAATTTGATCATGTTTATCATTTCTGGATCACTCTTAATTGATTTTTCCCCACATTTTAAATTGTATTTTCCTGCTTATTTGCATGCCTGGTTATTTTTGATTGGTTGTTAGACATTATGAATTTTACCTTGTTGAATGCTTGATATTTTTGTATTCTTAGAAAATTCTTAAATTTTGTTCTAGGCTACTTAAGTTACTTGGGGCAGTTTGATCATTTCAGATCTTGCTTTTTAAGCTTTGTTAGGTACAGTCAGAGCAAGATTAAGTCTGGGGCATAATCCTTCCAACTACTCAGTGCCTCATGAATTATGAGATTTTTCCACTCACCTTGTTGAGAAAAGAAATTATTCCTGACCCTGTATGACCTGCTGATATTACTTATCATGCTGGTTCTTTACCTGACTTAGTTTCCTCATACCCATGCACTGATCAGTATAGTCTCCTGAAGAGAGGAGGGAGTGTCCCTCCCTGGAGGGAGTGTTCTACAATTCTTGAGTGTGCAGCCCTTTCCTCACTGATTAGTCTGTTCTGTACGCTGTAGCCACCTTGATCTCCCTGGTCGCCCAGCTCATCTCCTCAACTTAGAGACCACACAGGGTCTTCTGAGATCCTTCCTTCCTGAGTTGCAACCTGGAAACTTTCTCAGTGCAATTATCAGGGGCAACTGAATAGTTTATCTTGTTTGTTTCCATTTTTTAGGGATCACTGACTTCATTGCCTGATGTCTTAAAAAATGTTTTGTCAAATTTTGTCCAGTATTTTAGTTGTTTCAAGTTGGAGAGTCCTTTATTGGTTCATCTTAGTCAGAAGCAGGAGTCCTTTTATATTTATTACCATGAGAATTTAATTTTTAAATAGGTGAATCATTTCCATGGTTCAAAATTCAAGAAATATAAATAGGTATTCAATTGAAATTTCTTTCATAATCCACTACAAAACTAGTGCTCACTCCCTATAAGAAACCATTCTGTTAATTTATCTTTCTAGAGTTTCTTTATTCATATGCAAGTAAGTAAAAATTATATATTATTATTCCTGTTCCACCTCCTTTTCAGTGAAAAGCTTACATAGTATATACAGTACTTGGTTTTTTCACTTAAATGTGTATCTCTAGGATCTTTCCTTATTGGTACATAGACTGCTTCTTGACACATTATCACCACCTCCCCACCCTTTTTAATAGCTGCATAGTATTATATTATATAGACTTATCATCATTTATTTAACCAGTTCCGTATTATTAAACTATTAGGTTGCTTCCAATCTTTTGCTACTAGGACTAATTTGGTAGTTAATAGTCTTGTACATAAATCATTTTGCATATGTCTGAGCAACATTGCTGTTTAATACATTCCCAGAGGTAGATTAGTAGGTGAGAAGATGTTTGCACTTGTAATTTTGATACCTATTGTCAAATTGTTCTCCCAAGGGATTGAACCAGATCTCCACTAGCCTGTTAGGAAAATGCCTATTGGCTCATAGTCCCATCTATAGAATGTTATCAAATATTTTGATTTCTGCTAATGCGGTAGGAAGAAAATATTGTTATAATATAGTTTTAATTCGTATTTCTATTCTGAGTGATGTTGAATATCTCTTGTGTTTAAAGCCATTTGTACTTCCCATTCTCTGTTCCATCTACTTTAGATTGTCGGTCAGTTTTTCCTTTTAGTGATAAGAATAGGAGATTGAAATACTTTAGTAGGTTGTGTTTAATAACTTCTTAATAATGAACCATTAACATCCACAGTCTATTAGTAAAACACTTTACAATATACTTAGTAAAATAAAATATAATTATACTTAATCTGGTCAAATGTCTAATGACTTTAAAGTCATTACAAAATCTTTAGATCAAATGTTGGGTTAATTGATTTTTCAGACAGAATTTTAAACGTCAAAGTAAAACCAGGCTAATCTGATTTTTGAGCATGAGAGTAATGTTCTAAAATTAGTTTAATAAATGAAATAATAAGAATTGTTCCCTCTAGAAATGTTTTACATTTGAGAGATGTGTTTTGTTCCACAAATAATGACATTTACAGAACAATTTGATGGGAATAGGGGAATAATTATTTGAAATTAAACTATCTCAGAAAATCTCAACTTATGGATACAAAATGTATGTTGTCCCACAGATTAGAATGATAAACACATTCCTGGTTAGATGACAGGATGCTTTTACTGTTCATTTGCTGCAGCTTTCTTGAGAAGTAAGGAGTATCCAAGTATTCTTTTTTTTTTTTAACTTTGCATACCCATCCTTTTTCTCTGCCTCATCTCAAACACCTCTACCTTTTTGCTTCTATCATTTATAATTTTCAGTTGTTATGCCCTATGGACAATTAATGAGGGGAGAGTAGTTACTTTACCAAATGAGTGAAGTGATAAAATGGGCCAGTAGTTTGTTTATATTTTGTTAATTTATTATCAGTTTAAAAGTCTGGCTTTATTTATGCAATGAAAAATATATTTTTAGAGTTGCATCAGTATGGAGAGGCATCCAGCACACATCCGTCAGGTATGATGTCATTCCAGGACATTCTCTGGTATTCCGTTTTTCTGTCTTCTCAGCCAACTAAATTTACCTTGAATAATAATTTGGGTTTTCTTTTTCCATTGCCAAAACTTTGAGCTGCATGCCATTTTCAAGTTAGCCAGTTGTCACATTTTAGCAATCTTAATATTGTTTGTATGCTTGCTTTTTAGATATTTCTAAAATTGCATATCAAAAAAATTGGGGCTTACTGATTTTTTAAATAATAGCCTTTCCAAAGTTATTGAAAACATCCTGAATGCTTTCTACCAAAATCATCTAATTGCAAATAACTAAAATTTTGTCACATGTTCCCAAACTTAGTTACTTTTAAATTATTTTAATATGCATCCATCACATTACATTTTACCACACTAATGATATTATGTATCTGCTTGTATTACTTGAATATCTTCTTTGGTTACATTTATAGAAGTATGATAACAATGTTATTTTGACTAATTTTGTGCTTTTCTGCTTGTTAAAGTTTACCTGCTGATCAATGCCAAGTCAATTCTTCAGTAGATAAAATTTGAGTTTTTATAAATATGCATGAAAAAACTTTTAAGAAAGTAATCTGAACTTGCCGTCAAAAACTGAAAATGCTTAACTTATTAGGATTTACATTAAAGTGAATAAGCAAAATATTCCAGTTATTGGAGATAACTAATAGTGGTAATTGGAATACGTTTATTAATAAAACATATTTAAAAGAAATTTGTGTAGTTCAGTGAATTTAAATTGAGAAATAGTTTCAAGGCCTTTTCAGTGTTTTTCTTACAGTTAATTTAATGTTAATTATTTAAGTCAGAGCAAGATGATTTCAGGAAGGTGTTTTCCACACAAGTTTTGGTCAGTGCAAATCTGTGTGATCATAAAAAATATATTACCAGTGATGAAAATTGGGTTTTTATTTTTTATTTATTTTTTTAGTTACTAAATATATTTCAGATCTGACTTCAACATGAACTTTCATTGTTTAATTTTGGTTTCTGGGCTCTTTCAAAAAGTACCCCCCCCAAAAAAAAAAATCCTATTATATCTGAAATATATGCCTTCAATCAGCTGCATATATTGTTTCTGGGTATTAATCAGAAAGTGGCATTTAATTGAATAAAAATTATGCAGCATTAGTTAGAAAATCATGTGAAAAGATGGGGGAAAGTATAAGAATGATGGAGTAAAATGATTGTCAAACTGTTGGTTTAAGATTAGATATTAAAATAAAAACAAAATTTTAATTGTACTAATATTTATTTTTTGATGCCAAATTATTAATGTGTAATAACTGATTTTTATTTGAGTGGGAAAATGTGCTTAGTTGAAGTACTAAATAAATTGTCAATTACAATTAAATCACAGTGATTTGAAAAAGATTTCAAAAATCTAGTGACAAATGATACATCTATACTACTTTAAATTGTGCTATGTGTTTTAGGTGTTTGTGAAATGTCATTTTGATTATAATCCATACAATGATAACCTGATACCCTGCAAAGAAGCAGGATTGAAGTTTTCAAAAGGAGAAATTCTTCAAATTGTGAATAGAGAAGATCCAAACTGGTGGCAGGTTAGTATGCTTCTCATAATTTCCTCAACTGCTTTTTTATTTTCAATCTTAGATCTGGCCAATATCTGAATATTCAGGAAGAAGGTATTAGCATTTGTTCCAATGATTTTTCATGCATGAACAGCTCCTGCTTCATGGCTGCTAATTTTGTGGACAGGAGATCAAATTGAGAGGGAATTTGGGAGTAGCTGTTAATAAATGCAGAATTAACTAGCCTGTGGAGGTATTCCATTGGTTTAGGGATTAGAACAGTTGGTTCTTCCACATGAGTGACTGACTGTAGTACAATATGGTGTTGGGCAAGAACAACTCACTTGGGGTCATCCCTTCTCAGTGTTGTTGTTTAACTAGAAGTCTTTTACTGTGTGTGTAGTAGTGTCTTTCTCTCTTGTCTCCTCGCCCTCTATGTACATTCATGGCAAATAAAACATAATTTCATAAGCTCTTCAATCTGTTTACCTACCTCTCCTCAGTTACTGAGAAATGAAGGTTTGCTTTATGATTAGTGTTAGTTGGTCTTGGATTGAAATCTGTGTATATGGAAAGGGATGTGTGTTATCACCATATTTTCCCCCACTTCATTTTCTAAAGATCTCTGTGATCGTCTTCTTTTTCCTTTCCCCTAATACAGCCTTCAGAACACTCTAGCAGCAGAATTAAGTCTGATTTTGTCATTGTTTACACTGTCTAATACCCACAGTATTCAGAGCTGGAGAAAGTGACAAATTGGAAAGTCTAAAATCCCTTAAACCATCAGAAGAAGAGTCTCATTAAAAAGCAAGGTTTATGGTGGGGGGTGGGAGGGATGGGGTGGCTGGGTGATAGACATTGGGGAGGGTATGTGCTATGGTGAGCGCTGTGAATTGTGCAAGACTGTTGAATCACAGATTTGTACCTCTGAAGCAAATAATACATTATATGTTAAAAAAAAAAAAAAAGAAGAAGAAGAAGAAGATAGCAGGAGAGGAATAAATGAAGGGGGGAATCGGAGGGGGAGATGAACCATGAGAGACAATGGACTCTGAAAAACAAACTGAGGGTTCTAGAGGGGAGGGGGTGGGAGGATGGGTTAGCCTGGTGATGGGTATTAAAGAGGGCACGTTCTGCATGGAGCACTGGGTGTTATACACAGACAATGAATCATGGAACACTACATCAAAAACTTAATGATGTAATGTATGGTGATTAACATAACAATAAAAATTAAAAAAAAAAAAACACCAAGGAGTATGAGGAAAGGACCCAGGACCTAGCACTAAACTCTAAATTAAATGGAGATATTAGTAACTCAGATTAGCTCTCTTAAGTTATATTGACTTCTAAGGGGGGAATGAATAACAAGGATAAGAATAGTCCTGCTAATGTGTCCTTAAATTTAAATTAAGACATTATTATGCACAAGTACATTATGCAGTGAGAGAACTAAAACATAGGTAAATTAAAAAGAATCCATGATCTCTAGACTTTTCCACCTAACTTCCTAGAACTCTCATCAAAAAACTCTGTGGCTGTTTCCTTCATTGAACTTTTCCAGGAAAAAATTTTTTTTATCCCTTTCTGTGAATGTCGTCTGCTCATCCTGTCACCATTATTTCAGTCTCCTCCTGCATTTGGTGATGTTACTTTAATTCTATTTTTTAGGATTTTAATGGCTAAAAATGATACCAGATTTTTCAGTGCTAGCTGTAAATATAAAAAACCCTAACTTTGTGGGATAAGCCACTAGCAGCCTTTTCTTTAGCCACTATTTTGAAATAGCACTTTTTTGGATTTCAAAACTTAGTTTCTTGACACTAGATGTAGTTATACCTATTTTAAACTTAGGATATTCAGATTCTGTCTCTCTAGTAGGATTAAGGTTGATAGTAAATACCTTACTAAGGGTGCTAATGAAATGTCCTTTAACACATGAAATAGTATTTATCCTTTCTGTTCTTTGACTTAGCATTATAAATAAAAAGTTGTAGTAATTTAAAGATCCTATATACCTTTGCGTTTTGGTCCCAAAATTTTGATACCAGATGGCAGATTGATTAGGTGCCAATTGATTCCTTAGTGCTAAAGTGTTTAAATATCTTAACTGACAGCACCATGAATTGAAATCTCAAGGTCAGTTTTGAAGAGCAAATGTGATATATTTCTACTGACTATTGCTATTGTCCTACTTATTAAGATAAGGTCTCAAATTTTGATCACTGAGATATATAATTCATTAATTTGATTCTAGGCTAGCCATGTAAAAGAGGGAGGAAGCGCTGGTCTCATTCCAAGCCAGTTCCTGGAAGAGAAGAGAAAGGCATTTGTTAGAAGAGACTGGGACAATTCAGGTGATGAGCTCAACACAGTGTGTAACAAGTAGTCCTTTGTGGTCACCTTTCTTTTCCTCTTTCATCTGAATCAGCAAATGAATTTACTTAAACTATATCTAAAATTAATCCATCCCGTCTACTTTGTTGTATCGCACTCAAAAGTAAACTTTTTGATCCCTGTCTGCCACCTGCTGGTATAGTATCAGAATTTAGTGGCTCAACTCACTTCTGCCCCCTTTTGCTTTGTAGGACACAACACTGGAAAGGTAATTCTCCCACCCCTATAGAATACCACAGGGCAGTTTTTATCATATTCTGACATACTGTTTTAACTTACATTTGTCTTGTCACCCTTCAGGACCTTTTTGTGGAACCATAAGTAGCAAAAAAAAGAAAAAGATGATGTATCTCACAACCAGAAATGCAGGTATGTTTTAAATACTTTTTGAAAAGTCCAAGTGAGGTAGCTTTATATCATTAATCAATGTGGCATAAACTCTAAATATATAATTTTAAATGAAAGTAATTCATATTAATACCCAATTGTAAGGGGCTGTCACTTGAACATGTGGTACAATATAATATGAAGACATTATTTTAATTTTGATATTGTATATACTCATACTGTCACCAGAGGATTTTATTTATGAGTATAGTTTACAATAAAATGATTGGTTAGGATTTATGCTTATATTAATGAAAGAACTATGTTATTAAAAATATTTATTCAGAGAACTTTGATGACAATTTATGTATCATTTCTAAAGAAGTGCCTTTAGGAAGATACTAAAAGAGTTATGATTAAGGACAACTATATTCTACCTTAACATTGTCCATGATACTTTTGGGAAAATAGTACTGGACCAAACAAATCTTAGTCTGTTCTAGTAGGATTCTGTCTTAAATCTTTTAGACTTAAAGAAAAATAAATATGACAGCTACCATAGTTATTCTTTTTAGTTCTAGAGGCTGATAGGCATGAAATGCAGCTCTGTGAGAAGGCCTTCTGAAAGGAATTGACAATTTTAAAGTACTTTCTAGACTTCAGAGCTGCCTCTTACCCTGGTTATAAACTAAATAGCACACTATAAAGGAAATAATATTTAATAATAATAATAAAATAAGGGGAAAATAGACTCTCCTTTAATATTGGTTTAATCTTCTGTGGAGAAATTATGCAAAGAAAGAGTTGCTGTTCAGATAATAACCTAAGGAAGGAGTGTTATTACTGCAGATTTAGAGTTATAACCCTAATAACAGGTAATATACTATTTCAAATCCCCTTTGGCCTCATTATTCATTAAATATATGTCTGTATAGCTTTCTTGCAAAATAGAAAACTTATAATTTTCTCATTGACTAAGATTTAATTTTGGAATGTGTTTTGACTGAAAATAGTTTGGCTCCAACATTTTATACATAAATTCATAATCTTAAAATTTAATTGTCAGTATGTTTGTATGCATTTTATTAATCAAGCTGGTATTTGCTGAGTCAACACACAGGATTTATTCATTTATATTATTGGAAGGGCATACTGATTCTGTGGGACTTATTTAAGCAGCCACACTAGGTATACTACCATCTTTTATATGTGATACACACTAGTTGGCCGAACAAATTACATAAGGTAATTTGCAGTTTGATTATATATATTAAAGTAATTATTTTTACTGATGAATTGGTAAGAAAGGTTTTAATGGATAGACTGTTTGATAAAGCACAGGCATTTTCTAGCTTAGACAAATTTTTAAGGGCAAATGGATGGAAGCAGATGTTTAAATCAAGATAAAAAATAGTTTATTGTACTTCACCAAATTTATAAAAACAAATCCGATAGTGAGTACAATTCAAGTGGTATTTACCTGTCAGACAACCAAGCCCTTATTGAACAGAATTGCAGAGGTTTTTCATCCATCTAAAAGATAACTGAATATGACGACTTTCCATTTCCTTTTACATTTAGAATTTGATCGTCATGAAATCCAAATATACGAGGAGGTAGCCAAAATGCCTCCCTTCCAGAGAAAAACATTGGTATTGATAGGAGCTCAAGGTGTGGGACGAAGAAGCTTGAAAAACAGGTTCATAGTGTTGAATCCCACTAGATTTGGAACTACAGTGCCATGTAAGTTTTCTCTCTTTGCTTTTTAAACGGCATCAAAGAGTAGGGTGAGGCAGATTATTATTTTTGTTCCCAAATAATTTTTGATTATGCCAGTGGAAATGAACAAGCAGAAGATACTGAGGAACTCAGTGACTCTACAGCTGTCTTGAAATAGTGCTGTAGCCCTGTTGGCTTGCTGCCCGGTGGCAGTTGCTTCTCCAAACTCTAGTCCAGAAATGTTTGTTAAATGCAAGTGTTATGGGGCACCTGGGTGGCTCAGTCAGTTAAGCAGCTGGCTTTGGCTTAGGTCGTGATCCCAGGGTTCTGGGATCGAGTCCCGCATCGGGCTCCCTGCTCAGGGGAGAGCCTGCTTCTCCCTCTCCTTCTGCCTGCTGCTCTGCCTACTTGTGCTCTCTCTCTCTCTCTCTGCCAAATAAATAAATAAAATCATTTTTTAAAAATAAATAAACAAATGCAAGTGTTAGGGGTTGTGGCAAAATCAGCATTAACTTTGTATTTTTTTGTACAACTGTTCATCTGAAGAGTGTTTTTTTGTTTGTTTGTTTACCCATTTTCGTGTAAAGAAAAGAGGGAGACCTGCTGGATCCTAAGACCCCTCAGTGTGGCCATCCCTTTGTGAATTTTGTACAGGTCATTAACCTGATTTTTGATAGCGCATCAACAGCAATTCATCTTCCTGAGCAGGCAGCATTAATCAAAGTCACAAAGGTTGACATATAAAATAAAAATAATACTGATGAGAAGTATAACCATTAAATTAACCAAACATTCATTTTATGATCTTTGCATTCTTTCCCTATTTGCATATTTATATGGAAAATTAAATAATGATGTCAGAAGTGTGCTTAATAAGAATGGAATCACATCAAGGAGCTAGATGATGTCATAGACTTGTTATAAGGACTAATATACATAGCCAGCATTGTCTTTATAACCCCTTTCTGTGCTTCTGCTGACCAAGCCCCCTTTTGATTAACAGTATTTCTTTAGGTATATTAATGCCATTAAGCTGTTCTGAGTTAATTCTTAGCCTAATGTCATTCCATCTCTTCTAGATGAATTTTAGAGTTTCTCAAAACATCTAGTATGTTTTGAGGTTTAATTTTCAGTGAGTAATCTCATTGCTGAAATTTTTATGGATTGGTTGGGAGAGTAGTAACCATGTGCTATTTGTAATCCCTTCAGGTTAAGGCCTTGGATTCCATTTTAGGCACTGTAAGTCACTAAATTCAGACAAATACTGGTTAAATAGCTAAGAAAATCTCACTGTGACCTAAGTATTTTAAAGTATTTTGTTTCTTATTTTTATCAAGTTAATACATGTACAGTACTTTAATCAAGTAGTTCTTAAAGATATGTAATAGAAAAATTAACTGCCAGGGCGCCTGGGTGGCTCAGTCGTTAAGCGTCTGTCTTCGGCTCAGGTCATGATCCCAGGGTCCTGGGATCAAGCCCCGCATCGGGCTCCCTGCTCAGCAGGAAGCCTGCTTCTCCCTCTCCCACTCCCTCTGCTTGTGTTCCCTCTCTCGCTGTATCTCTCTGTGTCAAATAAATAAATTTAAAAAAGAAAAAGAAAAATTAACTGCTTATATTGCTGTACCCCACCTTTGGCCTACTTACCAGAAACAGTTGCTTTTCATGTTTCTTGCTCTTTATTTTGGTGGTCTTCCATATTTCTTATTAACGTCATCATTCTGCAGTTTCTTGCTTTATCCAGTGTAAGCTTATCTGTTGACTTCCTGACTCTCTTCCCAATATAAAAACAAGTCTAGTTTCAGTTCATTGAATTTTACTTTCTTGAACAGCTTCTCCCTCTCCTTCCATCTAGCAATTTATGGAGTCCTTTTTTCTTCCCATCCTTACCTTAATTTTATATGTGTACGTGTATAATTTTATTTTAAACCAAAGACTCATCCAGTAAGTTGTGTTTATTTTCTTGGAGACCTCTGTCTCAGAACCATAGATCTTCCTGCTTCAGTGAGGACAAGACGCTCTCCATTCTGGCTGCCCCACTGTTAACATGGGAGTGTTTCCCTTTGTTGTTCTCCTGGGTTGACAGCAACCTTGTTATGCTGGAAATAGCCTCTTGTAACATCACAAGAAATGGTGTATGAGATATAATTTATTTATCTTTGTATTTGAAGATGTATATTTTCCGTCCTATATTTGATTGCTTGACCAAGAATAGAAATTCGAGATTGTAAAACTCAAAAGATGTTACTCTTGAATCCAGTTCTGTTGAGGCAAGTGCCTTTGTAATCTTTGTTCTTTCATACGTGACCTTATTTTTCTTTCACAGAAATTCAGCGTCTTTTGTTTGTTTCATTTTGTTGTTTTTCAGTATTTTGAAATTTAATAATGTGCCTTCATGTACATCTTTCATCTTTTTTTATTCATTGTGCTGATGATCAGTGGGCTCTTGAGACTAGAGATTCATTGTCCCTCAATTCTGGAAAATTATTATTTCTTGGATGATTTCTCCATGTTCTCTCTGTTCACTTTTTCTAGAATCTCTGTTGGCTGGATGTTGAGCATCCTGGATTCATCTTCTCAATGTCTCTCTCTCTCTCTCTCTCTTTTAATCATGTTGTCTGTCCCTTTATCTTTTTATTCTACTCTTTAAAAGATTACATTGAGTTCTTTATTTTCTCTTCCATCAATGCTTTACCATGAGTAATCTTATTTTCCAGTTTTTTTCTGTTTGTTTATGGGGGCTATATTTTATGTATCTCCAAGAATCGTAAATAGTGTTTTGGTTTTTTTTTTTTCAGTTTTATCTATAGCTGAATTACCTCTGCTTTCCTCCGGGTTACTTTTTCTGTTTATGCTATGTTTGTGTTTTCCCTTTTATGCTAGAGGATTTTTTTCTTTTATGTACTGATCCTTGGCTGTACATCCCTACTTAAGTGTTAAAACTGGTTGGAGGGGCGCCTGGGTGGCTCAGTTGGTTAAGCGACTGCCTTCGGCTCAGGTCATGATCCTGGAGTCCCGGGATCGAGTCCCGCATCGGGCTCCCTGCTCGGCAGGGAGTCTGCTTCTCCCTCTGACCTTCCTCCCTCTCATGCTCTCTGTCTCTCATTCTCTCTGTCTCAAATAAATAAATAAAATCTTTAAAAAAAAAACTGGTTGGAAGCCCCGTGTACTTGAGCAGGTCTTGGCAACTGGCTGAGCTTTATTTTATGAGATGGCAAGGAGACAGCTGTTTTGTTGGAGGAGCCAAAAAGTTGGCATAAAATATTTTTGGGGGGAGCCGTTAAGTTTTCCAGAGAAGAGTTTTCAGATATCCCCCCTGCTGAATCTGTTCTCTAACAAGATGAAGAGGGAGAAAAGGTATAGATTAACTTGCTCCGTATGCATAATTATACCCCCACCTCCAGTTTTTAGCTCCTTGCTTCAAAGTCCTAAATCTCTTCAGTGTTCTGGGGATAAAGTAGTCCTACTCTGATCCATAACTCTCTAACACTTTATAGCTTATTCTTCCTTAATTTCCTTCAATAATATTTGTAGTTTTCAGTGTACAAGTCGTATGCTTTTTTTTATCAAATTTATTCCTAAGTATTTAAATTTTCCTAATTTCCTTTTCACATTGTTCATTACAAGTGTATAGAAATACACCTGATTTATTTTTTTTAAAGATTTTTTTTATTTTATTATTTGAGAGAGAGAGAGAGCCTGAGTGGGGAGGAAAGAAGCAGGTTCCCTGCTGAGCAAGGAGCCAGATGCAGGGCTCAATCCCAGGACCCTGGGATCATGACCTGAGCTGAAGGCAGACACTTAACTGACTGAGCCACCCAAGCACCCCAAAATACACCTGATTTTTGTGCATTAATCTTGTATCCTTTAACCTTGCTGAACTCATTTATTTGTTGTAATTTTTTTGCAAATTTCTCAGGATTTTCCATACACAAGATCATGTTACCTGCAAATAGAGACAGTTTTCCTTATTCCTTTAAACTGGGTGCCATTTATTTCTTTTTCTTGTCTAACTGCCCTGATTAGAATCTCCACTGCAGTGTGGAAGTGGCAAAAGTGGACATCCTTGTCTTATTCATGATCTTAGAGAGATAGTGTTCAGTCTTTCATCACTAAGTATGATGTTAACTGTGAGTTTTTTTGTAGATAACCTTCATTAGGTTGGAGAAATTCTCTTCTCCTAGTTCATTGACTTTTATCATGAGAAGGTACTGTATTTTACCAAATGTTTTTTTCTTTGTTTATTGAGATGACAACATGATTTTTTGTTTTTTATTCTTTTACATTCATTGTATTCCTGTGTTCCTAAATCCCATTTAGCCGTGGTTTATGATCCTTTTTATATGCTTCTAGAATCAGTTTGCTAGTATTTTGTTGAGTATTTGTACAGCTATATTCGTAAGAGATACTGGTCCATAGATTTCATTTCTTATGATGTTGCTAATGTTGATAATTGTGGTAATACTGGACTTATGGACTGAATTGGGAAGTGTTCCTTTCACTTCGATTTTTTGGAAGAGTTTGTAAAGGATTGATGTTAATTCTTCTTTAAATGTTTCATAGAGTTTACCCCCTCTTGAAGCCATTTGATCCCAGGGTTATTTTTGTAGGAGGTTTTGATTATTGATTTAATCTTGTTATTTGTTATAAGTCTTCTAAGGCTTTCTGTTTCTTTTTAATGGGTTTCAGAATTTCTGCAGCACCCATGGGAATATCTCCTCTTTTATTTCTGATTTTAGTAATTTGAGTTCTCTCTCTTCTTTTCTTGGTCATTCTCCCTAAAGATTTGTTATTGTTGGTGTTCTTTCAAGAAACCAACATTTGCTTTTGTTGATTTCCTATATTGGTTTTCTGTTCTCTGTTTAATTAATTTCTGTTATAGTCCTTATTATTTCCTTCTTTCTCTGGGTTTAGTTTGCTATTTTTCCTTTTTATTTAGGTGGAATGTTAGGTTATTGGATTGAGAGCTTCATTTTTAATAGGCATTTGCAGCTATAAAGTTCCCTAAAAACAACTGCGTTAGCTACATCTCATAATTTTTGGTATTGTGTCTTTGTTTTCATTCATCTCAAAGAATTTTCTCATTACATTTGTGATTTCCTATTTGACCCATTGGTTGTTTAAGAGCATATTGTTTTATTTCCACATATTTTTGCATTTCCCAAATTTCTTCTGTTACTGATTTCCAGTTCATTCCATTGTGGTCAAAGAACATTGTATGATTATACTTTTTTAAAACTCATTGAGACTTTCTTTATAACCTCAGGTATGGTCCATTTGGGAGAATGTTCCAGGTATACTTGGGAAGGATGGGTATTATGCTACCATTGGGTGGAGTCTTCTACAGATGTCTGTTAGGTCTAGTTGGTTTATAGTATTGTTCAACCTTTTATTTCCTTGTTGATCTCCTGCCTATTTGTTCTATCCATATTTGAAAGGGTGGTATTGAAGTCTCCAAATATTATTGTTGACTTAGTTATTTCTCCCTTCAATCAGTTTTTGCAGCATGTGTGTTGGGAATTCTGTTGTTAGATGCATCTAAATTTGTATTTTTTTAAATCTTTTTGATGGATTGACACTCCTTTGTCTTTAAGTTTATTTTGTGATATATGTATAGCCACTCCAGGTCTGTTTATATGGGGTATTTTTTAGTCCTTTTGCTTTCAACCTGCTGATGCCTTTGAATCTGAAATGTGTCTTTTGGGCACAGCCGTCATGGGTCATGGTTTTTTGTTTAAATCCATTCTGCCAGTCTCTGCCTTTTAGTTGGAGTATTTTATCCACTTAAAGTAAATGTCCCTCACCATGGGTTTACCTGATTGTTTCCCCATGATTAGGTTCAGATCATGCATTATTAGAAAAATATAAATCATGTTTTATCCTTCTCTGAACATTACATAGTAGGTCCATCTTGTCAGTTTGTCCCATTACTGATGATGTTAACTTTGATTATTGATTTAGGGCATGTCTGATAGATTTCTTCACTGTAAAAGGTAACTTTTCTTCTATTTGTCATTAATAAGTAATCTGTTCAAAGATACTTTGAAACTGTGTAAGTATTCTCAACAAACTTCTACCCAATTCATTAATTTAAAATCTTTTCTTGAATTTGGGGAAACAGCTATCAGGCCACTAAAATCCTTTCTTACATTGACTACGTATTCACTTCCTAGTATCCTTGCAGTTAGGTTATTTGATTAATTTGTTTCTGGCAAGTATATAACTAAGTGGTTTGTTGGATGGATGAGCTCTTCGGGAGTACAAACAGGAAAGACTTTTATTTTCATCTAACTGCTGACTTCATCCATGCTCTGTCACATCTTCTTTCCCTCTACTTTTCCCTCAGTCCCCTAGAAGATTCTGTAACTTTCCAGTCACTTTCAGTTATAAGAACTGTGTCATTTTGCTAAATAAGACTTTATTTTGGGTGTTTAAAAAAAAAAAAAAGGCTACTCCAATTCAAAACTTCAGTGTTGCATCCAGTTCACTGTTTCTCCCTTCCTCACAACTCATTCCTGATCCTTGGCTTAGGACCTATATTGTGAGGGGAAGAGTATAGTTTGTTTTATTACTCTCCCTTCACATCCTGCTCTGCTACTTCTGGTTTTCAGGGTCAGGGCAGGAAGAAGTGGGGTTCAAGGGCTGTCATGTAAAATCTTGCCTTTTGGAGACTGGAGTTCTTTATGTCACAAATGTCCAAATACTGTCTCTTCATTGAGGCCTATTTGTAGGTTCTTTGGAGACTCTGTAGAGATCTCCATACTTTGCCATTCCCTGGCCAGGGTATTATGATTTCCAGCTGTCCCCTTGAGACCAATGCCAAGCTCCAATCCCATACTTCATATTCTCTTTTGCTTGGTTCTCTACCCTTCATTCTGTTTTTCTGTGCAGGATACCTTCAGTACAGTTCAGCCAGGCTATCTTTTGAATACACAAACACAGACACACACACACACACACACACCCCACAGGAAACTCATTCTTGCTTTGCCAAACAGTGGGAGTACAAATCACCCCGCTGCCACAATATGTCATCATGGGTTTTCAGAATTCATCAGGGAGAATCATTTTACCATGGGGTAAAGGAAAAGAAAATAAAGCATTCTGCCCTGAACCTACAATTTATAACCTCAGTGACTCCTTTCCGAGTATATATAAGATAGAGGTAGGTGGACAGATGATCCTAGGACCAAGTTGGCCACTTTTTAGTAAACTCTGAAAGAGGAGGCTATAAATCCTTGGCATTTTAGCTTCTACTTGGGACTTGAGGGTTACTGTGAGACTGCAAAAAGAAAAAAAAAAAAAAACCTTATTCAATGTTCTGTTTATAAATACAAGGAACACAATTAAAAAACTTGTAATTATAGAATTATGACCATATTATTCATATAAAAATTTCCATAGTTTTTCTCCTACTTAACACACTGGTCTTTCTTTTCTTCAGATTCCTCAAACTTATCCTTCATACCTTTTTGTTCTTGTTGGTCCCTCAGTGTGGAACACTCTGCCTTCCAGATCTTCAGATGCTTGAATTTTTCTTTTTATTCAGATCTCATCTTCTCAGAGGCCTTTACTGACCATTCCATCTAAAGTAGCCTTCCCAGTACCTAGTGGTTATGTTTTAGCACTTAAATTCTTATTTTTTATTTAACTACTCACCTATTTCCACATTCAAGAATATGTCCCACGAGAACAGAGAGCTGCTCTGTCTTTTGTACTTCTGTAGACCCAGAATCTAGAATAGGGTCTGGCACATAGGATATACCCAAGAAATATTTGATGAATAAATGAATGAACATTATATCATGAGCTTTTTCTTCACAAGTCATTGTCATATGTTTTATGTAAATATTAATCCTACAACAATAATAAAACAAACAACCCAATTCAGAAATGGGCAAAGAACTTGAATAGACATTTCTCCAAAGAAGATCTACAAATGGCCAATAAGCAGATAAAAAGATGCTGAACATCACTGATCATTAGGGAAATGCAAATCAAAACCCCAGTGATATACCACTTTATACCCATTAGGAGATTATACATTTTTTTTTTTTAAGATTTTTTTATCTATTTATTTGACACAGAGAGAGACAGAGAGGGAACACAAGCAGAGGGAGTGGGAGAGGGAGAAGCAGGCTCCCCGCAGAGCAGGGAGCCTGATGCGGGGCTATATCCCAGGACCCTGGGATCATGACCTGAGCCGAAGGCAGACGTTTAATGACTGAGCCACCCAGGCACCCTGAGATCATACATTTAAAAAAATAGATAATAACAAGTACTGGTAAAGATGTAGAGATAGTAGAACACTTGTATATTACTGATGGGAATGTAAAATGGTATACTTCTATGGAAGACAGTATAGCAGTTCCTCAGAAAAATAAACATAGCATTATATATGATCTAGCAATTCAACTTATAGGTATATACCCAAAAGAATTGAAAGCAGGGACTGAGATATTTGTACATGAATATTCATAGCATTACTTACAATAGCCAAAAAGATAGAAATAGTTCAAATGTCCATCAGTGCATAAATGGGTAAACTAAGTTGTATGTACAGGCAGTGGAATATTATTCAACCTTAAAAAAGAATGAAATTCTGATCCATGCTGTAATATGGATGAACCTTGAAAACATTATGCTGAATGAAATAAGCTAGACACAAAAGGACAGATATTGTACAATTCCATTTATATGAGGTACCTAGAATAATAAAATTCATAGAGACAGAAAGTGGAGTAGTGGTTACCAGGGCCTAGGAGAGAGTGTAATGCGAAGTCAGTGTTTAATGGACACAGAGTTTCAGTTTGGGATGATGAAAAGGTCTGGAAATGGATAGTGGTGATGTTGCACAACGATATGAATGTACCTAATGCCACTGAATTGTGTACTTAAAAATGGTTAAAATGATCAATTTTATCATAAACCTTTTAAAAAAGTAAATAACTTAATATTCTGGCATATAGTATAGTGTTATTGCCTATTTATATGATTTGGATAGTTATGTTTGTTATCAGAGATGATGAAGTGTGTATATATAAATCTCAAATATGAAATTATTACATCAAAAAATATATATAGATGTCTCAGTTTCTTGATTTCTTAGTGCCAAATTAATTTCTAGAAAGATATGCTGCCTTTCAGCAGTAAATAAATATTTTAGTGAGGATTCAAATCTGAATTTTTATATAGAAAGATTTAGGTATATCCATACATCAGGGTAACTCACTTTTTCATATAATGTAGGTGTGTTTTACTTCTCTTTAAATCATTCACATTTATGTAGCATCTAGCTTTTTTTTTTTTAAGTCACAGAATCAACACAAAAAAGAAACACTGCAAAAGTGTGACAGGTTTGCCTAATTCCTGATACATAGTAGTGTGCTGCATATTGTCAGGTGGTATGAATAAGGAAGTCAGTCTCATAAGGAGGAGGTAAATGCTGGCATTGTGTTAAATGGATTTTTCTTGTGTCTCCTGGGTGGCTCAGTCAGTTAAGTGTCTGTCTTCAGCTTGGGTCATGGTCCTGGGGTCCTGGGATCCAGCCCCATGTCTGGCTCCCTGCTCAGTGGGGAGGCTGCTTCTCCCTTTCTCTTTGCCCCTCTCCCTTCCTTGTGCTCTTTCTGTTCTTTCTCTCAAATCAAATCTTAAATAGATTTTCCTTTATATATTATTAAATGATCCTAAAATAGAAAAAATTATTAATCCAGGGGGATAGGCTACCTTATGAATCAAGTTTGCTTTTTAACATTGATGTCTTGATCGCTTCTCGGCCTTTTGGCTAAGATCAAGTGTAGTATCTGTTCTTATCAGTTTAACATTGATGTCTTGAGTTTAATTAATAAAAAAAGTTACTTTGTTGTTTCTTCATAATTTGAAGAGCTATAACAATTTAGAATTTTGCCATAATGATTAAATTCTAAAAAATCACATTATTTGCTTAACATATAAACCTAAGAAATGAGTTGTAGTGAAGCTACCCTATTCTAATTTCTCTGTCCTAAGAATGGAAAGGGAATTAAATATATGGCAATATAGTTTTGGGGTTTTGATTTTTGTTTTGCCTTGCTTTCTTTGAGTTTTCATTAGAGAATGAGATTGTAGTTAAAATTCACTTGTAAACTAGGGACGTTTGGGTGGCTCAGTCAGTTAAGCATCCGACTCAATTTCACTCAGGTCATGATCCCAACTCAGGTTGTGGGATCTAGTCCTGTGTCAGGCTCTGCGCTTAGCACGGAGTCTGCTTGAGCTTCTCTCTCCCTCTCCCCCCACCATTCATATTCACGCTCACTCTTTCTCTCTCTCTAAATAGATAAATAAAATCTTTTAAAATTTTTTGCTTGTAAACTAAAAACATTTTGCCAAAAATTAAGATCCCCTCAACATGCAGGTGGTGATGGGGGCAATATGTGTGCCTATACATATTTATTTCAAGCAGCACATTCCCATATATGGTTTCATTGTAGAGCTTCACCAAAAAACCGTACTCTTCTAAAATTATATTCACAGATATTGAGCCAAGTCCTAGTATGTATTTATTTGGGGGAGTTTAAAATTGCCTTAGACATTTTATCATACCACCTTTAGTGAATAATTTCAGAAACCCTGGACATCACACATTTTTGAATATGAAAATGCATCATAGCATCTTGAATGTCTTTAGTTACTTTATATATGGTCTCCACAATTGTCTGGGATGATCACCCTAAAGGCTGAGCCACAAAACAACAGGGGAAGAAAAGGAGTCCTGTTGTGCCTAATGATCTCATTTATGAATTAGACTCTTATTATTGAGCTTCAATTTCAAGTTCATTCTGTTCTTATAAAAATTTTCTTGATGTGCTATGCTTATTACACATAGTCAAAATATTGTCAACTTTTGATCTGGATTACTTCTTAATTGCATGTGCTTAATGATTTCATCAGATATTCTACATGTGTAAGTATTTGATTTTATATCTGAGCTAGCCAAAATGGTTAAGGTTAAACTGTAAAATAACATACACACACACAAATTACTTTTCTTCTTCCAAGCCAGTGTTAACAAATTTGTAGAGAGTACCTAACTACATCTTTGCAACAGTTTGAAAGAGAATTTCCTTTCCTATGCTAGCCCAAGTTGCAAAGGAGTTGTATATCTCTGGAAGTACTCAGAACTAAGCTATCAGACAAAAATGATCTTTTAAATTTTGACTTGGTCTGTTTACTGTTATTCTCTCAGAAAAAAAAAAAATACTTTAGGTTAGAGTAGAGGAAGTTAATAGAACATAATGACATCAAGTGTGGCTAGATCCACCACCAAGTTGCAGAACAGAACAGTTCACATTTCAGAATATCAATAAGCAAGAGGCTAGAAGAAGGTTTGGTGTTAGGGTGAGGAGAAAGGGATAGATAATTGGTGGGTAAAAATATGTTTCAGAAGATTGATAATACCAACTACAAATAGAATTTTGCTCACTTGTTGGGTGTTCAGTTAGGAAGTGTTCAAGTGTAAATTCCTTAAGGGGAATGCTGGTGGCAGCTGGAAAAGATATTCACTTACAATGTATCCCACGCTTAGTAGGACTCATCATAGTTAAGAATCTAAATTTAGGACTGTTTCTATGTAAATATATGTTCAGGTTTCAAGCTGACTTTATAAAGCACATTTTTTTAATATCAACTGTGTATTGGGGACTACCTCTTAAAACATTCCTGTAGGTCAGGGGTCAGCAAACTTTTTAATTCAAGGGCCACAGAGTAAATATTTTAGGCTTTGTGGGTCATCTGGTCTATGTCACAACTACTACACCATTGTAAAATGAATGAAACCGTAGGTAATAAAACAAATGTGCCATAGCTCTAGTCTAATAATACTTAATTTACAAAAATAAGAAGCAGACCAGATTTGGCCATAGGTCATAATTTGCCAACCCCAAACTAAATGGAAAAATCTTAAGCTACCCTGTGCATTTTAGTCTCAATTTTAATACCCTGTGTTCTCTTTGTATAAATTCTCAACATTATTTTAGTTACTTCACGGAAACCAAGGGAAGATGAAAAAGATGGTCAGGCATATAAATTTGTGTCACGGTCTGAGATGGAAGCAGATATTAAAGCTGGAAAATATTTGGAACATGGGGAATATGAAGGAAATCTCTATGGAACCAAAATCGATTCTATTCTTGAAGTTGTCCAAACTGGACGAACTTGTATTTTGGATGTCAACCCACAAGTAAGCTGCATGGATTCCAAAGCTGTTTTTAAAATCGTAATTCCTATGAAGTTTTTGTTTGGTTTTATTTTCAGATTGTGAGGATGCCTCTTTCTATTACCTATTGGTGATAGAGAACCTTATTATGCATCCACAGCCAGTTAAATAAATCTCTGATCAATAATTATCCAACAGGGGGCACCTGGGTGGCTCAGGTCATGATCCCAGGGTTCTGGGATGGAGCCCCGCATCAGGCTCCCTCCTCCGCGGGAGGCCTGCTTCTCCCTCTCCTACTCCCCCTGCTTGTGTTCCCTCTCTTACTGTCTCTCTCTGTCTCTGTCAAATAAATAAATAAATAAAAACTTAAAAAAAAATAATTAACCAATAGAGGTTTGGATAGGAATAGAATTTGATAAAAGTTTAGTATTTACTTGTTTAAGTAACATAAATTATTGTGTTAGGAAATACTGATTTTAAAATTTCAGCAAAGCTACAACATAAAGAACAAAGAAAGTCACACCCCTTTGCACGCGCACACACACACACACACACACACACCATTCTCTTCACTCTTATTCCCTCTCTCTCACTGACCCTTTCTCACCCCTCCACACTCAACCCAACTTAACCTCCCTACTCAGAGATAATTATTAATACCTTGGTATATATCTTTGTCATTTTAGTATGCTTTAATACAGATACATATCTATATAATTTTATTAGATTTTTTTATGGGTTTCCTATTTTTCTTTTTTACATAAATAGGAAAATTCTATATAGATTCTTTAGCTTTTTTCCATTAAACAGTATGTCTTGAAGATCTTTTCATGTCAGTTACTGTAGAGCTTTTTTAGTTCTTTGTAATTACTGAATAGTGTTTCACAGTACAAATGTATATTAATTTATATAACCACTCTCAATAGACACTGAGATTATTTCTGCTTTTTCAATATTAACAGAATTCTACAAGTAACATAGAAAGCATTTACATCATTCTTGATAATTTTTGGATCTTTAAGTTCAATACTTTCCTTTGTTCAAGAGGATTAAAGGGTAGTATGACTGAGGTCAGAACACATTTAATGGATCACTATTTTAGAAAAGTACTGTATGGGGACGCCTGGGTGGCTCAGTTGTTAAGCGTCTGCCTTCGGCTCAGGTCATGATCCCAGGGTCCTGGGATCGAGTCCAGCATCAGGCTCCCTGCTCCACGGGGGGCCTGCTTCTCCCTCTCCCACTCCCTCTACCTGCTGCTCCCCCTGCTTGTGCTCTCTCTTTCTGTCTCTCACTCTCTCTGGCAAATAAATAAATAAAATCTAAAAAAAAAAAGAAAAGTACTGTGTGGAATCAAAAGGATAGAGGTGGGCAAGTATTAAATTTCATCCTTCATCCTTAGTGAGAGGGCAGATAGATTTTGATTAGTTAACATTTATTATAAATTAAAGGGTAACATAATTCAAATTCTAATCCCATATAAATTGGTTTGTAATTGTTCTTCTACACAGGCCCTGAAAGTGCTGAGGACTTCCGAGTTCATGCCCTATGTTGTATTTATTGCTGCTCCAGAACTAGAGACATTACGTGCCATGCACAAGGCAGTGGTGGATGCTGGTATCACTACTAAGCTTTTGACGGTGAGCAGTTCTTTTCAGGCTAACGATGTTATTTTACTCGTAAGATTTTTTTTTCTTTTTTCTTTTGGGCATGTTTAATTCTAATCATATTTATGAAATAAATACACTATATGATGTATTACAGAATAAAAATTCATTCATGAGATATAGTTAGGATTTGGAACAGTATGACTTTTACTTAAAAATCATTGTTCACTTTATTTGTTTTAAAACATGAGTTTAGGGACACCTGGGTGGTTCATTCAGTTAAGCATCTGCCTTTGGCTCAGGTCATATTCTCAGGGTCCTGGGATCAAGTGCTGCGTCAGGGTCTGTGCTCAGCAGGGAATGCTCTCCCTCCCTCTCTCTCTCTCGCTCTCTCAAATAAATAAATAAATATCTTAAAAAACACACACAAGTTTATTCCCCCTATATAAATGAAATGGAGCAGTATCAAAATACACATATTAATCCAACTCTCATTTTCTCAGTGAGGAAATTGGGCTCCAAGACCATTAACAAGCATATTCATCATAAGGTTTACTACTGGTAGTTAGTTCTGACTTTTAGTTTCTGTTACATGTTTTCTCTTGTTCTTCCTCTCTCTCTTTTCACATTATGGGAAACTTAAAGTACATACAAGAGGAAAAAAATGAACTCCCATATTCCCATCACCTAGGTTCAGTAATGCGTGGCCATTTCTGTTTCAATTAGCCCTCTCTTCACTTCCTCCCTAACCTGAATTATTTTAAAGCAAATCTTTGATATGTCAACCATAAATACTTCATTATCTATCTCTAAAAGATAAAGACTTTCTAAACATAACCATTACACCATTAACACAAAAAAATTAACAAGAGCAACTTCTTAATATCATCAGTATACCATCCATATTTGAATTTCTCCAAGATTTAGAATTTTTTTTTTTTACAGTTGATTTGTTCAAATCGGATCCATACAAGATCAACATGTTGCATTTACTTGATATCTTCTAAATTTCTTTTTTCCCCCCCAGCTTGAGGATAATTGACATATAATAAACTGTACATACTGAAAGTGTACAACTTGGTAAGTCTGGGCATATGTATACGCTAACTTGGAATGTTGGGTAGGCTCCTTCTGGGCTCCACCTTGTGTACTGAAGCCTAGAAGGTCTTTCAAGACAATAAGCTGGGGTAGTTGTAGGGTTCACTTCATTTGTTTCCTGTTTCTCTGAGGTATCAGTCTTTTGTTGCCTTATGCACAGTGCACAAGGTCTTAAAAACTGTTCCATAACATTTTGTCACATGTTTTCATTGTCAGGTAGGAGGGTTAGTCTGATATCTGTTACTACATCTTAGCTGGAAGCAAACATCCCTTTACTTGTTCTAATCTGTAAATTCTCACTCCCCACCTCCCCTCTCTTGTAACCTTATAATTTAGTTGTTCAAAAAAATGGGTTAGGGCGCCTGGGTGGCTCAGTTGGTTAAGCATTCAACTCTTGATTTGGGCTCAGATCATGATCTCAGGGTCGTGAGATCAAGCTCCTCCTCTAACAAAAAACAAAACAAAACAAAACAAAACAAAAGTTGGGTCAGTTATCCTATAGAGCGCTTCACAGTCTAGATTTTGCCAATTTTGTCCCCATTGTGTCATTTCCCTCTATTCCCTGTGAACTGATAGAAGCTTGAACAGATATAGGTTTACTTTTTTTTCCCAAGAATAATTAATAATTGATACTTCTTGCCTTGTTACATTATGAGGCATATGGAAGGCTCTCTTTTTTTGTGATAAGATTAATCACTGGGTTCAAATGTTGTGAGCCTGATCTGTAAAGTTCTCCAGTAGCTTTTTACCTACTGATTTTGGCAAGTTTTATTCATCTTTGCCTGGATCACTTATTTTTTAGGGATTGTAAAATGATAACACTCAAGTTTGTCATTCTTTCTGAATTTATAAACTAGAGTTCTTCTAAGAAATAACTTTTCCTCATCAATTAGTTGATTACTCTGAAGTAGAGTTCATATAGGAAAGTCAGGGTATATGCTTATACTTTCCTTTTGATGGGTCAGTTTTCAGAATAATAGAATTTGTTCTGAGAGCCCCCAGATGCAACAGGTGATCAAATAAGGTTTGTTTTCTTTGGTTTTTAGTTTCATTATGAGCACCTGATGTGAGTTTTTGATGTGGTTACTCTATTATGGTCATTCTTATTTTTTTTCTTTTTTTATTATTATGTTAATCACCATACATTACATCATTAGTTTTTAATGTAGTGTTCCATGATTCATTATTTGCGTATAACACCCAGTGCTCCATGCAGAATGTGCCCTCTTTAATACCCATCACCAGGCTAACCCATCCTCCCACTCCCCTCCCCTCTAGAACCCTCAGTTTGTTTTTCAGAGTCCATCAGTCTCTCATGGTTCATCTCCTCCTCCGATTTCCCCCCTTCATTCTTCCCCTCCTGCTACCTGTTGAATCACAGATCTGTGCCTCTGAAACAAATAATACATTATATGTTACAAAAAAAAAAAGAAGATATGGTCATTCTTATTGATGCTCAAATTGTCCCATCTTTGACCAATAGGAGCTTATTCAAGTTGGCCCTTGAGACCTATTTAGTCTCAGCTTCCTTGCTATCTGGTATGACAGATGTTCCGGGCTCCTCTTGTACATTTTCTCTTCTAGGCCAGATATCAGCTGTTGCTTCAAGAAGCTCTGATTCTTTTTAGAGTGAATGGTATTTTAAGACCATAATACTAGGAGTGCACATTGTCACAAGATTGATCATTGTTTCTAGCTATACCTTTCAGGTAGACAGAGCTAGGATATGTTTTTCTGTTGTATGTTTGAAGGAAACCATATCATGAATTCATACTGCTATTTCCCATTCAAATTCAGAATTACAAGGTTTTTATTTAACCTCTTTTTTTTTTTTAAAGATTTTATTTATTTGACAGCGAGAGAGGGAACACAAGCAGGGGGAGTGGGAGAGGGAGAAGCAGGCTTCCCGCGGAGCAGGGAGCCCGATGCGGGGCTCGATCCCAGGACCCTGGGATCATGACCTGAGCCGAAGGCAGACGCTTAACGACTGAGCCACCCAGGCGCCCCTATTTAACCTCTTTTATCTCCATTCTGACTACTGAGTATCCCACTTCTCAAAAACACTGGGAATGTTAGAATATCACATAATTGCTCATTCGCTTTATCCCACAGTACACATACTACAGTCTGAGAATAAGTGCACCAACACTACTGGGTGTGATTACCATGAACTAGTTTTTTGGTGGGTGGTTTTTTTGTTTTTGTTTTTGTTTTGTTTTGTCCTTAAGGTTTATCTCACTGCATATATGCAGTCAAATTGCTGTGTTTTAAAGTCTCTTGTAATACTTCCTCTCTGTATACTTAGTTTAGTTACTACTCTTTTTGATGTTTAAATTGGCCTATGTTTAGCTTGAGGGAATATTCAGCTTGTCTTCTGAGTTTTTTTTAACACAAGCCCAGTAATCTTTGATGACTCTTTTCTTCCTAGCTAGATAAGCTGTTCCAGGTTTTCTTACGCATTTTTTGACCCAGACCTGGAGCCAGCCATCTAAAAAAACTGGTTCCTTTTAGTGGGAAATGGTATTTAGAGACAATATAGATGCTAAAGTTGTGTGCTCAACTTAGTTGCTCATTGTTTCCAGGCTTTTCGGTGGCCAGATATAAGAAATACATTTTTCTTTTTTTAGAAAACACACATCATTTGTTCAGTTTGATAATTCCAATTTAAACTTACCATTATTTTACTTAACTTCTTTGACTCTATATTTGTCTTTTTTCTTATGCTGAAAATCTTGGTTCCTGATGACATTATTTCTTACTTTACATATATAAACTAAGAACCCACTCTATAATTTCTGAGTAACAATATCAATATTGATATTGTCAACAGTATGATTATTGAAAACTTTTAAGTTTCAGGCTTTTAAAAAATTGTCCCTAAGATATATCCCATTGGGTATTATTTTAAAGTCACTGAACTATTTCCTTTCTGCATGGTTAAACCATCAACTTGAAACACAGGTTTGTTTCATTTTGCTTTTGATTTTTAGATATTGTCCTTTTTTATTTGAATTTTGTTGTATAATTCTATACATTTCATAGTTCTAAAGTAAATCTTAACAGGAAAATCTAGCTTTTCACTGTCCTCTCCACTCCCACCTACAAAGGTCGTCATTTGCACAATTTCTTAAAATATAAGCAAATATATATGTGTACCCTCCCTCTCTCATTTCTTACATAAAAAGTAACCTATTATATTCAGTAGCCTGCCTGCATTTTCCACTTACCAATATATTTAGAGATTCTCCATGGCCATATATAGAGATTCTTTATTCTTTTTTCCATCTGAATGATGTACTACTCCACTATTGTTACAGGATTGTCATTGTCAAAAAAAACCTGTTTTCTTAAAGGAAGCAGATTGTTAATGACTATAATAGGTAATAATTGTTTTCAAGTTGAATTGAGGCTGTTTGCACATTTATCACAAAAGATATTTTAGTTGTTTCAAATAGAGAGATCAATGAAAATATTAACTGAAATGTAAGTATTAGTGTCCCTCAGGCCTAGTTTGGAACTCATGTCTCTCTCTACACTTCCCTTTTGGTGTTTTCACCAAACTCATTATCTTATATATACCATTGTTACACTGATTATTCCTAGTTTATGTATAGATAACCCAGAATTCAGAGCTCCGACTTGCATAACCCATCTCTACTTAGCTTATATCTGCACTTGGATGTCTCCCAAGACATCTTAAACTTAACATGTACAAAGAACATTGTGTTCCCCTCCCCCTCCCCCCCAAAAAATTGTGCTCTCCCTACTCCTACTCCCCAACTCTGCATTTTCTACAAGTGCTTCTTTCTACGTTTTGGTTTATTCATCCATCCATTCATTCATTCATTCGTCACTTTTCACATTCAACCCATCAGCCAGTCTTGATGATTTTATCACCAAAATATATTTCCAGTCTGCTGTCATTTCCATCTCTTCTTTCTCCACCACAAGCCAGTGACGTTTTTCTGTTGCATGTGAGTTCTCCACTACCTAGCTCATACTTATGTCAAGGTATCACCCTGCCCTCAGTCCCTCTATCCATCCTGGATTTTCAGTATCTTAAAACATATCAGGGTCATTTCCCTCCCGGATTTTGCATTGCTGTTTCCTCTGCCTGGGATGCTCTTTCCCCCACTATAGTTCTCAGTTTAAATGTCATTTACTCGGTATCTTTGTAATCACCCTATCTAAAATAGAATTCTCAAAATTCTTTGTTCTGGTTGGTTTCTTTTATAGTACTCATTACAACTTGGAAGTTTTTGTGTTTATTTGCCCTTAGTCTGTCTCCTCCTCTGGAGGGTAGGAACCCACTCTGTCTTATTCATTGTTATAGCCACAGATGATGAAACATAGTAGACACTTTAATAGAAATCAATAAATATTTGAAGAACATGTAGAAGTACTGTGAAATTTCTAAACAGTTGCAATTTAATGAAAAGCTTTACTTGCTCATGCAGAACCCATTACTTATTCATTACCTACATCATTCCAAAATGACTAGAAATAGTGTACAAAATATAAACAATGCTAGCTAAAGAACTATGTGCGTATGTGTTGGTGGGGGTAGGAAGCCTGTAGTTAGTCTTCAAAATAACATTTCTAATATTCTCTTTCCTAGAGATAGGCAGCAGATTTGGCTTTGAGCTTAATAGGCACTGCAAAATGGTTTCCATTATCTCAGAGCCCACAAGATAAAAATCTTTTGAGCTCTTTCCACAGTCTTTCTGTGCTGCCAAAATGGTACACATGAATGTCTTGGCAGATGCTCTCAAAAGCATTAACACTCCTGAAAGGAGAGGTAAATGCCAGGTTCTTATTATGCCATGCTCCAAAGTCATTAACCAGTTTCTAACTGTGATGATGAAGCATGGTTACATTGGTGAATTTGAGATCATTGATAATCACAGAGCTGGGAAAATTGTTGTGAACCTCACAAGCAGGTTAAACAAGTGTGGAGTGATGAGCTTCAGATTTGATGTACAACTCAGAGATCTACAAAAATGGCAGAATAATCTGCTCCTGTCCCACCAGTTTGCTTTCATTGTACTGACAACCTCAGCTGGCATCATGGACCATGAAGAAGCAAGACAAAAACACCCAGAAGGGAAAATCCTGGGATTCTTTTTCTAAGGATGTAATACATACATGCAAATTAAAAAAAAAAAAAAATCATTTGAAAAGGATGATATAGTTGGGCTGGAAACCTTCAATAATTGTTTTATTACCTTAGATTTCACCCTGAGATTATGGTCAGCAGTTGTTTAATTAGGAATCTTATCCTAAGATCAATGAAACAAGATACAGAATACTTATAAAACAAACATGAGCACTGCTGGAAAGACTAGGATATGAACAGGTGGTAATGTCTCTTTTAACACTATATAGATTAGATTTTGAGCATTAGTATCAAAATCACCATAAAAGTCCCAATGCCCTCATTTCTCATGTTCACTTTGAATCAGTGTTTGAGCAAGTAAATACACATTATGATAGAAACATTTCCTTTTAACACTCTTTGACAGGACTCTGACTTGAAGAAAACAGTGGACGAAAGTGCACGGATTCAAAGAGCATACAACCACTATTTTGATTTGATCATCGTAAACGACAATCTAGACAAAGCCTTTGAGAAACTACAAACTGCCATAGAGAAGCTGAGAATGGAGCCACAGTGGGTCCCAATCAGCTGGGTTTACTGATGGTTCAATAAGGTTCATAATGGAAATAAAACTTTTTAAAAGTAACTGCAACAAATAAGCCTTCTACTGAGAAAATACATGCACAGATAGAAGATATCTGCCAAGTTCAGGCATTTTTATTGTGTAGATTGAAATACCAGTACACTATTCTGAATTTTTATATAAAATGTGGTTGGGAAGGTGTACTAATATATAATTTATCTTAATTTTTCTAACTTTTTATGGATAACCTTTCTATTCATACCACATAAAGAAATGCGTTGAAGCATTTTGTATATGTTTTGATTTAGTACCCTTGCCTTTTTCATCAAAGGAATTTTCAAAGCCTTCATTCTCGCATTGGTCTCCCATTTTCACTGTGATAATGAATACTTGAAATAGTTTTGTAAATCTGTCCTTTAGTTCAGTATTTAACTAGTGAAGGGTCAGTTACTCTTTATTAGGAGAAAATAGTAGTTATTGGCCTTCTTTCCTAATATTAATTCATACAGAAACAGAACTATAATGTCCATACCTTCCAAGTCTGACATCAGAAGTCTGCTCAACACTACATGGTTTCGTTATTTCAGAGATATATGGCTATCCATTCTAATTTAGGCAGATATGTTTTTTTCCCCTTTTTTTCCATCTTGAGGGAAAGTGAAGAGCAATACTTTGCACTCTCATTTGTTGCCATGACAGGCTGATACTAAGTGAATGTGTACACAGCAAGGAAGGCCATGCAGGCTAAGGGAGTGCCTTATCCTGTAACACATAACACAGCAAAATGACACATAAAGTTGATTTATTTTCACATGTAGAAATTTGACAAAAATGAACCTACTGCTTTCAACAGTTTTTTATTAGGATAGTCAGCAAATGTATGATGCCTTTGCAAATTTCTGTGATACTTTAAAATGCCTCTCAGTTTGCAAGTGGGGGATTTTCTGAAGAATCAGCATCCTTTCTGAAGTGTGATGTGATTGTTAGAATACTTAAATCTTTTGTGTTGAGAACCAAATCCATTGAACAACTTAGGAGATTTGGAAATAACTGTCAGCTGTCTTACCTATATATAACATATACATTATATAATATATATTAAATAAGGTTTTATATATTTTTTTTTACATTTCTGTTAGGAAATGCGCTTTTTTGTTTAGTAATTAGGAAAACCGCTCTCTTTTAGAGGCATTAACATACTCAGATTTTTAAAATTCGCCTCAGTTAAAATCTTCCTTTAGGAATCTTGGATGGTATAAATTCTTCCTCAAACATATTCAGAGATGTAGCTCATCATTTAACTAAGTTATGTTATGTTGCTGCCAGCTTTTCATAGGGACAGTATTCACACCTACAGGGTTAGATGCTTGTGGTCATCTTTGGCCATGGTAGGCATCAGGCACCTGGCTGTTAATTTTTCTCCTCAGCAAAGCTGTCACATGGAACACTAGCCAGAAGGGCTTAGAGGGAAGAGAAAATACCTGGCAATAAGCAGTTATGCACACATTGCTTTAAATCTTCTTCACAATGAAACAGCCAAGTGGCTGTATTGTTAAGATTGGAAATGTATAGGTTTTTTTTTTTATTCTAGAGTTTCATATCCAGAACACAAATTCATGTTCTTTGTCCTAGGATAGGGATATTAGTGGTAAAATGGATCATACCCTTTTAATAACTTTGGTAACTTTTAAACCACATATATTCGCATCCAATTCTCGGCTCCTCAAAGCAACCTGAATCAAAGCAGTGTTGAGATAATGTCTTATGATTTAGTATTTCAACACACTGTAAATTTTCAGGAAATGTGCTGTCTTCTGCACAGAGCCTCTTTGAACAACTTTGGGATCATCGTAGCAGCACAAGAAGTGTATCCACAAAATATTTCAACTGTCTTCACATAATGGAGATAATTTTTACATCATCTGTATTTTTAGCCTTATCCTGTGGTTTAAAATGCATATTATTTAGAAAATAGTGTATACTTAAAGGAATTATTTCTATTATAAATGGTATTCATGACTAGTTAATATACACTAGATCCCCCATAATATAAAATGAAATAATGCTGTTTAGTTTATCTCAGTCTAGATGCCAGAGCTGAAGAGAATAAATTCAGAAAAGGTCACTGTATCTCAGTAGTTATTGAACTTGAAACTGAAGTCCCATCTGAGTCTGCAGGACTCAGTAGAGCTGTACTGGGGCAAGGAGTCCCAGAGGCCCCAGGATTCTCCCAAGGCAATGAGAGTATTGTTGTAATCAATGAAGTATGAACTTCTCTTGCGGGAAATATCTAAAATAATTAGCTTTACTGAAGAGAAAACGGTTTAAAGGGATGCTAAACAATTGGTAATAGTTAAAATACAAATGCACATGCAAATGCCTTTGGGAAACTTGTGCCAATACATTAATGCACCCGAGGATTCTTTGTGATCAGAAGAGTGTCCACATTCAGATTTCAGGGCATGACAATTTATATACAACTAAATATTATATATATGTTTTTTATTTTCAAATGTACAAATACCCCTAGAGGTAATGTTTCTGGATAAGTCATGTAACAGTATAACTAGTGGAATATATGTGATGCACTACAAGTAGAGTTTCACTTTTATTCCAGCCGTGTCTTGATTATGCAGTCTTAATTCCTGTTTGATATTTGTATATTATCAAATATCTAATACATCAGGACTTTTGCTTTTGCCAATTCTTAACTATACAATTGCTGAACATAGCTTTCTAAAATAGAAATCTTATCATAAACCCAGTATGACTACAGCAATAGTAGCCTGAACCCTAGATTCTAGAATCTAGTAGATTTGCTTATAGTAGCTTATCAGGACAAGTTTTCTTTAAAAGAGCAAATTGGTTATTAACACAAATTAGGAAATAATGCAAATTAGCAATAAAATACAATAGTGTAGCATTATAGATTATGGCCAGATACTAACTGCTTTGACCATACTATCCCAATGACAATAAAAGATGATCTTTGCTTTAAAAATTCACTAAATTGGTACTTCTTGCTAGACAAAACAGTAAGTGTCATAATCCAGTGATTGGAGTTGATTTTCAAGATGGATAGCCATGGAGTTAGGTACAGTTAGTTTGAACTGATAAATATTAACCATAAAATTTTTGAAAATTGGTCAAAATAGTGCTCTACTTAACATTGTACTTTTATGACTTCTGAAACAACACTCCATTTTCCAAAAATCACAGGCTAGGGAGCCAATAATTTTGTAGTAATGAATCTTTATACTAAATATGGAAAAAGAAATCCTGAATTTTTATGTACATATATAGGTCATTTTATAAATGTCTGAGTCACCATATATATAATATATATACAGCCATATGTATAATATGTAAAATTCTCCCCAAATACATGAATAATAAAACTAAATATGGTCACCCATGTAACTATAGCTAGTGATCTTAAATGTTTACTCCCAGATTCTTAGACATTCTGAAACCTTTTTCACATTGTTTTCTAAGGCTCTAGTTTTACCTTGAGGCAGATACTAATCTTCCTGAAAAATATTAAGCTCAGAAGATTATTATAACTTAATTTCTTTAAGCAAAAAGGACAGAGTTCTAGATGGCAGCCTCTTAGTAAATACTTATTTAAACTTTAAATGAATTTGTGATATGGTTCAGGCTTAGAGATTATGGTAACTGCCCTCCTCTTGTTCAGTGGATTTGCTGTGAGAATTCATGTAATAACATCTGTAATGTATTTAAGTTCTTGAGCAAAATTCAGTATTCTAAATAATGGGATCATTGTATATATAAAAGTGAATATTCACAAACTTTTAAGAATATAGTCAACTAATAATTCAGCATCATTTTTTGAGTATGCATTGTATATCTTAAGAAGATAACAATTCTGTAATTCCTTAAGGTAAGATTATTTTTAAATTACATTTTTGTTAGCCTCAAGTTTTATTCATTTTTTAATATGTCCTATAATTCATTATGTTACCTTTGTGTTCCTGGAATGATTTAGTGCAGAAACAGAAATAAGTCTTTAATACACTAAAAAGTGAAGGAATGATATCTCATTTCTAAGGTAAGAATTTTAAAGCATGGTTTGTACCACTTCCGTAGTACATTGCACTACTTTCTTTAAAATAATCTCTTTTGTTAAAAATAGAGATGGTGTACTTCTACTAGCTGAGATCCTAATTCTGATTCTGACCATGCGACCTTTGATAAAATTTATATTTCCCTTTACTTTTAATATTCCACCCGTTAAATAGGGCTAGCTTAATATTTGTCTTCACCTTAAATTACAAGAAGTAATTTGTAACTCTGATGTGATGAATGCTAGACTGGAGAATCCTTATTAGGCTACTTTATTTATTATATGTATTCACTTATATTGAGGTTGTTTATCTTTTAGTTCATTTAAAATGTATCTCTTCAGAGGTAGTATAATGAATAGAACACACCATTCAAGAATCCTCCCTCTAATTTTAAAACAGCTCTGAGGAGGGTCTGTTCTCTCTTGTGGCCTTGGTCAGGAGGTCCATTTTAGTTTAGAATCGCACTCTCAGTCCAAACCTTTAACAAATTCTTCTTACAAATCAAATAAAATTTAAGCAATCTAGTACTCTGACATCCAAGAAATTCTGAACTTTGGCCCTTAAAGCTGCCCTACCTTAGTTCTTATGCCTGAAATTTATCATTGCAGCCCTATTGTTTAACCCATAGTATTAAGTTTAGAAGGCATCTGTTTCTTTATAGGGAGAACTGTTGTTAGGTCCAATTAGTGTGGACCTTGAATCAGACATGAAGACATCTTAGTTGCATTCTCTTTTTAATTGCTTCACGGCTGCTGGCTGATAATACAGTGCTGTGATAAATCTGACTTTCCTCCACACACCAAAGTCAGCCAGAAGTGACCATTCCTTCCCTTTTCTTCCCTACCAGTTTTTCCTAATTCCCAGCACAAACTGAATGAACACATCTACAATGAACATAAATGCTGCTTCGTACATAGGAGAGTAAATGACTCAGTGCTTGTAAACGTTCTTGAGTCCCACTGAATAGGTACTGTTGCTTCCACAAAGCAGAAGCCAAAAGGTCTTATTTTAACAGTTGGAACTAGAGGTCTTTGTTGCACTTCAGCAACAGCAGAGGGTAGAAACACACAAATACGACAGGCCATACCTGACATTAGTCTTTCTTCATATTGGTCAAGGTGGCCAGGGAGCTTAGAGGAAGTGGAAAAAAGCAGAGCATTCAAAACTCCTCAGCTATAAATTACCACTGTTAAAGCAGAAGTCATCAGCACTTAAAATATGTGGTCTTCATCGTATTCCGAAATAAGAGAGGCAGGCAATAGTATAGCAATTGCCTTGAAGACCTAGAGCTTGTTCTGGTGAATATGGTCCAAATGAGGAATACCTTCACCTTTTCAGGTCGAACCAGATTTGAGGAATAGCTCATCTCCAACTGTAATTTAAGTATAAGATAAATATTCCTTTTGGCTATGTGTCCTCTTTTAAAAAGAACGGACTCCTGTTTCTTTGCTAACATTGATTTTTAAGGAAGTGGGATCTAGGGTTTTGCTGGAGAAGAATGCCAAACTAGGGTTTGGCAACAAGTGTAGTTTTCTGCATGTTGAGTTACTTTAGAGCCCATGGTGAGTATTTGATGTGAAAACCTTGCTTTGGGGATTTTTTTTTTTTTTTCCATTTCAGTTTGGTGTATCTTTATGTTGAACACAAATGCATGCTCTTTTTAACCTCTAGTCTTTGAAATAATTGTAGAACTTTTTTTTTAATGGAGGGCAAACTGCTTGTCAGCAATCTAAAAATAAAAGCTGAACAAGCTGCTTAAGTCTCTGATGAAAAAGTTTAAAAATAAAATTTAATTGCTACTGCCTTCCAAGTAATTGTATTACTAGTTCCTGTATAAAAGAAACATTACTGCTGCCTTTGTATAAATAAAATTTTCCTGCAGTACAATTAAGTATTGATTTTTCAGAAACTGTCCCTATAAATTTTTCTTTTCACATATTTCCATATGCTGTCCAAAACAAACATTATTGAAATGTTGAACATGTGAGATTGTATATTCCAAGTAAAATATTTTTGTACATATAAAAATACTGCAAAAATGTAGTGTTTCATTTATAGGTAGAACTAAGGTTTAGAGATGATCAAATACAGAGGATATCAGATTTGCTTTGGTAATTTCTTTTAAATGCTAATAATCTCTACAGAAAGCCTGTAATAACATTTAGTTTTTCCCACCAAAATAAATATATAAATTTTTCACCTGCTTCTCTTCTTTAACAAGGAAACCCTAACTATTGTTTCCTCTATCCCAGCCCAAGCCATTTGGTGGCTTTCAAAGGTGACGTACTCAAGGAAAAAATGGCAGAGACAGGGAAGATTAAAATATAGGATCAAGAAAAGGCCTCTGTGCTTAGATGACATGAGATGCTAGGACGAGCTAGCCAAGCAGGAAAATCTCAGGTGGGAAAGACAGCACCTGCTGGGACACAGCTCAGCCCTGAGGCCTGCAATGGAAAAGGGAGGTGGACCCACCAGGCTGGCCAAGAGGTGGAGGCATGACTGGGTGAGTGCGGGAAGCCGGTGTCCACAACAGGTACTTTGCAACTCGTTCTCAAGCTAAGTTTCTGGGATTTCATGCCTCGTATTTCAGAAATTGCTAATCTAGTGTACTTCTCATGTCTCCCAAAGAATTTGGTTTTAGATTGTTCACTTTCTTCTTACACTGTCCGTTTTCTCTCACTGCAGTAAAAAATTACCACAAACTTCACAGCTTTAAACACAAACTCAGTTCTGTAGGTTGGAAATCCAATACAGGTCTCACCTAAGTGAAATTGAGACATTTCCCGGGGCCTGCCCTGGCTCTCACCGCTGGAGAGAGAATCTGCTTCCAGGCTCCTGCAGGCTGTTGGCAGATTACAGTTCCATGCTGGTGTAGAACTGAGGTCCCTGCTTCCTTACTGGCTGTCACATGGACTGCACTCTTGTTCTTGAACTGACCTCCATCTCAGAGCCAGCAACAACACTGAATCCTTCCTATGCCTCATCTTTCCTGCATTTTCTTTGGCCAAGTCTCTCGCTGACTCTTGTGCCTTCTAAGGGCCCTACCAGATAATCCAGGATAATCTCCATCTCAAGGTCTGTCACCTGAAGAACACATGTAAAGTCCCTTTTTGGCATATAAGGTAACATGTTCACAGGTTCCATGGACACCTGAGGAACCCTGATAGGGCCACAGCACACTAGCTGATAGAAATGTTTCTTCCTGTACCACTTGTGAAAGACAAGTAGTCATGGAAACATCTGAGTGAAGGTGGCTTTCCACTTCTGTTGTTCTGGGAAATATTCTGTTTTCTGTTTTCTAGGTATCTGGTCTACCAGAACTTGTTTACAAATGTAAATGTACATTTGCAATTAATAATCGTATATAGTGAAGAGGATACCAGTTACTTAGAAGAGCCTTTTGGACGCCCACTCAAACATGCCCAGCACTACTTTGCCCACCATATCACAGTGGGGTCTGCTAAGGAGTGGCAATAACTGAGGGGCTGGGATCACCTGTAGCAGCATAAGGCTACATCCTTTTTAATTGCAGATTTTTAAAACACAGTCCAACAGGGTGACTGGCTGATAATTGTGGAAAGGGCCAGATGCCTTAGTTGCCTGTTTGATGTAACCCAAACTTTTGGCATGTGCTGGGATGGTGTCTTTTCTTTCTGCCTGAAGCTGATCTTTAGTTTTTGTTGCTTTTGGGGTTTTTTGGCTTGGCTTGGCTTGGCTTGGCTTGGCTTGGCTTGGCTTGGCTTGGTGGTTTTTCATTTAGAGGTTAATACGTATAAAATTACAACGGGAATAGAAGGGTAACCCCCCCACCCCCAACCTCTTATCCCAACTTCTAAATCCTCTCCCCAAAGGAACCACTGTCCAGTTTCTTGTGGACTCCAAGGAGCTTCCCACTGCATTGTGATACATGTGTATGTGTTTACACAGATAGATTCTCCTTACAAAATCTGTATAAAACTTACTTCAGAAAGTCAGACAAAAAGGCATGTACAGTGCCACTGTTGGAGCACTGTTTTCACCTTGGCAGATTCCCTTCCAGTTTGTTATAAGGTGCTCCTTATGTCACCACACAGTGCACAGCTCTCCTGTTTTTCATGTATTGGAAGTATTTGCGTAAGATTTAGTCTCAACTGAGGTGATGAAAGGGTTATTTTGCTTCATTTCTTCCGTGTTAAGATTCCTTAAAATCTGAAGAGCAGAAAAAGGAATAGATGATGTTGAGGTTAAAAAAAAAGCTGAGTAACACGTTTCTCTTTCAACAGCTGCTACTTCTTATCCTCCCTGCTCCTAAAGTAAGACAAATTCTAGGAGGAAGTCTTAGCTACTTTTTGCTAAGGAAAAGTGGTTTCAGCTCCCCAGTGGTTAGTGGCAAAGGAATCAGAGGCACTAGAGAGATAGTCCAAGTTATTTATAGAAGAATTTCAAACAGAATTAAATGCAAAATATACACAGTTCAGAGTTTCCTTTGATACAGTATGTAGTATTTTATAAATTAAAAATCGAGAATGCATGGGAAATCAGCATTGTTCTTGACATAGAATTGGTACGCTCATCAAAGCATAACAAAAAAAATGTCTACAGCTAGACCCCTAAGGAAGGGTCACCTACTAATTATTTTAGTATAATTTTGTTTAGCAGAATATATGTACTATAATGGCATTTACAGTTCATTTGTCAATCAGCACATCTAAAACAGACTCTTCTATAAATTGTCTTCCTATGGCATTTACAATTTAAAATGAATTTTTGGATTAAACCAAACTCATCTGTTTTTGTATAGCAGAAAAAGATAGGCGGACCAATTTTTTTCTGCAGAAAAAAGTCTGTACACTAGCTTAGAATTCTCAACCCTCCTCTAGCTCTTCAGATGCTAAAATCTAACTTAGACACTGGGTCATTAGCACAGGCCTTTTATGAAAAACTGTTTACAGAGTACCTGGTGACTAAACTCAGTAGTATCTTAACAGTGCTGAAAAATACCCAGCCTTGGCTGATAACATGTACTTGTAATTCACATATGATGTTATTAATGTGCTCTGCCTAAAGCACAGAGTCCGTTCAGGCTTATATAAAGAATTAGTGGGAAAATGCTGGGGTCCTTCTGGGTGACAGCTTTCACAGATGACTGCAGTCTCTCCAGGTTCATGTTGGCTAAGGCAAACAAACGCTGCACAATCATAAACTTTTCCATATCCTTCAGAGGAGCCAAGTCTGGATTTTCAAGATCAGATACTCCATCATCAGAGAGAGCACGGAGCTGAAATGGCACATTTAAGCAAATTCATTTAAAAATGTTACAGAAAAACCACATAGGTGAATAGTAATGTACTTCTAGATGATTATGGGGAAAAATTAAATTGTTACTGTTTTTTAAATTCCCCAAGTGGTGCAGAAAAACCCTTAAGATGTAACAAGATTTGTTTCTCCCAGGCCAGGACCTTACGCCTGATTTTTCCAATTTGCCTGGAGTTCTGACTGAATCTCCACTCTGAATTCTACCTTCTACTAGATCCCTTAACTTCAGGAGATGAGAAAGTTCAGAATGTAACTTTCCCATACACACAGTATGTACGGTTTGATTTTTCTTTTTATTTTAATGATAGTAGAATTTCTTAAATAGTTGCTTGATATCCTCAAAGGGATAGGTACCACAGTTCAGTTATACTTCCTGCCTCAAGAACCTTTGCCCTTGCTATTCCTACCTGGGACACTCTTCTTCCAGAGCTCCATGTAAACCTTTTCTTCTCATCTCTCATTGTCCACTGAAATGCCTCATCGGAAGGGCCTTTCCTACTCCCCCCTCTACCCCCATATCCCAGCCATTATTACTCTACTGTCTTTCTGAAATTATCCTCTTGATAGTCACTGTTTAGTCTGTTTTCTAAAACCTACGCTTTTTAGGAGACCAGGGCCCCAGTCTGTCATAGAACATGGGCCGTCAATGTGTTGAATGAATGTTAGCTCTTCAGAGAGGTCATTTCAGATGCTGCTCTAATATTTTTTTTAAATCTTCAGTAATTACAAAGATTAGTTGATTTGATTTTTACCAGGCATTCAAAACCAGATCAGATTAATGTAGAGTAAAATTTAAAAAAAAAAAAAATGAAATAAACCTCTAAAGTATGTGTGAATGTTAACTGAATCAGAAGAGAATCCAAAAGGTTTCCAGAAATCTTACTAAAAGCTTGCTCCAATGTCCAAAGGGCAGCAGTCATTTGACTATAAAAGTACTTGTGTGTCTATTATCAAAATAAGCCTTAACAAATGTACACCGTGTAGATTCACCAACTGCCACTCACACAGTGTTACCACAGGCTTAAGAGCAACCTTTGGCTAAGACCATAAACTATCAGTTTTGCCTTAGAAAGTAGATTAGGCCTACTCTTTGAGCAGAGCAGAAGCACCATATTCCAGTAATTTAAGAGTGAGCTGCACTGGCACATGCTGCCCTCAGCGGGCTCTGTGTCTGGGGTCTGAGCAGCATCCAGTTTCCTTCCCTGAACAGCTGCCAGCCCCACGTGCCCAGAGGCACTTCTAGGTATGAAAGATTACAGCCACCCAAAGGGTGGTGGGGCAAAAGTGACGGTCTACTGATGATTCTGTCTGATTCTATTCTTCTAAAAGCCCCTCAAAGTTACTCTGGCCAGCAGACAAGAGAAGATAGGAATGCTGGTACATTTCTGTACCCTGTTCTAAGTAAATCCCTGTAAGTAACTCAACACCCAAATTCCTTCAGGAGGCAGGAGCCTCACTGTCTTAAGGATTGTTGCAATATCTAGGGCAGATTGTGTGAAGATACCCAGGAAATTGTTTAAAGGAAAATTTTTTTCTTTACGTAAGCAGCCCCCCAAAAGCAGACAAATGACTCTGTGGGTGGGTAGTTTTGTGCCCGTGTAGAATACCAGCCATCCTGGAACTCCAGATGTGTCCTCCTGGCTATGCTCAGACCAACAAAACAGAACTTGGAAGCAACACAAAGATCAAATCTAACGCTTACTGCAGGGAAGATGACAAGTAAGTGTGAGTTTGTTGGGAGAGGGAATTAGCTAATGTGGTCTTGCAGTATTTTGATGATTTTGTAAATCTTTACTAAGGGTAACCTGGGAGATACTAAGCACTCAGTTACTGCAACAGAGAGCTGGGCTATGAAAGCAGAGCTACTGCCGTGCTCATCACTGCACACAATTAGGTAATGGTATTTATTATCTCCATAACCCAACTACACCACCAGACAGAACATACATGCTGTCATGTTTTCAAGTAGTTCAGTTTTACTGATCAAAGTACAAGAACTCAGCATTCTTCTGGGTGGGTAGAATCTACTTTCAGTTGTGAATGGGTTCTAAACTCCTCCTTGGAACAATGCCTTGTTCAGATGTCTTTGCTATGCACAGAAGTACCCAAGGCCCTAAGCATGGTGTTCGAGCTCCCAGAGCGGATGGGTAACAAATTTCAGGATCCTGGCCACTTAATCTCAAGACCTGCTTCCTAGATCTGGGAGCAAAGCTCTGAGCTTTGGTCTTTTGAGCCTACATAGCATCTTGGTCTGTACTCTTAGTAACTAACCAGACCTTAAAATAATCCAACCAGGTGTGTTCAGCTACTCTGCCCCGGGCTGAGCAACACCTGCCCCATTGGAGTGGTTTCTGGACAGCCTATTGATGGCTCCTTCTATTAATGACCCAGTTTGTAATTTAAAAAGGAAAAGCTTAATCTTAACTCTCTAGGGCTAAGCTCATCATTACCTAACTCTTGCTCTTGCCATGAAATTTCCTTAGGGCACAAAGCTAATGATCTGAGACAAAGCAGTCCTCTCAAATACCTCCCTGGTGAATTAGATGCAGAGCTGAATCAAACTGGTCTAGCCCTAGCACTGCCATTGCAAATAACAGGGTGTCAGGCTCCTTCCCTGCGATGTTACAACCAAACTTTGGCCAAAATTCTCTCCAAACAAACAGTGGGGAAAGCTTGAGATTTGGAAGCTAATGACAAGGTTGGGTCCTAGCCCTGTAAGCAAGTTCTCTGTACAAATGCTTTTCCTCTCAGCCTCAGTCTTCCTGTAGGATAGAATGTGTGGTAGGATGTGGATGGTGTGTAAAAAAAAGTGGGGTTAGTAATAATACCTGTTTAAACTATTTTGAAGAGCTATTGTAGATGAAAAAGTCTAAAGGTGTTTTATCAATTATTAGGTGCCCATTCCCAGATCCCCACTGAGACGTTCCTTACCAAGTGACACAGCGTAGGAATAATCTGGAGTTTACAGCAAGCACCCAGCAGCGCTGCTGCATTATCTGGCATTTCTGCAGGAGACAAAAATTAGTGTCTAAAAAACAAAAAAAAAAATCCATGGGAACCGGCCAGCCCCTGAATTGTATCTAATTTATACATTAGTGCTCTCCCAGCAGCCAGGCAGAGGACATGCTCAGTAATTACTGAATAAATGAATGAATGGTGCTAGACAGGCAACAAAGGCCTTTTAGAAAACAGATGTTGGAATAAGGTAACCAGCTCTGTGTTCACTAGAGGATAGTCCTTAACATTCAATTTGCCAATCAAGAAGAACTGTACAGACTCAAGGAAAAGCAAATCATATTGAAAAGTAGAACCTACCTTTTCCTGAAGATGGCAAAGAAGGAAGCCCCTGCCCCTCCCAAAGTCAAAGCAAAGGCTTTGAAGGCCAAGAAAGCAATGCTGAAATGCATCCACAGTCACACCCACAAAAAACCCATGTCACCTACTTTTTTTTTTAAGATTTATTTAATTTATTCATTTGAGAGGGAGAGAGAAGCAGACTCCTTGCTGAGCAGGGAGCCTGACACAGGGCTCGATCCCAAGATCATTACCCAATCTGAAGGCTCAACTGAGCCACCTAGGTGCCCCCACATGTCAACTACTTTTTGACAGCCCGAGACACTGTGTGTCTGAAGACAGCCCAAATAGCCTCAAAAGAGTGCACCCCAGGAGAAACTAGCTGGACCACCATGCCATCATTTAAGTTCCCCGACTACCAAGTCAGCCATGAAGACAACACACTTGTGTTCACTGTGGACATCAAGGCCAGCAAGCACCAGACTGTGAAGCTCTATGACACGGACATAGCCAAGGTCAACGCCCTGATCAGGCCTAATAGAAGGTGGCATATGTTCAACTGGCTCCTGACTATGAAGCTTTGGATGTTGCCAACAAAATTGGGATCATCTAAACTGAATCTAGCCAGCTAAATCGTAAATATAAATTTCCCGACCAAAAAAAAGTAGAACCTAGAATTTGGTAACAAGAACTGTATTTGAGCTCTGCTACGTATTTGGGGTGTGACTTTGGGTATACCTCTAGGACATGTTTCCTCATTTGACCAACCATAGTTTTGTTTTTGCAGATGTCCGAGAACAGGGTAAAGTATGAAGGGTTCCACTCAGGTCATTAGTCATTTTGGGGAGAAAAATGCAATGTGGCTGGACAAAGGGGTGGCACTGCAGAACCCTCCAGCCCACCAGTAGCTCAACACAAGGGGCACCAGTGACAGAAGAAGTTGGTGGAGGGCTGTACCAGAAGGGCCCTGCCAAGTCCCAGGGAAAGGAAATCCAAGTCAGTGTTATTGAAAATAGATTTTAAATCCCAACCAGGGTAAGTTTCTAAAAGAACCCAATCCCTCAGGATATAACCTTTGAACTGAAAAGGCAAAAGAGGGAAGAGAGTCACCTGCTGCATCACCTGGCCCAGGAACCACTTAAGAACTCTGTCCATCTCCTGCATTATTTATAAACAGCAGTCACTGAGGCTGTGACCCAGCAAAGTACAATGAAACATACCCTATTCCTAAGGGAGGAAGGCTGCTAGGAGGATGGGGCAGCTCTAGGGAATGATCCTGCTTGAAAACACCCTAAAATTGCATTTAAATGTTGTGTGTGCATTTGCCGACAGAGAAGATCAACAGCCAACAAATTATCATGGAGGCCCTTATCCCAAATCAGGAAGATAAAGCTGGTAAGTACAGGCCCCCTGGTGGAAGGATCACAGGACCTGGAAGGGCAATGACAAAGTCACCTGGGACATGAAGTCCTAGCTGAACCACTGTCACACCTCATCTGCCCTGTTCATGCCTCCATTCCTTCAGTTTTCAGGTGGCTCCTGAGTCCCATGTAACCATCATCATCCACCCGCCCCCCACCACCCTTATTCTTGGAAATACTTTAGTTCCATGTTACGCAGATTCACTATTTTGAGTATGGCGCTAGGGACACAAGGATGAAATAATTTCCTGTGGGTGCAGATGATTATTTTCTCCTACCTCAGCACCTAGCAATGCCTAAAACACAGAAGCTTCTTCAGTATTTCTCAAGTTGAAATCTCTTCCATATTCTGACTGTTTGTTTTACAAATTACACCTGGGGAGTTCATGCTTATGGTCACTAAGTGTTTGAGGAAGTGTTCAAGAGACAGGAAAGATGCTGGGATTAAAGTGCTTTAAACAAGTTAAGCATGAAGAGGCTTGTTCAAAGTGGTGATGTAGGAAGATCCCTGAACTTACCTCCAGCCAAATATGGAACAATTCCCTTGGGGAAAAAAAAAAAAACTACACAGCCAGCAAACAAAAAATTGACATCTAAGCAAGTAGGAAAAAACCCCACAGTTGGAAGGGAACTCAAAAGCTTCTCTGAGGAGCAAAGAGTTTAAACCCCACATTTTTAAGACAGGCACTGGAGGGACCAGCTCCCCAGATACCTAGCTTTGAAAGCCAGTGGGGCTCATGTTCATGAGACCCACAAGGCTATAGCAAACTGAGAAATGGTTCTTAAAGGCGTTGCCCATGGACTTACCTGCACAAAGTCAGCCCTTTGAAAGGGGTCCAGACTTTCTGTGAAAGAGGCTTGTTAACTTAAAGCAGCACTCTGAAGGCAGACCTCTCAAAAGAGCAAGGGGCCTACTGGAGTACACTGTGAGGATGGGGGCCAGTGCTTACCATCTTTGCATCCTTCCTCTGCCACACTCCAAGGCACCCATATCTCCTGGAAGGGAGCTGTCACACAAGTCTGATGTTCTAGTTTTTATGGCTGCCTTTTGAGAGCCTGGGCCCTATGGGACTGTAACAAATGGAGAGCCAGTTCTTGGCTGACTACTACCCACAGTCTTTCTGTGATAGAGGCCTACTTATAGAAGGAGGGGAAGATGGCAGCCGAATAAGAGGATCTTAGGTTTGCCTCATTCCACAAATACAACTAGATAACTATCCTATCATCCTAATAACCCCAGAAATCTATCTAAAGACTGGTAGAACAAACTTCACAAGTAAAGGTAGAGAAAAGACCACAGCAATCAAGATAGGAAGGACAGAGATGTGGCTTGGGAGAGAAATGGATTGTGGCAACAGCAGTGGGGAGGGAGCCGTGGTCACAGAGAAGGGCAAAAGATAGACTAGCATACAGGGGAGCATACAAGGAAAACAAATCCCCATAGCAATTGGCTTGGAAAGCAGGAGGGCTCATATTTTGTGACTTCTTGCAATCAGTGGTGCTTAAAGCCTGGAGTTTTAAATTAAAAGGTCACCATGCTTGGCTCTGGGAGAGCTTGCAGGACATTGCCTGCCTTCTCTCCAAGAGCAGCCACAAACATGGAAACAGGAATGTGAAGAGCCTCTAGAGCCCACAGTGGGGAGGTTATCTGCTCATCTTGTAGTGTGTCCCAGAGAGACCCCTCCAGGACCATAGGAACTGGCAGGTGCCATTTCCCTCCCCAACCCATCAGCATAAAAGCAGAACCATCTGTGGGAACCAGCACAACGTGAACACTCACTCTAAACTCATTTACACCAAGCCCTGTGCTCTGGAAGAACTGCCTTTCCATTCATGCTTGCCTCAGTCCCAGGATAGTAGGTCCCCTCCCCCAAACTCCTGCCAACACAGCATCTCCTGATTTGCAGGTTTTGAGGCCTCAGTTCCAGTGGCAGCAGTGAGAGTTCTCATTACATGCAGACCAGGGCACACCTAGGTAAAATGTGCCACATACAGACCAGAGACCAAACACTACCCACAACAGGCAAGGAGAGCCTCGGCAAATGACTAGTCTGAAGCATAAAGAGGCCAGGACTCATTGGAGACACTCCCAGAAGTGCTAGGACACTACACTGCAGGGCACTACATGTAGGACCTCTTCTTCATAAAGCCATTACCCTCAGGAACAGGAGACATAGCTAACTTTCCTAACACAGAGAAACAGGCAGAGAGACTTCGACAAAATGAGAAGATAGAGGAATTTGTCCAGAATGAAAGAACAAGACAAGGCCAGGGCCAGAGATCTAAGTGAAACAGATATAGTAACATGCCTAATAAAGAATTTAAAGCAACGATCATAAGAATACTCACTGGAGGGTGCCTGGGTGGCTCAGTTGGTTAAGCGACTGACTTCGGTTCAGGTCATGATCCTGGAGTCCCTGGATCGAGTCCCGCATCAGGCTCCCTGCTCGGCAGGGAGTCTGCTTCTCCCTCTGACCCTCCCCCCTCTCATGTGCTCTCTCTCATTCTCTCTCTCTCAAATAAATAAATAATCTTTAAAAAAAAAAGAATACTCACTGGACTTGAGAAGAGAGTGGAGGATGTCAGTGAGACCCTTAACACAGAGATAAGGAGTAACAAAGCAGAGATAAAGAGCTCAATAAACAAAGTGAGAAACACACTTGATGGAATGAACAGCAGGCTAGAAGCATGGGAATTAATGACCTAGAAGAGTAATGGAAAGGAATCAAGCTGAACAAAACAGGGGAAAAAAAGAATCCTGCAAAACAAGAACAGACATAGGGAACTCTGACTCCATCAAATATAATATTCATATTATAGGAGTCAGAAGAAAGAGAGAAAAGCGGGCAGAGAGTTTATTTGAAGAAATAGCTGGAAACTTCCTAAACTGGGGAAGGAAACATATCCAGAAGGCAGAGAAACCCCAACAAAAGCAGATTCACACAAAGACATATTGTAATTAAAACAGAAAAATACAGTGATAATGAAAATATATTAAAAATGACAAGGAAGGCAGTTACATACAAAGAAAACCCCATAAAGCTGTCAGTGGATTTTTCAGCACAAACTTTCCAACCCAGAAAGGAGTACCATGATCTATTCAAAGTACTGAATGGGAAAAATGGCAGCCAAGAATACTCTATCTAGCAAGGCTATTATTCATAATAGAAGGAGATGGACTTACCAAAACAAAAAGTAAAGGAGCTCACAACGACTAAAACAACCCTGCAAGAAATATTAAAGGAAACTCGGAGTGGAAAGGAAAGACCAAAAATTATAGCTTGAAGGTAGAAAACACAAAAGCACTAAAATCAAACATTTCTGTGAAAAATCAGTCAAGGAACTCACAAAATAAAGGATGTAAAATATGACACCATATACCTAAAACGTGGGGATAGGAGGAATAAAAAATGGGTTCAAACATAAACAACCATCAATTTAAAACAGACTGCTATATGCAGAAGATGTTATACCACAAATCAAAAACCACTAATGAAAGAATTTTTAAAAATCCAAATATCATTAATGAAAACCAGCAAACCATGAAGGGGAGAAAGACAAGAAAGAATCAGAGAAAATGTTCAGAAACCACAGAGCAAGTTAAAAAAAAAAAAGGCAATAAATACATGTCTATCAATACTTTGGAATGAGGGGTGCACCTGGGTGGCTCAGTCAGTTAAGCATCCAATTCTTGATTTTGGCTCAGGTCATGACCTCAGGGTCCTGAGACTGAGCCCCAAGTCAGGCTCCATGCTAGACATGGAGCCTGCTCAAGATCCTCTCTCTCTCCCTCTGCCTCATCTCTCTCAAAAAAAAAAATCTTCAAATGAAAAAAGGACTAAATGTTCCAATCAAAAGACAAAGCGGCAGAATAGATTTAAAAAACAAGACCCATTCTATATGCTGCCTACAAGAGTCTTTTTTTTTTAAGATTTTATTTATTTGAGAGAGAGAATGAGAGAGAGAGAGCACATGAGAGGGGGGAGGGTCAGAGGGAGAAGCAGACTCCCTGCCGAGCAGGGAGCCTGATGTGGGATTCAATTCCGGGACTCCAGGATCATGACCTGAGCCGAAGGCAGTCGCCCAGCGAACTGAGCCACCCAGGCGCCCCAAGAGAGTCATTTTAGACATAAAAACACCAGCCAATTGAAACTGAGGGGATAGAGAAACATTTATCATGTAAATGGATGTCAAAAGAAAGCCAGAGTAGCGGTACTTATGTTGGACAAAAGACTTTAAAACAAAAACTATAGTAAGACAAGAGCACTATGTAATAATAAAAGAAACAATCCAACAAGAAGATATAACAGTTGTAAATATTTATGCATCCAACGTGGGGACACCCAAATACATAAAACGGTTAACAACAAACATAAGGGAAATAATCTATAATAATACAGTAATAGTAGGGGACTTTAACACCCCACTTACATCAATGGACAGATCATCCAAACAGAAAATCAACAAGAAAACAATGGCTTTGACACAATGGACCACATGGATAAATATTCAGAACACTCCATCCTAAAGAATGTATATTCTATTCAAGTGCACACTGAACATTCTCCAGAACAGATCATGTATTAGGCCACAGAGAAAGCCTCAACAAATTTAAAAAGATCAGAATCACACCATACATCTTTTCTGACTACAACATTATGAAACTAGAAGTCAACAACAAGAAAAAAATCTGGGAAGACCACAAATACAAGGAGGTTAAATAACATTCTACTAAACAGTCAATGGGTCAACCAGGAAATGAAAGAAGAAATTAAGAAGTACATGGAAGCAAATGAAACTGAAAATACAATGGTCCCTAAAACCTTTGATGCAGCAAAAGTGGTCAGTCATAAGAGGGAAGTATGTAGGAAAACAGGCCTACCTCAAGAAGAAAAATGTCAAACAACCTAATCTTACACCTAAAGGAGCTAGAAAAAGGACAAAACCTAAAGCCAGCAGAAGGAAGGAAATAATAAAGATTAGAGCAGAAATAAATGATATAGAAAACTAAAAGTAGAACAGCTCAATGAAACCAGGAGCTGGTTCTTTGGGGGGAAAAAATCAGTGATATTGATAAATCACCAGCCAGACTTATGAAGAAAAAAGAGAAAGGACCCAAATAAATAAAATCACAAATGAGAGATTAGAAATACCAAACACCACAGAAATATAACTATACGAGAATATTATGAAAAACTATATGCCAACAAACTGAACAACCTAGAAGAAATGGATAAATTTCTAGAAACATATAGCCGACCAAAACTGAAGCAGGAAGAAATAGAAAATTTGAACAGACCAATTACCAGCAATGAAATTGAATCAATAATTTAAAAACTCCCAACAAAACTCTAAGACCAGATAGTTTCACAAGCCAATTCTGCCAAACATTTAAAGAATAATATGTATTCTTCTCAAACTATTCCAAAAAATAGGAAAGTAAGGAGAACTTCCAAATTCATTCTATGAGACCAGCATTACCCTGATACCAAAATTAAAGACACCACAAAAAAACAAGAACTACAGGCCAAGATCTCTGATGAACATAAATGCAAATATCCTCAACAAAATACTAGCAAACAGAACCCAACAGTACATCAAAAAAATCATTCACCATGACCAAGAATTTATTCCTGGATTTATTTGTAAATCAATCAACATGACACATAACATCAATAAGAGAAAGGATAAGAACCATATGATCATTTCAATAGACACTGAAAAAAGCATTTGACAAAGTATAACATCCATTCATGACAAAAACCCTCAACAAAGTTGGTATAAAGGGAACATACCGCAACATAACAAAGGCCATTTGTGAAAAACCCAGAGCTAACATCATCCTCAGTGGGGACAAACTGAGAGCCTTTCCCCTAAAGTCAGGAACAAGACAATGATGTCCACTCTCAGCACTCTTATTCAACATAGTACTGGAAGTCCTAGCCACAGGATTCAAACAACAAAAAAAATAAAAGGCATTCAAATTGGCAAGGAAGAAGGCAAACTTTCACTCTTTGCAGATGACATACTATATATAGAAAACCCAAAAGAGTCCCATCAAAAAAACTGCTAGAACGGATAAACAAATTCAGTTAAGTGGCAGGATACAAAATCAATCTACAGAAATCTGTTGCAATAATGAAGCAGCAGAAGGAGAAATTAAGAAAACAATCCCATTGGGGCACCTGTGTGGCTGTCAGTTAAGCATCTGCCTTCAGCTCAAGTCATGATCCCAGGGTCCTGGGATCGAGTCCCACATTGGGCTCCCTGCTCCCTCTGCCTCTCCCCCACCCCCATTCTCTCAAGCTCTCTTGCTCTCATGCTCTCTCAAATATTTTTTTAAAGAAAATCCCATTTACTGTTGCACCAAAAATAATAAGGTACCTAGAAATAAACCTAAACAAAAAGGTAAAAAATTGTACTCTGAAAACTATAAAACATTGACGAAAAAATTGAGGACAACATAAAGAAATGGAAAGATTCTGTGCTCATGCATTGGAAAAACAAATGTTAGTATATCTATACAATCCAAAGCAATTCTACATATTTAATACAATCTCTATCAAAATTCCAACAGCACTTTTTACAAAACTAGAACAAACAATCCTAAAATTTGTATGGAACCACAAAAGACTCCAAATAGACAAGGCAGTCTTGAAAAACAAAAGCAAAGCTGGAGGCATCACAATTCTGGATATTAAGTTATATTACAAAGCTGTAGTAATCAAAACAGGATGATCCTGGCAAAAAAAAACCAGACATATAGATCGGACCAAAAGAGAAGACCCAGAAATAAGCCCACAATTATATGGTCAATTAATCTTCAACAAAGCAGGAAAGAATATCCAGGAAAGACAATCTCTTCAACAAATGGTGTTAGGAAAACTGGACAGCAACATGCAAAAGAATGAAACTGGACCACCTTCTTACACAAAAATAAACTCAAAATGGATTAAAGATCTAAATGTAAGACAGGAAACCATGAAATTCCTAGAAAAGAACACAGCAACTTTTTTCTAGGTATGTCTTCTGAGGCAAGAAAACAAAAGCAAAAATGAACTGTTGGGCTACATCAAAATAAAAAGCTGCGTGGTGAGGGAAACAACAAAACTAAAAGGCAACCTATGGAATGGGAGAAGATATTTGCACTGATATCTCTAATAAAGGTTAGTATCCAAAATTTATACAGAACTTCTATATATCAACATCAAAAAAAACAAATAATCCAATTTAAAAAATGAGCAGAAGACATGAACAGACATTCCTCCAAAGAAGAAATACAGATGCCAACAGACACATGAAAAGATGCTCATCATCACACATCATCAGGGAGATGCAAACCAAAACTACAATGAGATATCACCTCACACCTGTCAAAATAGCTAAAATCAACAACACAAGAAACAACAGGTGTTGGCAAGGATGTGGAGAAAAAGGAACTTTCCTGCACTGTTGTTGGGAATGCAAACTGGTACAGCCACTGTAGGGAAAATGTATGGAGGTTTCTCAAAAAATTAGAAATAGAACTACCCTACAATCCAGGAATTGCACTACTGGGTATTTACCCAAAGAATACAAAAGCACTAATTCAGAGGGATACATGCACATCTATATTTACAGGAGCATTATTTACATTAGCCAAATTATGGAAGCAGCCCAAGTGTCCATGGATAGATGAATTGGGTGCAGAAGATGTATACACATACACATATACACATACACATATACACACACACACAATGGAATATTAGCCATAAAAAGGAATGAAATCTTGCCATGGACAAGTACATGGATGTTGCTAAAGTGTATAATATTAAGTGAAATAAGTCCATCAAAAACAAATACCATGCGATTTCACTCATGTGGAATTTAAGAAACAAAATAAATGAGCCAAAAAAAAAAAGAGTGAAACCAAGAAACAGACTCTCAACTATAGAGAACAAACTGATGGTTACCAGAGGGGAGGTGAGGGGGGAGGGATAGGTGAAATAGATGATGGGTATTAAATAATACACTTATGATGAGCACTGAGTAATATACAGAATTGTTGAATCACTATATTGTGCACCTGAAACTAATATAACATTGTATGTTAACTATACTGGAATTAAAATTTAAAAGTTAATAAAAGAAAAAAATGTTTAATTCTAAATAGTAGTAAAAATACTATACAATGATTAGTTAAGGCATACACAAGACATAAAGGTATAAACTGACATCAAAACCTTAAAATGTGGTGGAGGAGGTAGTAAAACTGTGGGGCTTTAGAATGCATTCAAACTTTAGTTGTTACCAACTTAAAATAGACTATTATAAGGATGCCTGGGTGGCTCAGTTGGTTAAGCGTCCGCCTTTGACTCAGGTCATGATCCCTGGGTCCTGGGATCGAGCCCCACCTTGTGCTCCCTGTTCAGTGGGGAATCTGATTCTCCCTCTCCCTTTGCCCTTCCCTCTGCTCGTGCTCTCTCTCTCAAATAAATAAAATTGACTTTTAAAAATAAGTTGTTATATGTAAGCATCATGGTAACTGCAAAGCAACAACCTATAGTAGATACACAGAGAACAGAATCTAAGCATACAACTACAGAAAATCATCAAAGGAAGAGAGCAAGAAAGGGAACAAAAAACTACAAAACAGTCACAAATTAATTTTTTAATAGCAATAAGTACATACCTATTATTAACTAGTTTAAATATAAATGGACTAAATTCTCCAGTCAAAAGACAGAGTGGCTGAATGGAAAAAAAAAATTCAAAGGACCCATCTATATGCTGCCTACAAGAGACATAAGATGTCAAGATACAGGCTGGAAGTTGGTAAAAGATATTCCATCTAAATGGAAACCAAAAGAAAGGGGGCATAGCTAAACTTAAAATAGACTTCAAAACAAAGACTGTAATAGGACAAAAAAGTGCATTATATGATGATAAATGGGTCAGTACAACAAGAAAATATAACACATTTATGCACCCAGCATAGGAACACCTAAATACATAAAGCAAATATTAACAGACCTAAAGAGAGAAATACACACAATATAGTAATAGTAGGGAACTTCATACCCCACTTATCAGGGATAGATCATCCAGACAGATTATCAGTAGGGAAACCTCAGCCTTAAACAACACATTAAGATAGACTTAACAGATATATACAGAATACTCCCTAGGATAGATCACATATTATGCCACAAAACAAGTCTTAATAAATTTAAGAAGACTGTGATTGGGAAAGATGCTTAATATGATTTCAGTGGTATAAAACTAAAATCAATTAACAGAAGAAACTGGAAAAGTCACAAATATGTAGATATCAAAAATGCTACTCAGTGATCAATGGATGAAATTAGAAATCAAAGGAGAATTCAAAAGGTACCTTGAGACAAATGGAAATGGAAATAAAACATATTGAAACTTAATAGATGCAGTAAAGGCAGTTCAAGAGGGAAGTTCATGGCAATAATTTCCCCTAAGAAACAAGAAAAATCTCAAATACACATCATAACTTTATACCTGAAGGAACTAGGAAGGGAAGAATAAACTTAGCCCTAATTTAGTAGAAGGAAATAACAGAAGATCATAATGGAAATAAACAGAATAAAAAGACCAATACAATCAAGAGCTGGTTCTTTGATAAACCTTTAGCTACACTCACCAAGAAATAGAAGACTCAAGTAAATACAATCAGAAATAAAAGAGAAATTACAACTGATAACACAGAAATACAAAGGATCTTGAGAAATTACTATGAACAACTATACGCCAACAAATTGGACATGCTAGAAGAAATGGATGAATTCCTACATACAGCCTACCAAGACAAAATCAGGAAGAAATAGAAAAACTCAACAGACTGATTAGGAGAAAGCAGACTAAATCAGTAACCAAAAACCTCCTAACAAACAAAAGTCCAGGACCAGATGGCTTCATGGATGAAATCTATAAAAGATTTGGGACGCCTGGGTGGCTCAGTCAGTTAAGCATCTGCCTTCAGCTCAGGTCATGATCCCAGGGTCCTGGGATTGAGTCCCGCATCAGGCTCCCTGCTCCACGGAGAGCCTGCTTCTCCCTCTGCTTCTGCCTCTCTATCTCTCATGAATAAATAAATAAAATGTTTTTTTAAAAAAATCTATAAAAGATTTAAAGAAAAATTAGGGCAACCCCTTCGGGTCCTCTCCCTCCTTGGGAGATTTTACTATCACTTTGCTATTGCTCAATAAATCTTGCTTTGCTGCCCACCAGAGGAAGGAAGGGAGGGAGGGAAGGAGAAAAGAGAAGAAAAGAAGAAAGAAAGAAGAGAGAAAAAGAAAGAAGAAGGAAGGAAAAGAGAAGAGAAAAGAAGAAGAAAAAGAAAAACTAATACTGGGGCACCCGGCTGGCCCAGTTGGTGGAGCACATGACTCTTGATCTCAGGGTCATGAGTTCAGGCCTCACGCTGGGCATAAAGCTTCCTTAAATAAAAATACAATTTAAAGAAAAATTAATACTGATCCTTCTCAAACCCTTGGAATCTCCTTTTTCAAGGCCAGTATTACCATGATAACAAAACCAGACAAGGAGGCCACAAGAAAACTACAGACCAATATCCCTGATAAACATAGATGCAAAAGTCCTCAACAAAATATTCACAAGCTGACTTGAACAGTACATTAAAAGGCTCATACACCATGATCAAATGGGATTTATTCCAGGAATGCAAGGATGGCTGAACTTCCATAAAGCAAGCAACATCATACACCACAGTAACAAAGTGAAGGATAAGAATCATATGATCATCGCAATAGATGCAGAAAAAGCATTTGACAAAATTCAACATCCATTTATGATATTTAAAAAAAGGTCAATAAAGTATAGAGACCATGTACTTCAACATAAAAAGGCTATATATGACAAGCCCATAGCTAACATCATTAATGGTAAAAAGCAGAAAGCTTTTCCTCTAAGATCAGAAACAAGACAAGGATGCCCACTCTCACCACTTTTATTCAATATAATATTAGAATCCTAGCCAGAGCAATTAGGCTAGAAAAGGAAATAAAACACATCCAAATTGGAAAGAAAGAAGTAAAACCGTCACTATTTATAGATGACATGATACTATATATAAGAAATAAACACTACCAAAAAACTATTAGAACAAATAAATTTAAACAAGTTACAGGATACAAAATCAATACACAAAACTCTGTTGTGTTTCTATATACTAATGAATAATCAGAAGAGAAATTAAGAAAATCCCATTTATAATTACATCAAAAAGAATAAAATACCTAGGAATAAATTTAACCAAGGAGATGAAAGACCTCTACACTGAAAACTAGGACGCTGATGAAAGAAATTGAAGAAGACAAAAATAAATGGAAAAATAGTCTGTGTTCATGAATTGGAAGAATTAATATTGTTAAAATGTCGATACTACCCAAAGCAACGTACAGATTGGATACAATCTGTATCAAAATTCCAATGGTATTTTTCACAGAAATAGAACAAACAATTGTAAAATTTGTATGGAACCACAAAGACCCCAAATAGCCAAGGCAATCTTGAGAAAGAAGAACAAAGCTGGAGGCATCACATTGTCTTATTTCAAACTATATTACAAAGCTATACTGATCAAAACAGTACAGTATTGCATAAAAACAGACTATAGAGGGGCACCTGGGTGGCTCAGTCATTAAACAGCTGCCTTCAGCTCAGGTCATGATCCCAGGGTCCTGGGATCGAGCCCCGCATCGGGCTCCCTGCTTGGCGGAGAGCCTGCTTCTCCCTCTCCCTCTGTCTGCTGCTCTGCCTACTTGTGCTCTGTGTTAAACAAATAAATAAAAATCTTAAAAAAAAAAAGACTATAGATCAATGGAACAGAATAGAGAGCCCAGAATAAACCCAATTTATGACACAGAGCCAGAAATATACAATGGGGAGAAGACAGTCTCTTTAGTAAGTAGCGCTGGGAAAATTGAATAGCCATATCAAAAGAATGAAACTGGATCACTGTTTTACACCATACACAAAAATTAACTCAGATTTGAACATAAGCCCCGAAACCACAAAACTCCTAGAAGAAAACAACAAAGGTAATAAGCAACTTGAGACTGCATTTGGTGTCAAATCCACACAAAAAATCACCAAAATCAAAGGCAACAAAACCAAAATTAAGTAGGACTACATCAAACCAAAGAACTGCACAGCAAAGGAAACCAACAAAATTAAAAGGCAACCTATTGAATGGGAAAAAATATTTACAAAGATAATTCTGATAAGGTGTTAATATCCAAAATATAAAAGGACTCCTATAACTCAATAGCAAAACAAACAAAAATCCCCCAACCATCTAATCAATATGAGCAAGGGATCTGAATAGACATTTTTCCAAAGACCTACAGATAGCCAATAGGTACATGAAAAGGTGCTTAATGTTACTAATCATCAGAGAAATGCAAATCAGAATCACAATGAGATATTACCTCACACTTGTTAAATGGCTATTTTTCAAAAAGACAAATAGCAAGTGTTGGTGAGGATATGGGGAAAAGGGAATCCTTGTGCACTATTGGTAGGAATGTAAATTGGTACAGCCACTATGGAACAGTATGGAATTTAAAACTAGAACTGCCATATGATTTAGCAATTCCACTTCTGGGTAAGTATCTGAAGAAAATAAAAACACCAACCTCAGAAAATATATATATGCACCCCCACATTCATTGCAGCATTACTTAAAATAAGATTTGGAAGCACTGGTGGATGAATGGATAAAGAAAATGTGGTGTGTGTATACAGTGGAATATTATTCAGCCATGAAAAAGGAAGGAAAGAAGGAAATCTTGTCATTTGTGACATATGGACAGACTCTGAGGACATGCTAAGTGAAAAAGGTCAGGGAATGACAAATACCATATGATGTCACTTATATGTAGAATCTTTAAATAAACAAAAAGCTTATAGAGGACTCTGAGAAACAAACAGAATTCTAGAGGGGAGGGGGTGGGGGATGGGCTAGCCTGGTGATGGGTATTAAGGAGGGCACGTTCTGCATGGAGCACTGGGTGTTATACACAAACAATCATGGAACACTACATCAAAAACTAATGATGTAATGTATGGTGATTAACATAACAAAATAAAAAAAAAAAAGCTCATAGATACAGAGAACAGATTGAGGGTTTCCAGAAGGAGGAGGCAAGTGGGGGGGTTGGGAAAGATGGAAATGAATGAATGTGGTTAAAAGTACAAACTTCCAGCTATTAAAAAAGTGAATCATGAGCATGTAATGTACAGCATGATGTCTATCGTTAATAATACTGTATTGTATATTTGAAAGTTGCTAAAAATAAATGTTAAAAATTCTCATAAGAAAAAAATTTGTAAGAAAGAAAAATTTATAACTATGTATTAACTAGACATACTGTGATCATTTTACAATGTATACAAATATGGAATTGTGGTACACCTAAAACTAATATGATGTAAATTTTATCTCTTTTTAAAAGTTAGGCACTATAAAGCTGGTAACTGGTGTTACTATTTAGAAAGCTGCAGACAGGACTCAAGGAGAGGCCATTTTCTGTTCCAGCATTTTCCCCAGGTTCTAAAGAGAGAAGACTGTTTTTATAAGAGGGAAAGGTCAACTCAGAAGGGCGGAGGATTGGGCGCCTGGGTGGCTCAGTTGGTTAAGCGACTGCCTTCGGCTCAGGTCATGATCCTGGAGTCCCAGGATCGAGTCCCACATCGGGCTCCCGGCTCAGCAGGGAGCCTGCTTCTCCCTCTGACCCTCCCCCCTCTCATGTGCTCTCTCTCTCTCTCAAATAAATAAAATCTTTAAAATATATATATATATTGGAAAAAAAAGAAGGGCAGAGGATTAGCAGGAACACTATTGGAAGTGCTTTACAATGAAAGAGCTGATCTGACCTCTGCAGTGACCAACATGTAAATGAGATATCAATTCAGAGAGATGCAAGAGGGCATTGTTGGTTCAGAAATTGACTAGATATTTTCAGCTGCACTTAAAGATTCCACTACCCCCAAGCTTCCAGTTCAGAAACAGCAAATCTCATGTTATGGGTCAACTCCCAACGGCTCCCTATGTGCAAGGTTGCAGAGAATTTGAACCTCTGTCCAGGTTTCAAGGAGCAGGGGACTGTGAGGCATTCATGATGTCAGACATATACTGCATATTTCATATCACTTCTGAACTAGCCTACTGATAGAAATATTTCAATAAGTAATATGGTATGTGAAGAAAAGGCCCTTCACATGCTGGAAAATTCTGGCCAGTGGGTTAGCCCCTGACAGAATGACTGTATTTAAAAACTCTAGTACACTGATGTTAACATCAGGGGGGAAAGGTTCTCTAGTGGTGTTCCACAGGCCTCTATCTTATGTCCTGTCCCAGCCAAAACTTTTATCCATGACTTAGAACAAGAGCATATATTCATCAGCATGTAGAGCTAAGAGAGGGATCCTCTATGATTAATTTTTAAAAAACTGAAGATCTGCTTGGCTTCTGTTTCTCTGTGGTGCTCGGGAGGAACCATGAATGCATCCTGAACTCAACACTTCTAATAACATCACCAGGAAGGGAAGTTGTGGGGAAAAGGATCCTGGGCTGATGGGCCAGGTCTTGCCTTTCCTTGAAGGAGCTGAGAGCCTACACAGAGTGGCTACCTTCTGATACCGCAGCCTCTCTGGCATGGTGAATTATGGATGGCAGTGGTAGAGGAGTGGCAGGGCGGGGTCCACTGGTAGGTAGTGATAACTTCATGGCCATGCCCCTACGAGGGCCATCTCAGGATCAGGGTAGAGGGTGTGTTGCCTGGGCCCAGCATCCTAGTGCATCAGGATGCTCTCCACAGTCTCCGTGCCCAAATGGCCACAAAGTGGCCAATGAGTTTATAAAGAGGACCGGAAGTACCGAAACACTAGGGGAGAGAACAGTTGCCCAATGAAAGCCACTGCCACGCAGCAGTGTCAAGGCTCAAGCGTGAACCGCAGGCTGTGTTTGAGGAGAAGCCTTCCTGTGCTGCTGAGGGTGTGTGCCCGCTGACAGCCCTCCCCGGAGGAGGAGAGAGACATGCTCTCTGAGAGAACAGAGGAGGCTGGTGTCACACGAGTCTGACTTTTCACAGCAGTCATAAAAGCTTCCTCAGCCTTCCACTGACCCTCCCTATACTGCTGAAAGGGAGGAAACCGCAGGTACCAAATCTTCCACAGTAGTAAGCAAAGCAATTTCAGAGCAGCAACAGCATTCCTTTTTCCATACCTGCTAGGGCACTGACCAAGAAGTAGGCTGTAGAAAAGAGCTTCTGGTTGCTGAGTGTATCCGCCAGGCCTGGACACCCGCCCTGTACTCCGTACCCCACCAAACATAGGAAAGCCATGACGTTCTGCTGCTGTGGGGGCTTCAGCTCCCCCAGTATTGCCAGTGGGGGCGACAGGCCGCTCACCACATCCTCACACTGCAGGGAGAGGAGAAAAGAGACAGATGTAGTAAAGCCAGAGGCCAAGCTGAGCCTCTGCCCCACGACATGCAACCGCTTACCCTTCCACTATCTCACAAGAAAAGCAAAACCCTGCATTCTTTTCTGTTTTGAAATCACTAATCTCTCATAAGGAGAGAGTAAACAGCCTTGCCAGGTACTATTCTCTCAAAGAGAGGGGAGGACGGATGCAGGGAACTATGGATAGAACCTTCCAGGACAAGGCAGGGTCTGTCAGGTTGTACCAGGGACCAGGAATAGGTGACTACATGCAGAACTAAGGAAGGGAACATAAAGCATTGTCCCATCATGGTTCTCCAGCTTTTAACTTAGCACACCAGCCCCCAGCCACATTCCCAGCTGGGCCCAAGGCAGCCTCAGCCATCTACATTGGGCCTGCTGGGAGGTGGGTGGCCCTGCCAGTGAAGGCCACCTCAGCCAGCTCAGGACCACCTAGTGAGCTCGTCTCCATTGTAACCTCCACATCAGATGCATTCATAAACGAGCCCACCAGCCCACACCACCTGAGCAGCTTGCTCCTGCACCTGACAGGGCAGTTGATGTTCTTTCCAAAGGGGACTGGTCTGAGATTTCCCTCTTGGAAGGAGCTATTTTAGGAAGTATAAATCAGTGGGCTTTTTGAAACATTTGTATTCTCCCTGGGGCTAGCACACCCTTCTGTGAGCTTCACATCCTCCAGAACACCCCAGATCTCCTGGACTGTTGGGACTATTTCAACAATTGCAGGTTCCATCACTGGTAGCTAAACTCTTTTGGCACAATCCAATTGCAAGAGGAAAAAATAACTGAATGCTCTCTTGGAAACCATTAAGCACTGAATCAGAAAATCAGAGTTCAACAACTCTGAATAATAGAATAACAAAAAAAACAAAATAAAACAAAAAGCTATCATATAAATCATCTTAATAGTGCCCCAGCCCCCTTAACAAAGGAGAGTACAAAGTCTGGCAGGTTGGCAGCTGGTGTGTCCTTCACCATTTGTACATATAACAGTTAAGGAATTCAGCCTTCCCAGAAAATCCTTCTGCTACAAAACAGAAAAATATAAAGGCCTGCTTTTTAACCTATTCTAAATAGATTAAGTTGACTTATTGGACTCTACCACACAGCCCCCTTGTAGTGGGGTGGAATCATGGCCCCTCAAATATATGTTCACCTGGAACTTCAGAGTATGACCTTATTTGGAGTAAGAGTAAGAGTCTGCAGATATAATTGAGGTAAGGATCTCAAGATGAGATGCTCCTAGACTGGAGTGGGCCCCTATATCCAATGGTGAGTGTCCTTTAAGAGAAAAGGGGAGGACACTGACACAGAGGACAGAGGCATGGGGAGACAGAGACTGGAGCAGTGTGGCCACAAGCCAAGGAGCATCAGGAGCCACCAGAAGCTGGAAGAGGCAGGGAAGAGTTCTCCACCCCCCACCCCACCCCCGAGCCTGTGGGGGAAGCAGGGCCCTGCTGACATCTCAGCTCCAGACTTCTGGCCTCCAGAACGAACTCTAAGAGAATACATTTCTGTTGTTCGAAGCCACAGAGTTTGTAGTAACTTGTTACAACAGCCCTTAGGGAACCAATCTACCCTTCAATTCCTGACATCAGCCACCTTTCTTCGGTTAGAACACTAAGGACCTGGGAGTAAGAAAAAAAGAAGCTTGAAGGTTTAAAGGAGGTGGGGACATTTCAAATACAATCTTATCCCAGCTCACGGCTTTATCCCAAGAGGTCTAGCCTGCCCACATCTCCCAGAAACCCAGGTGGAAACAGTCTCGAGAGGTCTCTGGTCTTACCACTTGCTCCAGGGCCATAAGTGACTCTTCGTCAGACAGGACCGCCTGGAAGACATTGTTCAGTGCTGTCTGCTGCTGTTCCGGCAGCCCCGCAAAGGGATGGAAGTTCCTCTCCAAGAGCAGAGTGGCTGTGAAGGCACAGAGTGCGCCCCGCGTCAGGACCGCCGTGCACGCCTCCAGACGGGGGACTCCCCTGAGCAGGGCCAGTCGTGGACCTCAACTCAGGCCTCGAGCTGGCTACCGCCCTGCGCGTTTTCAACAACCAGAAACAAGGGGGACGAAAAGAGACAAGCGAGAGGGCTGCCCAGATCTGCTTCCGACTTCACTCTTTTGTTCTGATGACTCACTAAACATTATGTCTATTTTCTGGAGAAGTCTGATCAATTATTTAGACCCCTCTTTAGCATGATTTCTAGAGAAGTAAGTTATCCAGGCTGAATTACTAACCAGTCAGTGCTTTTACAGGGCTCCACAGCCATGGAAATCCAAAGGCCATTATTTTCCATGTTCTTTCTTCTAACACCATGCAGTTTTGTTATCCTTTAATATTTAATGCTTGCTTCTCAAAGTCTGACACCCTGTTTTCATGGCAAACACAGCCATTCCACTTTTCCCACTCATTATTCTTCACCCATCCTGGAGAACAGGCACACAGGCCCATCTGGCTAGGTTATGCACATCCTCTGCAGGATGCTTGAGACTCTCTCCTTAAATCTTTTTTTTTTTTTTAAGACACTGAAACACTTCTAGTAAATTAAGCCCAGTGGGGATTTAAAAGCAAGATTTGATAAACCACAGCTTTCATATGCAGGGATGCATACTAATACATAATGTACTACACGTCTGCTGATGGCAAATTCCATCACACAGCTGTCAGCCCCATGGAGAGAACAGGTCACATCAGTCCCTGACATACTCAAAAACTTCCCTATGAACACAGATGGGTCTTTGCCACGCCAGCCTAGAGAGAAGAGCTTTCCTGGTTGGTCTGGAGTCTGAGGGCACAAAGGCCAGGCTGCCCCCCATCCTACTCCTGTTTCACAGGCCCAGCCATCCCATTCCACCCCAGGCTGACTAGAATGGCCAACGGACAGGGTGGACTGGTGGAGAGGAAATTATAAGGAAGCTGCAGCCCACGACCTGTCTCGTCACTTCCCTGTAGCACAGTTCAAGGCTGCGGGGCCGCTCTGCTGTGGTTCTAACCCATAGCAGTGCTGAAACGGCAGCTGGAAGTCACACCCAATCATCCATCTCAAGGAAGCAGAGAATGGGGACGCCCCATCCTAAGATTGGGCCTTCCTTGCCATTTCTTCCAACATTGGCAATTTTGCTACAGAAACAGAAGCATCTTCTGGTTTGGGACTCACCAAAGCCCCACAGGTAAGAATCTTCTTATCCTCCCAGCCAGACCATATTCTGAGCTGCTCCTAGCTCTTTTCACCAAGCTCTTTCCTGATTGTGCTTGCCTGTTTCCTCTCCTGACATATACTGCGCTCCCCCACCCCCCCATACCCCCACGAGAAAAGCCAATTTTTTAAAACACAACATGCTACGGAGAATAAAAGGAGCTGCTGCAGGCACGTCCCAGGTACTCCCCTCCTCCTCACCGGATGCCATGGCACTGCAGTGCTTCCAGCCATGTGGACAGAGAGCCCCCAAGAGAGCATTTCAAAATGCTGACAAAGCCTTGCCTGTGTTGGCAGTGAAGGCTGGAATATCACGAAACAGATGCAAATTTGGGGTTCCCTCTCTTTGTTGCTGACTAGCTATTTTTAATGCAAGCCTTCTATGGTTAAAATGAAAGAAAATGCCCTCTCAGTCCTCAGTCTTCCACCCCTTCCTCAAAACATGGCACCTAAGACCTGAGGTTCCCTAAGATCCCACTGAGGTGCATCCTGCTGAGTGGACTACGTCCAATTTGGAGGCACTGTCCTCTCTGTTCTCCATTAAGTCTCTAAGGAGTCCTCGATCATGAAGGCCAGCCACATCACCTCTTGCAGCGCAGGGCAAGTAGCCATCAGCTCACCACACCCCACCCTGCCGGCAATACCTTGTTTTAAAACACTCAACGGCCAATCCAGGGCAGATGGTCCCTGCCCAGCATCTGGCATGTCCCCAGATGCAAACTCTTGAAAGGGCAGAGGGTCCATGAAGACAGAGCCACTTCTCTCGAGCTCAAAGCCACCATGCTTCCCTTGTAGGAGGCAGAATTCTGTAATGTGGGAGAAAAGGACAAGCCAGGCACAGGGTTAGCCAGGCCTTGTTAGCACACATCAGACCCAGCTTTACCTAATGGGGAAGGGGGGTAGAGGACACATGCACTCTGATCCCATAAACCCACTTCCTACACGTTAGGCTATTTGATGAAAACTCAGCCTCTTCCTATGGTTACAGGAGAAATGGCTGTTCTCGTCTCCAGTGTGTCCTCTCTGAAGAGGTAGGAAGCAGTCTTTCAAACGGAAGTATTTCCTTAGCCTAATTTGAACAGTTAAATAACAAAATTCAAATAAGTAAATTTTAAAGTGACACCATTTGGGGCCTGTGGTTTTGTTCTTAACAAAACCAAATCTTACACAACTCATCATGTATGAAACAAAAAATTTAAATGTGATTAATAAATTTGATTTGATTGAACTGATAATATTAAAGTATTATAATATATTTAAGTATACAAGTGGTGTGTAGTTGTATTTTTAAAGTCTTAACTTTTCATTAGTAAATCAAATAATACAGAATAAAAAATGAACTTCTGCAATTGTATGAATGAATCTTACAAACACGTTGAGTGGAAGAAAACAGACAAATGAATACATTCTTCATGAATCTATATGAAGGCAAAACTCGTCTTTTTAAAACAGCTTATCTGTTTAGATATACTGACATATTTATAGACAGAACAATATGTCTAGGATTTGTTTCAAAATAATTGTACTCAATGAGTACAGTGCCTGACACTGAAGAGAATGACAGAATTGGCAGCGTCTTCAGGGGCCCATGCATGTGTATGGGCAAGAGTGGAGCTGGTGCCAGAGATTCCTAAAATACCAGTTGGCGGTATGAGTGAGGTGGTAAAGTTACAGATGAAACATGAATCACCCTAGTTATTAAAGCTGGATGGCAGGTACATAGGAGTTCATTGTATTATTATCTCTACTTTTGAACATGTATGAAATTTTCCATAATAAAGTTTTTTTAAATAAAAAATGTTTCCTTAAATACTTCCATAGTTAAGAACCCAACTAAGGTAACAGCTATTATGTAATAATAATGTCCTTAATAAGCCAAAACAGTAAGTGAACTTGTGAATTAGGGTTCTTTTTAAAAAGCTTCTAATTGGGGCGCCTGGGTGGCTCAGTCATCAAGTGTCTGCCTTTGGCTCAGGTCATGATCCCAGGGTCCTGGGATGGAGCCCTGCATCGGGCTCCCTGCTTGGCGGGAAGCCTGCCTCTCCCTCTCCCTCTGTTTGTGTTCCCTCTCTCGCTGTCTCTCTCTCTGTCAAATAAATAAAATCTTAAAAAAATAATAATAAAATGCTTCTAACTAATAATTTGTGTAGTTAAGCACAGGCTATGGAATAAAAATGTGGAAGGCATGAGGATTAGCACATATTTTTATTTGTGAGCACAAATGATATAAAAGATCAAATAGCTGTCTAAAGACGAAGGAAGGGCGCCTGGGTAGCTCAGTTGGTTAAGCGACTGCCTTCGGCTCAGGTCATGACCCTGGAGTCCCGGGATCAAGTCCCGCATCGGGCTCCCTGCTCGGCGGGGAGTCTGCTTCTCCCTCTGACCCTCCTCCCTCTCATGCTGTCTCTCATTCTCTCTCTCTCAAATAAATAAAATCTTTAAAAAAAAAAAAAAAAGAAGGAAATAGTCCATTTACTCACTCATGACCCACGCTCACTGGGCATCCACAACAGCCCTGGCTCACTTTGCCCTTTGCACCAGGGACTGAGGCAGATGAGTGTGAACCAGCCCTCAGGTGATAACTTTGCTCTAGGACAGCCACCATGACTATTAACATCGTCTCAAATCCTGCCAAGAGCTGGGCAGGGCCGCCAACTGGTATTTTAGGAATCTCTGGCACCAGCTCCACTCTTGCCCATACACATGCATGGGCCCCTGAAGACGCTGCCAATTCTGTCATTCTCTTCAGTGTCAGGCACTGTGCTAGGAGCCAGTGACACAAAGTGACTACAGTCCAGGCCTCGACAAGTATGTTACGAGTGGGGACAGAGGTAACATAGGTGGTGTGGGAGGAGGTAGACAGGTCCCTGAAGCCAGAGCGAGAACTAGAAAACGTTTCTTGGATGAAGCAGTGTCTAAGGAACCCCCTAAAGTTTCGGTAGGAATTAGGCAAAGAAGCAGAGAGCACGCAGGCCATCATGGAACTCAGGGATAAGAGGTGACAGGACTGTCCCCAGGCGGGGTTAACTGGCGACAGCTGCAGCAGTTGGAGGTTAGGAGGAAGGCCGGACAAATCTTGGGGCTGGGTCACAACGCACCTGAAGTGCCGACTTTCTCTTGGGACAAAAGGAGTCTCAGAAGGGTGTTTAAGCAGATGTGTGAAGTGACCAAATTTTTATTTTTAAAGAATCACATCAGCTATACTGCTAGGATGGAACAGATGGGCAAAGGTTCAGAGAAGCAGGCGAGCCAATTAAGAGTGTGCAGCGGGACCCAGTAGGGAGATGCTTTCAGGGCCAATAGACCAGCCGAGAAGGGCACAGGCCCAGGCAGGGTGGGAAGCACAGGCTCCTGTCCACAGGACATCCGATCAGAAGGACACGCTGGAAGGACACTGGCGTAATGCCTGATTATACAAAGCACACGGCGAAAGTGCAAGACCATAAAGTGATGTTTCTGATTGGCTGTAAGAAGGAGCTGTTGGTGAAGGAAGGGGTCATGGCTGAGAGAATCTCTGGGTGAGGACAGGCCGCACAGGTGCCTCCCCCAAGGGACACAGGGAGTCAGCCTCTGCTTAAAGTTTCAGAGGACAAACAGGATTGTTGTCACATGTATTCCCTCCCAGAAGGTGGGAGGAGACATCGGGCAGCCTCTTAAGGGCCCTTCTGGCCCCTGCAGGTCTGTTTATGAAGCCAGATCAGAATATTCTGTGGCAAGAGCAACAGAAAACACAGAAGGGAAAATGGGAAAAAAGCAGAACTGGCTTAAGAATCAGGCAGTGAGTCACATGCAATGTCAACCCGGCCACCAGGCTGCACAGGCATGACAGTCAGCAGTAGGAAAGAGCAATGGAGCGGGGCTTCCTAGGCCAGGGCGTGGGAAGGGAGCCAGAAGAACCTCCAGAATTCCCCCTGGGCACCTCTTCTCCACAGCACAAAGAGGAATTTATTTTCAAAGACAGCAGAAGCCAGCCAAGGTAAAAGGCTTGAAATTGAAATGCAAACAGGAGCCACACCACACAAGGCTATGTCTTTCCAACCCCGTCTGAGAAAAGAGAGGCTCCCCATGGGAGTGACAGGTGCCCCCGACAGGGCTGCAAGCAGAGCAGGACGCGGCCACCTCCTCGGAGAGACAGGGAGGGGTTCCCCGCAGGGACCACAGCCTTGAGTGGCAGCCCCAGGCTGGTCCCCAGCCACCAAAGGTCCTCAGAGCACTCCTGGGCAGCCTCGGGTACAGGCCACGCTTTCAAGAGGCTTATAAAAGTGTGGACAGCATAACCAGGCCTAAACATCTTAGTCTGGAGTCATGTACATGCATGTGGTAACATGCTGATAACAAAAACAGGAGGGACAACTGAATCCTCTTAATAATCCTCTTAATAATCCTCACAGAAGTCTTCCAAAGAGCCAGACTAAAATAATGCCGACGACACAAATTTGGAACCGTGGCCTAAAGCCTGTAGGTCATGATTCTTGATATTCCTGGCATTTCATGTGCCCCTGACCAACCTCTCCAGACCAGCTTCTTCAAACTGACAGCCTCACTCTTCGTCACCTCCATGAAAGGCAGGCTGCTCCACGTGCGAAAAGAAAGAGGGAGTCTCTGCCACGGCATCCCATGCCTCACATGGCCCAGGAGCTTGTGACTGTCCCGTGGGGACGGTCCACGTTCTGAGCATCTGTAGTTGTGGCTCTATGGCATGGTGACCCCACGTAGGCCAAGTGCACACAAAAGGCTGACTCCTGGACAACTTTCTCCTCCCAAACCTCGCAGAGAACAAACGGGGGGAAGCAGGAGACCACAATAGATATGTGCATGGTCTATTATGGCACCCCTTTTAAAACCTTCTCATTATGGAAAAGGTGAAATGGCCCAAGAATAGAGCAGTATAATGAACCTCCTCCACATACCCACTGACCAGCACCGATGATCGCTCTTTGCCTCTCCGGACCCCATGCGCACACACCTTACACTCCACCCAGATCATTTTTGAAGCAAACCACAGACGTGTTACCATTTCGTCTGTGAAGACTTCAGTATAAATCTCTAAAAATGAGGACTCTTTTTTATAACCATAACTAGGACATCACCATGCCTTAACAAGTCAATCATGTTACATTTATTCATTCCTGGCCCCCAGACGTGGTCAAACAGTTTTCTTGGGCTCAACACAACCTCTTCCCAGGAGGGGCCGTAAGCATCTAAGATCCGCAGACACGAGCAAAGCGAAAGCCTGTATTTTCTTCAAATGAGGCGATGACCAGGATCTCCCAGCTTTGAACACTGGTGATCAGCAGAGCAAGGTCAAGTGCCATGTTTCTGGCTTCACACTGGGGGGAAGGAAGGTGCGATGCCGCTGAGGACAGTACGATTAAGAGCTGAGACGGAGTACGTAATAAACAACCACTGCGCCAGGCACTCGGTGTGCTCATCCCATTTAACCGTGACCGCAGCTCCGCGACGGAATGTCTCTCCCCCTCCAGACATGGGGAGTCAAGGCTCAGGGACACCCACAACTTGCTTGAGGCCCCACGGGATACCACGGCACCAGGGCTGAGACCTGGTCTTCTGATGGCACAGCCCACGTTGCTGACCCTGTGCCGTGCCGGTGAAAGCCCGCCCAGCCCGATGTCCTCCCAACTCAGCCCACCTGCCCCCCGTGTCCCGGGACACCCCCACCTTCCCCTCTCTTTCCTCTAATACCCAGAGGGAAGGCAGCACTCACCGAACTGGCCGTCCAGCTTCACATACAACTCGATGACGCCATAGGCGAGGGCGGTGGGAGCGGGGATCTCCAGCACCACGTTGGTGTCCTTGACAATGTTCCCATCCTCCTTTGCAGACACCTGTGAGTGAGAGTACATGATGCCACCTGTGTGCTCAGCCTCCCCCAGGCGTCTCTCTGCCTCCCCACCGCGGTCGGTCTAGGGCCTTGAACACGAGGGGCATTCGGCAAATGCCCAAAGGACGGAGTAGAAAAGAGAAGCCAGCCGGCAGACGTAAGGATTTTATCCTTGTGGGCCTCATGATGTAGTGCACACATTGGGAAGTCAATGAGCAAACTTCAGTGGGGACACAAAAGCGGGATTCCAGATGTGGGCAACAGTGAGGCTAGGTCTATGGCACTGAATACAGAAGATAAATAGGGTAACTTCTCACTTCCCTCACAAAGGATCAGGGTAACCACTTCAACATCCCGGACAATGATGAAAATCCAAACAATGTCAAAGCCGGACTGGAAGAACTTAGCTAAGAGCAAGGAGCCCCCCAAAAGGACATCATTCCAGACTCTTGTCGACAGCACATTGTGTGTTAAACAAATTCGGGGGGGGGGGGGCAGAGGGAGGAGAGGTAAGGGTGAGAGGAGGATTGCCAGGAAATGCCAAGCAGTCAGGCCCCATAGCTCTCTCCTTCCAACACTGTTAGAGATATGACCCTTTCCCATGACGGCCTAGGGAGAAGATCGTTGCCTAAACACTGGAGATCAGAGACTCCTTTTAGCAACTTGATCCCGGTTGGTGTGAGGACAGCCAGCCTCCTGATTCCCAGGCAGGCGCCAGGCCTGCGGTGGGGGGTCCACCACAGGCAGAAACACCGGCAGGGCCGGCCAAGCTGTCTCCTGTCAGGCATCTTCCTCATCACTGCCCCAGGGAGAGTCCAGCTGCAGACCGGACCTCTGTCTCCACTTCCTTCCAAATACAACTTTCCTGGGTCCTCTAGCAAAAGCCAAAAGGCACCCCGGGAAGCAAACGTCTAAGAATAGGACATCAGGCACCATGGCAAGCTGCGGAGGAAACAGTCTGGGGTTGGTAGCCTCTTGTTCCACGAAGTTCAGTACTGGCTCAGGGATCAGCGTGGTAAGACTGTCTCTATTTTAATCCAGAAGCTTCTGTTTGTGTGTATATAGACACAAACACTGCTCTTTACCTTCCCGCACTCAGTCCACAAAGGATTCGAGGCAGTTGATCTCAAAGTCATCATTCGGAGACCCCTGGCTCCGAGGGGCTCTGGCGGAGACCCGTGCACGGACGCGGTCAGAACTCCTCTGACCCATTTTCTCTGGGGAAGCACGTGACCAAGCCTGCGGGGCCCTGCTGAGGGCCCTGTAGCCCTGGCCTCGGGTCTGCTTCGGGAAAGGGTCCAACCAGGGATGGTCCAGCGAGAGCCAACCCTGCGCACCTCTCCCCCGGGGTGGCAGCGGGCGGGCCGAGAGCCGCACCGCCGGGACAGCGCCCACCTGAGGGGCCGCTACCCCCAGGGAAGGCGGCACCCACGGCTTTCCGCAATTCGGAACTTCGAACGAGCAGTGAGCCAAGCCAGACGACCCTGAACGTTTCAGGTACATGAGCCAATAAATTATTTCTCATTCAAGCCAATTTGAGGTGGATTTCTATTGGCTCACTCCAGAAGAGTCCGGACAAATGAAGACACCCCCAAAGAGGCCCCTGCCCCCTGCCTCGAGGACGGGGACCGGAGAGGCCCCCGGGCCCGCGCGCACCTGCACCGTCTTGGTCTGGATCCCCACCACGCCGCCGCACCTCTCCTCGATCTGAACGCGCTCCGATAGCACACACGGCTGTGTCGTCACTATCTTCTGTGTCAGGACACACAGGACCTCATTCTTCCTCTCCAGCACCTGCTGCAGCACGGGGTCCCTCAGATTTATCGCTCTGGAAAAGAAAACTGGCCGTAAGCGGCCTAGTGCCTCAGGGGACATTGAGCAGCATGGATTTTCTCCCCTCCCGCGGCTGAATAAACAGGTAGCCACCAGCATCGTTCACTTCCTGGCAATGACAGAGGGGGCAGTTCTTCCAGAAAGACATAAATCACACTTCCCAAGGCCACCCAGCACTTCCAGGCATCCAGAGAAAGGCTGCTGGGAGGAAAGGGTGCCCCCTATCACACAGCAACCCAAAGGGTGGGGGGCCTTGCACCCCGGGAGTGGGCTTTGTCATCTCATCACGGGAACGTGGGATTACTGCGGGGGGACGCTGACCAGTGGCTTCTCAAAGAGGAGAAAGGCACAAGCTTAACATACAAGTAGAAGGAAGAACCCAGAGTAGAATTAGAAAGGAACTTCCTAACCTCTCTGTCTGGGAAGGACGCATAATCTCTAAGAAGGACTTTAATGTCATTTTACAGATGCCGACGCTGAAGCCAGATAGACATGGCCTGCCCGGGGTCCCCCAGCAGAGACTTGGGGCTCCTGGGTGGCTATCCTGGAGAATTTCAAACACGAGCTAAATTTCCATCTACAGGAGAGGATTAGAAGTAAACAAATAACCCCTGTGGACCCCTCTGACGCTATCTGTCTACAGAACGGACAGGGAAAGAACCTAATTAGAATTGGTGTTGGCACAAGAACAACTGTAGTGTTCCTCTTGAGGTTTTGGGGTTTTGTTTTTTTTTTTTAAGATTTTATTTATTTGAGAGAGAGAGTGGGTGAGGAACAGAGGGAGAGGGACAAGCAGACTCCATGCTCGGTGCATAGCCTGACCCGGGACTTGATCTCATGACCCTGAGATCATGACCCGAGCCAAAATCAGGAGTTGGGTACTCAACTGACTGAGCCACCCAGACACCTCCCCGCTCTTGATCTTTTTAAATAGACCAAGGCTAGTTACCTTAAAAAACTCAGCAGCACCTCTAACCACACACAGTGGAGGGCCACCCCCGACCTGGGACAAACACAGATTTGCCAGGGTTCAGAAAGTATCCCCAGAACAGGAGTGAGTAGTTGTAAGGTCCTGTCTCTGTGTGAAAAGCTGCCAGGTGTAAACTCCACCAATAGACAGACAGAACGATGAGACATTATTCAACCATAAGAAGGAATAATGTTCTGATGCATGCCACCTCATGAGCCAACCCTGAAGACGGTATGCTAAGTCCAATAAGCCAGGCAAAAAGGACAAATATTGGATGATGCTACTTATATGAAATACGTAGACTAGGCAAATTCATAATGACAAAGTAGATTCAAGAAGGGGCTGGGGGGGGGGGTATTGGAGGAATGAGCCGTTCTTGCTTGATGGCTAGAGTTTCTGTTTGGGGATGACAAAAAAGTTCTAGAAACAGATGGTGGTGATGGTTGCAAGAAAGTGTGAATATACTTAGTGCCACTGAACTTACACTTAAAAGTGGTTAAAATGACAGATTTTATGTTACATAGTTTTATTACAATTTAAAAAAATAGACACATGAGTAACTGTTCAATCTCAGTTGTGTTCAAAGAAATGCAAATTATAGCAAGGTTTCACACATATTAAATAAGTAATATGGGGCACCTGGCTGGCTCAGGCAGAGGACCATGAGACTCTTGACCATGGGGTCATGAGATTGAGCCCCACCTTGGGTATAGAGTTACTAAATCAATCAATCAATCAATCATGGGTTTATAAAAATAAATCGACAAAAACGATTTTTAAAAAGCTGTCCAGACACCCATTTCCAGGACGGCATAGGAAACAGGGGCTCGGAGCTTGCCCTCTGGGTTTCAAATCCCAGATCTGCCCTCCAGCTGGGTGAATCACTCCACCTCTGCACCTTGCCTTTCTTGTGGATAAACGGATGGTAACAATGCTCTCCTCATGGGGCTGTTGTAGAGTCTAGATGAAATGACATGCAGTGAGCACAGAGTTAAATGCCACACAAACTTCGGCAGGCTCCAGCTACCTTCTGGCGTTCTTTGCTGAGGTCCCCCATATAAACCCCACTGGGTGCACCTGATGGGAATTAGGGGTCATTTAATTGGGTTGGAGGCACTTTTTCACTCACTTGCTTGGAAACCTTCAATGACATGTGAACTAGGCCCTTCTGATGCTGAAGGCAATTTCAGCTTCTAGTAGATTCTTAAAAATTGCCTGCTTCGATTACAGTTCAGGTACTGACTGCAGCCCACATGAACACACACATCAGAAGGAGCAACTCCAATGCTAAATTATTTGCAAAGAAAAAATTTGGCCTGAGCCACCCAGGACTCCGTTGCTTAAAACACTGACCTCCCTCCAGAGCCCCCATGCCAAACAACAGAAGGAGGAAGGTAAAAAGTCAACTGCAGGAATCTAACTTTCTTTTGCATCTGCCGGCAGGCCAGCCCTGAGACATGCCCCTGTGAGGCCTAGTGGCCCACCACACACCGGGAACAGAAGCTTGGCAGACCACGGTCCCCCTCCAAGGCTATGACTCCGGTGACCGGGGAGGAGACAGTAAACACGGGTAAGACCCATGCAGGCCGACTCAGAAATTCTCCACTGGGCTACAGAAGCAGGGCTGTGAGGGCAGCCACTCCCCACCCAGGTGGCTGGGATTCTGCTTCCCAGAACAATGCTGCCACCTTTGGGAAGCCGGACACCAGACAAAATCAGTTAGGAGAGGAGCCCTGTGTAGACAAAGGGGAAGCTAATTATGGGGAGAAAGGGATTGTTCATTTGACTTTTTGCAAAGCAACCTCAGAGGGATTTTTTTCCCACCCCCTTCTCCTAGTGAACACCACCAGGCCCCAAGCAGTGCCAAGATGCAGAGCAGTCCGTGGGAGCCAGAACCTGGCCGTGGCCCTCCTCAGAGCAGAGGTCTCTGTGCGCTGGGACTACCCTGGGGCCACCAAGGAAGGAAACCACCATATTTCAGTGTCATTCATTTACATTTATAATCCTGCATATTTCACGTACGCATTTAAAGAAGTCTATGGGTTCTTTCAGACTGCTACAGGGGTTCAAGGGGAAAAAAGTTTAAAACCCTAATTTAGGGGTTTCATAAATGAGGAACAAGGAGGCCCAGGAAAGTTGAAGACAGTAACCTTTTTTTTTTTTAATTTTATTTATTTATTTGACAGAGAGATTGAGAGAGAGAGAGGGAACACAAGCAGGGGGAGCAGCAGGCAGAGGGACAGGGAGCCCAGTGCAGGGCTTGATCCCAGGACTCCGGGATCATGACCTGAGCCGAAGGCAGACGCTTAACCAACTGAGCCACCCAGGTGCCCGAAGACAGTAACCTTTCTTAAAGCCCCACCCAGCCACGGCAGACCCACCGTGGCTGTCTTGCTCCTCTGGGGGAGGGCACTGTCTGGCTGTACCAGGAATGTGACCTTCACCTGTAGTGAAATCTTGTACTACTAGGTCCATTCCCACATGTAAATATCTTGCCTGTCTAGCTAGACCCATGGCTGGGGCTGGAAGTGGGGATTATGCCCAAGCCCTCCAGGAATCCTCTTCAGAATCTCTCTGCCTGCTCGTCCTCCCTGACCCCATTGCCTGATGGCTGCAGCCATGTGCCCTTAGAAAATCTTCCCCACACTGTCCTGATTAGCTCCACCTCCCTGGGCCCTGTTAAGAGCAATTGAACAACATGGACAGAATGTCTTCAGAAAGAGACAGAAGACACTATTCACAGTAGTTACCTCTTGAGCAGGGAACTAGATAGCTAGAAGATCAGAGGAGGAGACTCTTTACCTTTTCTCTTTTGATTGTTGACATTTAAACCATGTGAACATATCGATTATTCAAAAAAATTTATTTTTAGAAGCACGTGGGTATCTCAGTTAAGCGTCTGCCTTTAGCTCAGGTCATGCTCCCCACCTTGGGCTCCCTTTTTCAAATAAATAAAATCTTTTAATAAAATTTATTATTAAAAAAAGACCTCTGGACAAACTGTAAGCTCCTGGAGGATGGAGAACCCTGCTCCTTTTATTGGTCTCTATGCCTGTACTTTCCACCTAGGCGATGGATAAATGAATAACTTATTATATAAATTCTAAAAGGCATGGTTGGAATAAATCTCCCTCCCCTACCAGGACTAAATCATGAAGAAATAGAAAATCTGAACACACCTATTACGAGTAAGGAGATTGAATCAGTATTAAAACCCTCCCAACAAACAAAAGCCCAGGACCAGACAGCTTCCATGGTGAACTCCACCAAATATTCAAAAAACAATTAATTAATCCTTCTCAAAAATGCTTCCAGAAAAATAGAAGAGGAGGTGATGCTTCCAAACTCCTTTTATGAGACCAGCATTACCCTGATGATACAAAAACCAGACAAGGAGGCCACAAAAAAAGTGAGTTACAGGCCAATATCCCTGACTAACGCAGACAAAAAATCCTCAACAAAATATAAGCAAGTCAAATTCAACAATGTATTAAAAGGAGAATATACCATGATCAAGTGGGATTTATTCCAGGGATTCAAAGCTGGTTCAACATCTGCAAATCAATCAGTATGCTCTACGATATTAATATAATGAAGGATAAAAATCATATGACCATCTCAATAGATGCAGAAAAAGCAGAAAAGTCAACATCCATTTATGATAAAAACTCTCAACAAAGTAGGTATAGAGGGAACATACCTCAATATAATAAGGCCACGTATAGCAAGCCCACAGCTAACATCATACTCAACAGTGAAAATGTGAAAGGTTTTCCTCTAAGATCAGAACAAGACAAGGATGCCCACTCTCACCACTTTTATTCAACATAGTATTGGAAGTCCTAGCTGGACTTCGACAAAAAAAGGAGATAAGGGGCACCTGGGTGGCTCAGTTGGTTAAGCGTCTGCCTTCGGCTCAGGTCATGATCCCAGGGTCCTGGGATAGAGTCCCACATCTGGCTCCCTGCTCAGCCAGGAGCCTGCTTCTCCCTCTCCTCCCCACTTTCTCTCGGTCACAATCTCTGTCACTATCTGTCTCTCTCCCTCAAATAAATAAATAAAATCTCTTAAAAGATTTTTTTAAAAAAAGAAAAGGAAATAAAACCTTCCAAATCAGGGAAGAAAAACTGTCACTATTTGCATATGACATATTACATATAGGAAACCCTAAACACTCCACAAAAAACTGTTAGAATAAACAAATTCAGTAAAGTTGCAGGACACAAAAGCAATATATAAAAATCTGTTGCATTTCTTTATATTAGTAACAAATAATCAAAAGAGAAATTAAGAAAGCAATACCATTTATAATTATGGAAAAAGAATAAAATACCTAGGAATAAATTTACCCAAGGAGGTGAAAGACCTGTACACTGAGAACTATAGGATACTGATGAAAGAAAATGAAGACACAAATAAATGGAAAGATAGTCTTTGCTCGTGGATTGGAATAACTAATATTGTTAAAATGTCCATATGGCCCAAAACAATCTATAGCTTCAATATAATCCTATCAAAATCCCAATGGCATTCTTCACAGAGCTAGAACAATCCATCCTAAAATTTGTATGGAACCACAGAAGACCCTGAATAGTCAAAGCAATCTTGAGAAAGAAAACAAAGTTAGAGTCATCATACTCTCTTATTTCAAACTGTATTACAAAGCTATGGAATCAAAACAATATGGTCTTGGCATAAGAACATACCTATACATCATTGGAACAGAATACAGAGCCCAGAAATAAACTCACGCACATATGGTGAGTTAGTTTATGACAAAGCAGCCAAGGACATACAATGGAGAAAGTACTGTCTCAATAAATAGTGTTGGGAAAACTTAACAACCACATGCAAAAGAACAAAACTGAACCACTATCTTACACCATCCACAAAAATTGACTCAAAGTGGATTAAAGACTTGAATGTTACACCTGAAACCATAAAACTCCTAGAAGAAAGCAATTGGGTGATAAATTCCTTAACATTGGTCTTGGCAATGATTTTTTTAATCTGACCCCAAAAGCAAAAGCAACAAAAGTAAAAACAAACAAGTGGGACCAATCACTAAAACACTTCTGCACAGCAAAGGAAACCATCAATAAAATGAAAAGGCAACCTACTGAATGGGAGAAGACATTTACAAACCATATATCTGATAAGGGGTTAATATCCAAAATATATAAGGAACTCATAAAACTCAACAGCAGAAAAACAATCCAATTAAAAAATGGGCAGAGGATCTGAATAGACATTTTTCCAAAGAAGATATACTGGTGGCCAATGGGTACGTGCAAAGGTGCTCAACATCACTCATCATCAGGTAAATGCAAATCAAAACCACAATGAGATATCACCTCATACCTGTTAGAATGGCTACTTTCAAAAAGACAAGAAATAACAAATGGTGGTGAGGATGTGAAGAGAACCTGTGTACTGTTGGTGGGAATGTAAATTGGTGCAGCCACCGTGAAAAAAATCACATGGAGATTTCTCAAAAATTTAAAAATAGAACCACCATATGATCCAGCAATTCCATTTCTGAGTATTTATCTAAAGAAAACAAAAACACTTACTTGAGAAGATATACCCACCCCCAATTCAATGCAGCATCACTTACAACAGCCAAGATTTAGAAATAACCTAAGTGTTCACCAATGAACGAATGGATAAAGAAAATGTGGTATATACATACAGTGGAATTTTATTCAGCCATAAAAAAGAATTAAATCATGCCATTGGCGACAACATGGATGGACCTTAAGGATATTGTGCTAAGTGAAATAAGTCAGACTTAGAAAGACAAATACAGTAGATCTCATATATGGAATTCAGAAAAACAAACAAGAAACAGAACTCATAGATACAGAGAACAGATTGGTGGTTGCCAAAGGTGAGGGTTGGGGGTGGATAAAATGGGGGAAGTGGGTCAAAGGGTACAAAATTCCAGTTATAAGTAAGTCATGAGGATGTAATATACAGCATGGTGACTACAGTTAATAATACTGTACAGCGGGTGCCTGGGTGGCTCAGTCGTTAAGCCTCTGCCTTCGGCTCAGGTCATGATCTCAGGGTCCTGGGATCGAGCCCCTCATCGGGCTCCCTGCTCGGCGGGAAGCCTGCTTCTCCCTCTCCCACACCCCCTGCTTGTGTTCCTGCTCTCGTTATCTGTCAAATAAATAAATAAAATATATTTTTTAAAATAAAATTTTTTAAAAAGTACTATACAGCAGCTCCCTTTTATGTGTGGTCTCAATTACCCATGGTCAACCATGGTCTGGAAGCAGATGACCCTCCTTTTGATGAATCATCAGGTCGATAATAGCCTTACACTACATCACAGTACCTACATCATTTACCTCACCTCACCTCATCACATAGGCATTTTATAATCTCACATCATCATCATCATTATCAGAAGGATGAGTATGGTACATAAGATATTTTGAGAGAGAGAGAGACCAAATTCACATAACTTTTATTACAGTACACTGTTAGAACTGTTCTACTTTATTATTATTCTTTTTTTAAAATTTTATTTATTTATTTGACAGAGAGAGAGAGGGAACACAAGCAGGGGGAGCAGCAGAGGGAGAGGGAGAAGCAGGCTTCCCGCCAAGCAGGGAGCCTGATGCGGGGCTCGATCCCAGGACCCTGGGATCATGACCTGAGCCGAAGGCAGACGCTTAACTGACTGAGCCACCCAGGCGCCCCCTTTATTATTATTCTTATTAATTTCTTACTAGGCTTAATTTGGAAGTTAAACTTTATCTTAAGTTTAACTTATTAAGATAAACTTATCTTAATCTTATAACTTAACTTTATAAAGTTAAACTTTATATATGAAAAAATGTATTATGCGCAGGGTTAGGTATTATCCGTGGTTTCAAGCATCCACTGGGGTCTTGGAACATATCCCCCATGGGAAGGGGGGACTACTATGTTGCATATTTGAAAGTTGCTAGAAGAATAAATCTTAAAATTCTCATCACGAGAAAGTAAAATATATGTAATTACATATGGTGACAGATGTTATATATTACAGTGATCATTTAGCAATGTATACAAATATTGAATCATTACATTGTACAGCTGAAACTAATATAATGTGATGTGTCAATTATACCTCAATTAAAAAAAATGATCCCTTCCCCAGTCCGGCCAGGGATCAATGTCCACAGGAGGAAGGAGGCAGAAGCTCTCCCACAAGAAAATGAACAGCCAGATGTTCTTTGTCCTCTTCACACATATTTTTAAGGACAGCCCAAGGTGCTTTTCTCTTCTTGGGGGACAACAATATGAAAGCAAGAACAGAAGACCACCAAGATGCAGACATCATATAATCAATCTGAAAGGGTTAGACCTAAGGCACACACCTGGAGGTGAGTGAAGGTGGTAACACTGAATGGGGAGAAGAGTGCCCGTTCCTCACCCTCACTCAGTGCACTTGTTGGACAACCTCCCTCTTGCTCCCGTTCTCCTGTGGGATCATCCTCCTTCTTTCTAAAGATTTATTTATTTTATTTGAGAGAGCGAGCGAGAGAGAACCCACATAAGCTGGGGAGGGGCAGAGGGGGAGAGAAAGAGAATCTCAAGCAGGCTCCATACTCCGCACAGAGCCCAATGCGGGGCTGGATCCCAAGATGCTGAGATCATGACCTGAACCAAAACCAAAAGTTGGAAGTTCAACCAACTGAGCCATCCAGGCGCCCCAAAGATTGATTGATTTTTTTTATTTATTTATTTATTTATTTATTTATTTATTTATTTATTTATTTATGAGAGAGCATGCGTGCAAGCAGGGGAGAGGCAGAGGGAGAGAGAGAATCTGAAGCAGGCTCCACGCTGAGCACAGAGGCCCCCGCAGGGATGGATCTCAGGACCCCGAGATCATGACCTGAACCGAAATTAAGAGTCAGACGCTCAATGACTGAGCCCCCAGGCACCGCAGGATCATCCTGCTCCCGTGTACCTGGCCGTTCCTTGGGCCGCAAACCCCTACAGTGCTTCTGGAGCTGGTCCCCAGCTTTATCTCCCATGCGCCAGATTGCTACCTTCTGAGCCTCGGTCTGCATACCTGGAAACCGAGAACTGGCTACGGGGCTTCTGTTTAGAGAGGCCTTACACATGGGGGCCACACCGTCCGCACTTCCTTTCATCCACTACTGGCAGGGAGAACGCTGCCCAGGCTGGTCAAAGACATGCCCACAACTTTCAGGGGGCTTCGTGAGGTGAGCCCTCAGCCAGGAGGCAGACCCTCAAAGCCATTAAGAAATGGCCTTACAGACACCCAATGGGTCGGGGAGCCCAGGGAAGGAACAGGCGGGGAAGGTGGGAGGGGAGTGAGGCTCTGAGCCGGCGCAGCGGCTGGGGACCAGGGCAGCCAGCAGGAAGACAGGCTCCTCTCCTAAGGCACCTAATAGTTCCCCAGCCCAGCCCCAATGAAGCTGCCTCCTCTCCCAGGCTGAAGCTTTACCTTGAATTCTATCTCGAAGGCTTTGAAAGCCAAAATGCAAATTCAGAGAGAAGAAATCCAGAGAAGGCTTTTACAACTCTAATAATATCCAAAAGAAGGAGGGAAGCAGCTTTCTTTTCTAAAGCACAAATGCAGTCCCCAGGATCCCTCCTACAGAGAGGAGGGGAAGGCATGCTTTCTCATGCAGACCACTCCCCCCAAACTCATTCATTCAACTCCACAAACAGCTCAGTCCTATTATGACCCAGGCACTGGGCTAGACGCTGGTGATTGCTCAGTGAACAAGACCAAGGCAGTCACTGTTGCCACAATCCCCCTGTGTAACGGTCCTTGATAATAACAGGCCCTACAGGAATAGGGTTTCCGATGGCATTCTCATAAGGCCCTCAAAAAGCAGGCGACATCACGAGAGTAGGAAACCTCAGCTTTTATCCACTCTGCTAAAGAGAAATGATAAAACTACAAGGGCCCCACGATTCCTAGTTTTGGGGTGGAAAACCAGTTGCATCTCGAGTATCCCATCGGATGAACCCATCAGCAAGGGCTGCCCACCTGTAGGGAAAAGGATTCCAAGGCTGAGTCTAGGCCAGGCCCAAGGCAGTGAGGAGCAAGAAAGCCACGACTGATTGGCAACGTCTGCAGAGGCCTGAGAAGGCAATGGAGACTGCCTCTAACCCCCCACCCCCGCCCCGAGGTTACAGACGCACCTGAATCACATGGCACGTTAGTGACACAGCCAAAATCAGGACACACAGCTGCTTTTTTCTATAATTCTATTTTAATTCCAGTATAATTACAAAAAATCCTAAAATGGATATGGGACCACACAAGACCCCAAATAGCCAAAGCAATTTGGAAAAAGGAAAGCAAAGCCGGAGGCTGGAGGCATCACCGTTCCAGACTTAAGCTATCTGACAAAGCTGTCGTGATCAAGACAGCATGGTACTGGCAGAAGAACAGACACATAGATCAACAGAACAGAACAGAGAGCCCAGAAATAAACCCATGATGACGTGGTCAGTTAATTTGCGACAAAGCAGGAAAGAATATGCAATGGGAAAAAGACAGTCTCTTCAACAAATGCTGTTGGGAAAACCGGGACAGCCACAGGCAGAAGAATGAAACTGGACCATTTCCTTACACCACACACAAAAATTGACTCGAAATGGGTGAAAGACCTAAATGTGAGACCCGATGTCATAAAAATCCTAGAAGAGAGCACAGGCAGTAATGTCTCTGACATCTGCTGTAACAACATTTTTCTAAATGTGTCCCCTGAGGCCAGGGCAATAAGAGCAAAAATAAAACTAGTGGGATTCCATCCAAGGGACACATGGCTTCTGACTCCTGGACCAGTGCTCTTTCCGCTGCACTGCTCTGAAAACTAACAAGAGGCACGGGGCACAGAGGCGCTCTGGAAAAAGGGCAGGATGGCCAGAGCCGGGAACAGACTGGGGACATTACAAAGACGCCAGAAGATGGTGGCTGGCCTCCGACTGCAAGAGTATTTAGCACGAATTACTAACCCACAGAACCACAGAAGCACACCGATGATTAAAGCCTTAGCAGTTTAGGTGTTTCTTTCAGAAAGTTGTGACGGATCGGCTAAAGCTGCAGCGAAAGAGGCGCGTGCTCCCAGACCCGCTTGGGGCCACAAAGGCTGCTGACACGAGGCCCGCGCACACGGCTCGGGAGCTCAGCTCTGCTCTTATGACAGGTCGCTGAGCAGCGAAGGCGGCTTCTCTTACCAGAGCCAACGTCCTCCAGCCTACAGATGCAGCAAAACGCCCACCGCGGCTGTGGCACGAGGCTAATTTCGGGCACCGCCCCCTAAAATCCTGAAATGCAGATGCCGATGCCGCTTCCATCTGCCTGTTTACCCCCTCGAGGGGACACGCTTTGCCCTTCCAAGCCTGCATGCTCCCTGAGAGGGAAAGGGGGACCTCCGGGTGCTGCACTGGGCCCTCGGGGCCTGGAAGGTTCTGGCACCCTGAGTGTGCTTCACCACTAGCTGCACACCCCAAGTTTGTTCAGGCTTGAGAGCCTGATGTCGGTGGACGGCAGGGGGAGAGCCGGCCCCACAGATGGGTCTTTCAGCCAAGTCTGATCATTCCATTGCTCTTTTTTTTTTTTTTAAAGATTTTATTTTATTATTTATTTGAGAGAGAGAATGAGAGAGAGAGAGCATGAGAGTGGGGAGGGTCAGAGGGAGAAGCAGACTCCCTGCTGAGCAGGGAGCCCGATGTGGGACTCGATCCTGGGACTCCAGGATCATGACCTGAGCCGAAGGCAGTCGCTTAACCAACTGAGCCACCCAGGCGCCCCATTCCATTGCTCTTAGCAGGGACTGCAGTAGGATGGTCCACTGTGACAATTCTGGGCCACTGAGACTTGAGGAAAACCTGCTGAGGGTTCTCACAAGGTTTTTTCCTTCCTCTTAAAATGAGGTACACGGAAGAGACCGCTTTTCTGCCCCTAGGCCTTGTTGTCCGCAATGCAGCCATTTGGGGACCAACAGAAGTAGGCTACTGAGACGCACAATGCACAGAGACTACCACAGGGGTGCTCCACAGAGCCACTGGATTGACCATCCACCATTCACTTGGGTTAAGGATGGCTCATCCCACCTCAAGATGATTCCTGATGTGAGGTTCTTTGCAACTAGAGACACCCTAACTGGCTCGTGAAGTTACTGTCACCTTATTCCACGGGGAGACAAGCAACACAGAGGGCTTATAAACCAATGACCCGAAGGCGCACAGCTAATAACGGCCAGGATCAGGATGCACATGAACGTGTCCATAGCGCACGTTTCCATCTTCCCTCTCCCTCCAAGGCCTCCACTGGGTGTTGCATACAGAAAGTACTAAATACATGCTTGTTAACAGACCAGCAGCCTTTCTGCTCCCCAGAGACTAGCAGCAGACCCTCTCGGACACTGGAGCAGTCACCCATGGGCTGGCTCCTCACCACCAAGCAAGAGACTCCATTTCAACCATGAAAGAAATTTCCCACACACCAGAGATACCAAACCCAAAGCAGGGGTCAGGAAATCTCTAGAAACCTGAACTACTGCACCCTGAGGCCTCTGGTGTAATCTAATGAGAAAGGCCTCGCTCTCTCTCTCTCACTTGGCTGTGACTTCAGGACTGTAAGTTGCCTGAAAAAAATAAAAATCAAGGCACAATGCTAACCCCCCATGATTACCAACATGACCAGGTACCCCCCGACACACCGAGACAGCTCCACCTCTGTTCACATTATAGTCTATAGGACACCTCATCCCGCTCACATACAACCCAGGCAGAGAGAGGAAAAAACAACTGAGCAATCAGAGACGTTCAGCTTCCAGACAGACTAATCCGTTCGCTGCTACCAGTGGGTGAGACACGGCAGGTCTGCAAGATGAGAAACCAAGTGGAGCTGAGGCTGAGCTGAGTTCATGCAGGAGCCCTTGGGACATTCTTCTTTCCAAACTCTGTGCTTCAGCAGCTAGACTGGAAAAATTAGGTGTTTTGTGCACCTGGGTTTAAATCCTGAGTCCGGGCAAACTAATTAACATCAGCAATTGAGGCTGCTCAGATGTAAAATGAAGATGCCCCAATGATGCGCTCAAGCGGACAGTGCTTGAGAAGAAGAGGAGGGCCGTGCAGGGCCACAGGTGAGCCAGACGATGTGCCGGGAGGAACACGCACATGGAAGCAGGCGGGTGCGACGTATGTTCCCCCACAGAGTCACACTGGTTTGTGTCCTGATAGCAGAATCGTTGGGTGACGTGGCTCCTGAAGGCAGTGGGGCTAATCTGAGGAATTGGCCAGAAACAGAGGAGGTGAATCTGTGTGTGTTCTTCTGGGCACCTGTGTGGACGGGAGTGAAGGAGCTTTCAGACAAGGCCTGAAGGTGAGAAAGAGCCCGGAGCTTAATCCCAGGAACTGAGACAAGTTCAGGGGACTGGCCTGGAGAGTGTGAGGGGGGAATGGTGGGGAAGGACACTGGAGAGCAAAAGCCGGGCCGTGTCAACCAGACAGGGGTGTGGACATCATCCTAAGACACCGGAAAGCACAGAGGGCACAGAAGGCACGAGCCAGGCAGGGCCATGCTCCAACCCACTGCCTGTGGAGAACCCACTGGGAGGGGGGACAGTGGGTACAGAGAGGAGGACATCTGCTAGGAGGCTCAGTGGACATCCACAGAAGAGATGGCAGAGGCCAGCACCAGGGAAGTGGTTGTGAGGCCAGGACCATGGGAACAGGTAAGAAAGATACGGAAGAGGTAGAGTCAACTAGCGAGAGACTAGGTATGGGAGAGAAGCTGAGGAAGGAGCCACGTCTGGTACTAAGATTTCTGGCTGAAACAACTGGATTTAAGCCTCACCAACCAGCACCTCAAAGGGAGTCAGGCCAAGAAGCAGGTTCAGAGAGAAGATGACAATTTCAGTGATGGCTACAGTCTATGTGTCAGACCCCGTGTGAAGAGCCCAGGTGGGATAAACATCAGCTCGTCTGAACTTGAACTTTGATCGTTCCAGGTAATCCAATTTTGCACACCACATCTCATCAATCTTAAAACACATATTTTTTTCACATCTTAACATCTGAAATCAGGATGTTTTAAAACTGACGGGTGACATGGTTTAATTGGCAGTGTTCTTTCTTAGTGATACGTAAAACAGCGGTGCATCTTACAATGGATGACATCTTGGATTTGATGAAATATGATAATGTCTACCAATCTTAGAAGAATACAGTACTTGAATGTCTCTTGTTAGGACATAAATCCTACCTAGTTCCAAAAAGATCTGAAGTAGCCTGTCAAAGTAAAGCTGATAGGACAAGTTGGGTTCTGCAAAAAAATAAAAACCACTCCCAGAATCAAATATTGGAAAGAATCCCCAGAACGCCCTTGTCTCCCACATGAGGGGTTATTTAGCTGGCCATGATTTACACTGTGGATAAAAATAACAGAAGGTCAAACAAACTTCCAGGAACCCCCAATCCTAAGAACTAAGACCAAAACCAGGACACAGAATAATTTGAAAAAAATAACAGTAAGTTCACCGACTTTCAGACAGCACAGAAATGGGTGTGGCCTGAGGTCTCAGAAAAGACATCTTTTATTTTTTTATTTTTTTATTTTTTAAAGATTTTATTTATTTATTTGACAGAGAGAGAGAGAAAACAAGCAGGGGGCGCAGCAGAGGGAGAGGGAGAAGCAGGCTTCCCGCTGAGCAGAGCCCGATGTAGGGCTCTATCCCAGGACCCTGGGATCATGACCTGAGCCGAAGGCAGACACTTAACTGACTGAGCCACCCAGGCGCCCCAGAAAAGGTATCTTTTTAAAAGAGTGGACTTGGTGGGGCCTTGAAAACTTCGTAGCTGCATTTCCCACAAAGAATGTGATGACCAAGGCAAAGCCCACTAATGTCTTCCTGATGTAGTTCAAGGGCTCTGTGTAGCTTTATTCAAGAATCGAACGAGCACTTCCCGTGACAAAACATGCAAAGAGAACAGCCTCCTGCTTCCAGACTTGGTGGCACAGCTTCGCGTCAGGGTCCACACTCATTTCGGAAGAAGCCAGGCTGTGGCTAAGGCAGGAACCAGAGCCTCTCCCACCCTCCCTGAAGGTAGCTAGTCCTCCCACGGTGGGGTTCCCAAGGGAGACTACACAGCTGCCTGCCTCCTCCAAGATGCAAACTTCAGAAAAGCTACACGTCAGGGCGCCTCGGTGGCTCAGATGGTTAAGCGTCTGCCTTTGGCTCGGGTCATGATCCCAGGGTCCTGGGATCGAGTCCCACATCGGGCTCCCGGCTCAGCGGGGAGCCTGCTTCTCCCTCTGACCCTCTCCCCTCTCATGCTGTTTCTCTCTCGCTCGCTCTCTAAAAAATAAATAAAATCTTTAAAAAAAAAAAAAAAAAGAAAAGCTACACGTCAGAAACTCCAGGAATGTCACTTTATTTCTCCTCTGAAACTCGGCATCTCCCTGCTCTGTTTTCAAAGGCTAAGTCACACGTTTCCCTCCGACAGCTCTGACCTTTCCTGGCTTTTCTAACTATACTCTATTTGGGGCTAGCGATAACAGCCATAGTTATAAAAGGGTTCCCACTAATGACTACATGCCGCACGAACTTGCCATGCACCATGCTTTGTTTATATTCTCTTATTTAATTCTCACACAAATGCCTTGGGAACACTAATCCCATTTTATTAATGAAATCCGGGGCAGTGAAGGAGAAAAAGATGGCTCCTATGTCTTGGTTTAAAGAAAAAGATCTTTTTTGTGGCGCCTGGGTGGCTCAGTCGGTTAAGCGTCTGCCTTCGGTTCAGGTCATGATCCCAGGGTCCTGGGATTGAGCCCTGCTTCGGGCTCCCTGCTCCGCGGGAAGCCTGCTTCTCCCTCTCCCACTCCCCCTGCTTGTGTTCCCTCTCTCGCTGTCTCTCTCTGTCAAATAAATAAAACCTTTCTAAAAAAATAAGTAAATAAATAAAAATAAAATTTTTTGTGTGTAAACCGCTGGAATTCAGAAGTATTTAGATATAATAAGACTGAGTGTAATTTTGAAATATTTTAAGTAATTACGAAGGTCTGTCATTGCCCTACCATTGCTGACATGGTATGTCAGTCCCGCAGCATTTATAAGTTGGAATTCTTAATGAAAAGCCCAACTTCTAATTATCACAGAGTCATTCAGAAACTGAATCTGTTCTACCAGAATTTGCTTTACCATACAACAGAGAAGGAGAATGGTATCTGCTCTGGAAATCAGTCAAAACCAAGGCCCGAACTCAGGGAGAAGGGGCTGATGTGTATACTCTGGAGTCCACTCACTTCTGGTATCTAGCCAGGAGAAAACCCTCAGAGGTCATCTAGTCAGATACTTCACCGACAGCCGAGGAAACGGAGACAAGGGGCAAAAGTGACAGAGCAAGTTACAGAAGTTATTAACCAGGAATAAACTTCCCCATACCCTAGGAGATCTGGGGCAGAGATGGGGTGGGGTGTGGTCGTTATACTTAAGACAGTAACAAATGGCTGCTGACAGTGGGAGACAAGGCAGAAAAATGAGAGTTTATTATAAAATAATGATGGATCTTAAGATAGAATAAAACATGAATCCAAATCATTATGAAAACATCTCAATAAACACGGTATTCTCCATTAAAAAAAAAAAAGAAGAAGAAGAAGTTCCTGATATACCTTAAGCATGGTTTTCCATCAAGAATGTTTTAAGAGGGTGGCTCAGTCGTTAAGCGTCTGCCTTCGGCTCCGGTCATGATCCCAGGGTCCTGGGATTGAGCCCTGATCAGCAGGAGACCTGCTTCTCCCTCCCCCTGCTTGTGTTCCCTCTCTTGCTGTCTCTCTCTCTGTCAAATAAATAAATAAAATCTTTTTTTTTTTTAAAAAGAATGTTTTAAGATAAACACAGAGCTCGCATTCAAAGAGGTCAGCTCCAGGTATCTGGAAGGTTAATTCTAGTAGAATACCTTCATGACCGACAATGCTAGATAAATGTTATATATGCAGGCGCTTGTTTTTTCAAGGATAGATGAAGTTTGTTTTTGAGATGTACACACATCTCATGGCCAATAGAGCTAATACTCTGAATTCTGAGGGCTAAAATAACTTTTACACAGATGACAACTTATCTAAATGACCTGAAATAAAATGACTGACTGCAAATAAGTCCTCAAGAATGTACAGTACTTAAGCATTACTAATTACCACTCCCAAGGCCACATATATGTCAAACAGCACCTTATCAATCCAATGATGTTATGGGAGTCCAAAGATAGGCAGACGATGTAGATAGGAATTTATGACTCCAGCATGAAGTAAGAAGTATATTCGCTCTACATGCTGTCCCACGACTGGGAGAGTCTTCCCTTGCCACCCCTTTCCCTCCCCGTGTAGCTCACCTTTACCTCTTAGCAACAGAACAAGGAGGAGGGGACTCTGTCAGAAGACACACCTTCCATTTCTAGATGTTAAATGTGTTCCTTCCCATGTTCCTGGTGTCACCCCCTTCCCCACCCCAGGCCATCTCTTCCCCATCACCTCTACAATGAACAGGTTTCTAAAGACCCTCCTGAGGTGATCTCATCCCTGTGTACAGCACCTCCAGGTGGGTAGGCCTAGCCAAGCACTGGGCTTGCTCACGCATGTGTCTGGTCCACTGTGCTGGGAACCTGGATTCCTGCTTTACCTTGACATCCTATGCTAGAACTTCAGCTACTTTTACCTCAGCCAGTTTCTTTGCCTCACAGCCACTTAAACACAATTTTGAGGAAAGAACAGGAACCTTGGAGCCAGAAAATCCTGGTTGAATCCCAGCTCCAGCATCCAAATTGAGCTCTGGGACTGAAAACAAGTTACTTTTCCTTCCTAAGCTTTAGCTCCTTAAGTGTAAAAGAAGAGAATTGTGCAGAGTAAATGCACACTTTGTGTCTGGGCCATCAAGTGCCTGGCACACAGTAGGTGCTCAGCAGATGCTTGTTTCCTTCCTCTCCCTCTCTCTCTGTCTTCCCACTTACAACTGCTGGCAAGAACTTCTTTCTCTTCAGAATATTTTCTCCTCTCTCTACTCACTGACCCCTCTCTGTATGCCTCCTGTTGCACTACCTTCTACACCTGCCTCACAAAGAGGATTTGGAAAACCTATACTGGGAAATGAGATTGCAAAGCATTGCCAAACGTGGTTCATAAAATAGAAGTAACAAACCTGCACAAAAGGGCTCAACTATAGAGGTCTGTCTGATGACTGAACAACAGAGGCCCCTGGACACTCCCAATCCACCTGTCCTTCTTCCCCTTTCTTTGCCAGACTTAGCAAGTAAAAATGCATGATGCCCAGATAAATTTTATTTTCAGATAAACAACAGAGATGTTTCTGGTGAGTCCCAAATATTGTAATAGAAAAGGAAAATGCCTCCCTAGCAAAGAAAAAAAGCCACAGAGAAAGGAAAATAAAGACTATGACTGTCACAGGAAGAGGTGGCTATCCCTTCCACCCGATGTCACCAGAGAGAGCTTAAAGTTCTCTGACCAAAAGGGGATTCCTGCCAGAGTCTTGGAGTCCTACGAAGTACCGGGAGGCAGTGAATAATGGCCAAGGTCTTTCAAGTCCATTTAGCACCAGCGGTTAGTGAATGAGTTTTGAAGACTGCAGTTGCCTCAGCGTTCTCAAGGTCTATACAAAAAGACACCCACTAAATGCTTGATACATGACTTTTATGGTAGTATTTACTCATTAATTTTTTAAACAGAATTTTGTTCAATGAGTGAATGTATTTTATATTTCATATAATCTTAAGAATTTTGGAAAAGTGAAAATAAACCACCTATACCTAAATGCAAGTGAGTTTTCTCTTTATTTGCAGTTGCATTTTCTGTTTTAAAAGAAAAAGAGTAAAAAAAAAGGATGAAAGAAAGAAAAAGGGTGATAAAACTACACAGGAAAACACACATATGTTAATGTACAAACTGAAACATCAGCTCTCACGAGAATGATTGCAATCACCACTCAACTGACTCCCTGCTTCCACTTATCCAGTTTCCTCTCAAACCAGCAGCCAGAATGATCCCTCTAAAAAATAAGTCCCACATGCCACTTCCCATCTCACTCTGAATAAAAGCTAAAGCCTTTACAGTGGCCTGCAAGTCCCTGTAGGACCTGCCATCCACTCCTTTTACCCCCTCAGGCCTCCCCTTCTCCTGCCCAGCTTACTTACTCCAGCCACACTGACCCCTGCCCACAACGCTCTTGCCCAGGATACCCCTATACTTGAATCTGTCCTCCTTCAAATCTTTGCACTGATGCCAACTTCCCTGCAATGCCTTCTCTGGCCACTTTTTTCAAACCATAAACCCCATTCCTAGTTGTACATTTTGTGTCTCTCCCCACTAGAATGTACAGCAGAAATGTTGGCACTTTGTTCACTGCAGGATCCCAAGCATGCGGAATGGTACATGGCACATATAGGCACTCAACAACATTTTTATTGAATGTTCAATAAACAGAAGGTAAAAATAATGAGTTACACCAGGTAAAATGTATTTACTACAAGCTAAGCAATGAATAACTATGGGGTTTTCTTCAAGATTTCAAAGTTGAAAACCAGCTCTTCTGCTAAAGCCCCTAATTTGCTTTCTTCTTTTCCTAATCAGAAAGCTAGCAAGAGCCAGAGGGGAATGTCATTTTCTTCCTTCTGATATCAATATTCAAAAATGTAGGACATAGCATTCTCCCTGTTGGCATTTTATAAATAGCATATTTAAAAAAAAAAAAAAAGTACATATTTGCCTGAAGTAACATCCTTTTAGAGCGCTTCCCTTAAATGTAAATGGACTAAATTTTCCAATAAAAATGCAAAGAGTGGCTGAATGGATTAAAGATAAAAAAACACTCGAGACCCATCTATATGCTGCCTACAAGAGATTCACTTAAGATATAAAGACACACAAACTGACAGTGAAGGGCTGGAAAAAGATATTGCATGTAAATGGAAACCAAAAGAAAGCTAAGCTAGCTATACTTATAGCAGACAAAAAAGACTTTAAAACAAAGACTGTAATAAAAAACAAAGAAGGGGGGCGCCTGGGTGGCTCAGTCATCAAGCGTCTGCCTTCGGCTCAGGTCATGGTCCCAGGGTTCTGGGATCAAGCCCCACATCGGGCTTCTTGCTCCTTCTCCCTCTCCCACTCCCTCTGCTTGTGTTCCCTCTCTTGCTGTGTCTCTGTCAAATAAATAAATAAAATCTTTAAAAAATAAATTAATTAATTAATGACAAAGAAGAGCATTATTTGATGTTAAAGGGGTCAACCTAACAAGAGAATGTAACATTTGTAAATGTTTATGTACCTAACATAGGAGCACCTAAATACGTAAAGCAAATATTAACAGACCTAAAGAAAGAAATAGACAGCAATACAATAATAGTATGGGACTTTAATATCCCACTTTCATCAATGAATAGATCATCTCAGATAGGTTATCAAGAAGGAAATATCAGCCTTAATGACATGTTAGACCAGGTGGACTTAACATATATACAGAACATTCTATCCAAAAGCAGAATACACATTCCTCTCATGTGCATATGGAACATTCTCCAGGATAGACTATTATGTTAGGCCACAAAACAATTCTTAATAAATTTAAGAAGACTGAAATCTTATCAAGAATCTTTTCTGACCACAATGGTATGAAACTAAAATCAATTACCAGAAGAAAACTGAAAAATTCACAAAGATGTGGAGATTAAACAACATGCTATGGAACAACCAATGGGTCAAAAAAGAATCAAAAGATTAATAAAAAAGAAAATACCTTGAGACAAATGAAAATAGAAATATAACACACCAAAACTAATGGGATGCAGCAAAAGTTGCTCCGAGAAGGAAGTACATAGCAATAAGTGCCTACACCTAAAGAAACAAGAAAGATCTCAAATAAACAACCTAACATTATAACTCCAGGAATTACAAAAAGAACAAAGCCCAAAAATAATAGAAGGAAAAAACAAAGACAAAAACAGAAATAAATGAAATAGAGACTAACAAGACAAAAGAAAAGATCAATGAAACTAACAGCTGGTTCTTTGGAATGACAGACAAAATTGACAAACTTTTAGCTAGACTCACCAAGAAGAGAGGATTCAAATAAATAAAATCAGAAATGAAAGAGGAGACATATTAAAATTGATACCACAGAAATACAAAGGATCATAAGAGACTACAATGAACGATTATACACCAACAAATTGGACAACCTAAAAGAAAACAATAAATGCCTAGAAACATACAACCTACCAAGAATAAATCAGAAGAAATAAAAAATCTGAACAGTCCAATCACTAATAAGGAGATTGAATTAGTAATCAAAATCTCCCAACAAACAAAAGTCCAGAACCAGACATCACTGGTGAATTCTACCAAACATTTAAAGAACAGCAATCCTTTTCACTCTTCCAAAAAACAAAAAAGGAGAGAACACTTCCAAACTCATTTTATAATGCCAGCGTTACCCTGATACTGAAACTAGACAAGAACATCACAGAAAAGAAAATTATGAGGCACCTGGGTGGTTCAGTTGGTTAAGCATCTGCCTTTGGCTCAGGTCATAATCCCAGGGTCCTGGGATCAAACCCCACAACAGGCTCCCTGGGGAGCCTGCTTCTCTCTCTCCCTCTGCCTGCTGCTCCCCCTGCTTGTGCTCTCTCTCTGTCTCACTCAAATAAATAAATAAAATCTTAAAAAAAAAAAAAAGAAAATTATAGGCCAGTTGGGTAACAGATGTTAACACAAGACTTATTGTGGTAATCATTTCACAATATATACAAATATTGAATCATTATGTTGTACACTCAAAACCAATAGTATGTTGCATGTCAATTTAAAATTTAAATTTAAAAAAAGAAAGAAAATTACAGGCCAATATCCATGATGGACATAGATGCATAAATTCTCAACACAATATTAGCAAACTGAAGAAAACACCACATTAAAAGGATCATACATAATGATCAAGTCGGATTTACTCCAGGGATGCAAGGATGGTTCAATATCCATGAACCAATCAATGTGATACACCACCTTAACAAAATGAAACATAACATCCATATGATCATCTCAATAAAAAAAACTGTTTACAAAATTCAACACCCCTTTATGATAAAACCTCTCAACAAAGTAGGTATAGAGGGAACATACCTCAATATAATAAGGCCATATATGATAAGTTCACAACTAACATCATACTCAACAGTGAAAAATCCAAAAGCCTGGGGCGCCTGGGTGGCTCAGTTGTTAAGCGTTTGCCTTTGGCTCAGGTCATGATCCCAAGGTCCTGGGATCAAGCCCTGCATCGGGCTCCCTGCTCAGTGGGAAGCCTGCTTCTCCCTCTCCCACTCCCCCTGCTTGTGTTCCCTCTCTCACTGTCTCTCTCTATCAAATAAATAAAATCTTTTTTTAAAAAATCCAAAAGTCTTATCTCTAAGATTAGGACAAGACAAGGATGCTCACTCTCTACTTTATTCAACATAATACTGGAAACCCTAGCCAGAGTAATTAGGCAAGAAAAAGAAATAAAATGCAACCACACAGGAAAGGAAAAAGTAAAACTATCATTATTTGCATATGACATGACATTACAAATAGAAAATCCTAAAAACCCCACCAAAAAACTGTTGGAACTAATAAAGAAATTCCGTAAAGTTCCAGGATACAAAATCAATATGCAAAAATCTGTTGAATTTCTATACACTGATATGAACATTCAAAAAGAGAAATTAAGAAAATAATTTCATTTATAACTGCATCAAAAAGAATAAAATACCTAATAATAAACTTAACCAAAGAGATGAATATTCTGTACACTGAAAACTGTATGACCCTGATAAAAATAAATTGAAAAATAAATAAATAATAAGATATTCCGTGCTAATGGATTAGAGTATCACTAAAATGTCCCTACTATCCAAAACAATCTACAGACTGAATGTAATTCCCATTAAAATTCGAATGCATTGGGACTCCTGGGTGGCTCAGTCAGTTAAGCATCTGCCTTCAGCTCAGGTCATGATTCCAGGGTCCTGGGATTGAGTCCCGTGTTGGGCTTCCTGCTCAGCAGGGAATCTGCTTCTCCCTCTCCCTCTGTCTCCTCCCCTCTGCTCATGTTTTGTCTCTGTCTCTCAATCTCTCTATAAAATAAATGTATTTTTTTAAGATTTTATTTATTTATTTGACAGAGAGAGAGACAGCGAGAGAGGGAACACAAGCAGGGGGAGTGGGAGAGGGAGAAGCAGGGTTCCCGCAGAGCTGGGAGCCCAATGCGGGGCTCGATCCCAGGACCCTGGGATCATGACCTGAGCCAAAGGCAGCCACTTAACTGACTGAGCCACCCAGGCGCCCCTAAATAAAATCTTTAAAAAAAAAATTCCAATGCATTTTTCACAGAAAGGAAAAACTCTAAAAATTCTAAAATTTGAATGGAACCACAAAAATCCCTGAGTAGCCAAAGCAATCTTGAGAAAGAACAAAGCTGGAGGCATCACACTGTCTTATTTCAAACTATATTACAAAACTACACTAATCAGAACAGTAAGATTTGGACATAAAAACAGACATATAGATCAATGGAACAGAATACAGAGTCCAGAAATAAAAACGTGCACATACAGTCATTTAATTAATGACAAAGGAGTCAAGAATATAAAATGGGGAAAGGACAGTCTCTTCAATAAATGGTATTAGAAAAACTGGATAGCCACATGCAAAAGAATGAAACTGGGCCACCATCTTACACCATCCACAAAAATTAACTCCGAGTGGATTAAAGACTTTAATGTTACACCTGAAACCATAAAACTTCTAGAAGAAAGCATGGGTGGTAAGTACTTAGACATCAGCCTTGGCAATGATTTTTTGAATCTGACACCAAAAGCAAAAGCAACAAAAGCAAAAATAGCAAATGGGACTACATCAAACTAAAACACTCCTGCACAACAAAGGAAACCATCAACAAAATGAAAAGGCAACCTACTGGATGGGAAAAAATATTTGCAAATCATATATTTAATACAGAGTTAATATATAAAATATATAAAGAACTCCTACAATAGAAAAAAGAAATCAATTTTTAAAGTGGTTAGATCTGAATAGACATTTTTCCAAGGAAGACATACAGATAGCCAATGGCTACATGAAAAGATGCTTGGTATCACTCATCATCAAGGAAATACAAATCAAAACCACAATGAGATATCACCTCCCACCTGTTAGAATAGCTAGTATCAAAAAGACAAGAAGTAATAAGAATTGGAGGGGATGTGGAAAAATGGGAACCCTTGGCTCTGTTGGTGGAATTATAAATTGGTGCAACCACCAAGGAAAACAGTATAAAGGTTCCTCAAAAAATTAAAATAGAACTACCATAGGATCCAGAAATTTCATTTCTGGGTATTTATGCAAAGTATTTAAACATTTACTCAAAAAGATTTGCACACCCATGTTCACTGCAGCATTATTTAGAATAACCAAAATATAGAAACAATCTAAGTGTCCATGGATAGATGAATGGATAAAGAAATATGACATATATATGTTATATTGTGACTTATAGTAAGAAATACATATTTGGTCTTCAACCCAGTTCTTGGCATGGAACTTCTAACCCTTGGAATTTCCTGTGATAAGAGCAATAAAGGTGTCTTTTGTTATGTTAATGAGGTGACTTTTGGAAAGCCCTTAGGTAACCTAAAGACGGGGGCTGTTGTCCCGGGAGCCAACCAGGTAATTAGAAGGTTTTAACTTTCAGTACTTCCACCCCAACCTCTAGGGAAGGGAGAGGGGCTGGAGGTTGAATCAATCACCAATGGTCCATGATGATTTAATCAATTGTGACTATGTGATAAAGCCTCCATAAAAACCCAAAAAGACAGGATTCAGAGAGCTTCTGGATCGGTGAACACATGAAGATTTGGAAAGAGTGGTGACCTGGAGAAAGCAGGAGGCCCATACCCTGCCCCATGCATCTCCTCCACCTGGCTGTTCCTGAGTTATACCCTTTTATAATAAAACAGTGATTCTACTATGTAAAACGTTTCATATTTCAAATTAATTGAACTCAGGGAGGGGATCACGGGAATCTGATTTTTAGTCAGTTGGTCAGAAGTACAGTTAACAACCTGGACTTGTGAAGGGCATCTGAAATCCAAGGAGGGAGTCGTGGGAACCTCCAATCTGTGGCCCCCATAGTCAGAAGCACACGGAACAGCCTGGGCTTGCTGCTGGCATCTGACTCAGAGTAAGGGCTGAGGACAGTCTTTTTAGGACTGAGCCCTTACCCTGTGAATCTGATACTATCTTTAGGTAGACAGTATCATCAGGGAGTTGAATTCTCAGACACTGCTGGAGTTGGGTCAGGAACCTAATTTAATGCATATACAATGGAATATTATTCAGTCACATAAAAGAAGGAAATCTTGCCATTTGGGACAACGTGGATGGAGCTTGAGGGGATTATGCTAAGTGAAATAAGTCACACAGAGGAAGAAAGAGCCCAATCTCACTTATATATGGAATCAAAACAAACAAACAAGCTCATGGATTCAAAGACCAGATTAGTGGTTGCCAGAGTGGAGGGTAGGGGTACATGAAATGGGTAAAGACCAAAAGGTACAAACTTCCCATTATGAAATAAGTCCTAGAGATGTAATGTACAGTACACTGACTATAGTTAATAATACTGTATTGCATGTTTGAGAGTTGCCGAGAGAATAAATTTTAAAAGTTCTCATCGCAAGAAAAAATATATTTGCAACTATGTATAGTGATAGATGCTAACTAAACTTACTGTGGTGATCACCTTGCAATAGGGACAAATAACAAATCATTATATTGTGCACCTGGAAACTAATACAACGTTATATGTCAATTACACCTCAATCAAAAAAAATAATAATAATAATACGTCTCCCCACTCAAGCTAAGAACAATCAAGAAATTCCAGGCTAAATTACGAGCTCTATAAAGTTTCAGCACAACATTCAATCATGTTTGCTTTTGGGCAAAGTTCCCATCTGTTGCCCTTTTTACAAAGGTCCAACTGAATGACCTTTAAAGGTGATACATGCCAAAATCCAAAATGCCAAACAGAATTCTCATTACCTCTCAGTGGAGTCTCTGATGAGCTGCTGCAGGTCCACCTCCTGCTTCCTCAGGTTTCCAAAAGAAGACTGACTTTCCACCAGTCCTTTGCCTCCAACATTCATCTTGACCTTCCCTAGCGCCGTCTCGATGGTCCCATTCACGTGGTTTTGAAACTTGCTCTCATATTTCACAAAGTCTGACTCCACGACCACTGGAGGGAATGAGACTTGCAAAGGCATCTGATGACGATATGGCCACCTAGCTGCCTTAGGCCACCTACCTTCCCAATCCTGTGGAAATCCACAGGAAACATGAAGTTCGCACTCAAAATGGAGAGCCGGCAGCCATGTTCTGTGTATGTTCTAAAGAAAATGGAGCTGGCTCACTGAGGTACTGACTGAGAGCATGGTGGGACTTGTGGCCAGGGGCTCTACTTGGTGCTCTTGGTTGTCTTTCAATTCCAATATATACATATGTAGACAGGTGCACCAAAAGTATCAGGAGAGTTTAACAAATAATTTTAAAGAAAGCCTCCTGGGGCCCATGGCAGGCTCAGTCGGAAGAGCACACAACTCTTGATCTCAGGGTTGTGAGTTTTAGCCCCACATTGGGTGTAGAGATTACTTAAAAATAAATAAGTAAATAAACTTTAAAACAAGCATCTGTTTAACCACTATCCAGATAAAATACATTTAAAAAAATTTTTTAAATAGAATATTTTCAATGTGTGCTTTTCCAGGGTGAAGACTGTAAAGGGACTTCATGAGGATGACACCGAAGCAGAGTGAAAATAGCAGCTCTGCTCATGACCCACGTCCGAGTGGTCTGCCTTACCCCGTATCTGGCAGGTCAGCCACGTGGAGCTTGGGCATCTTCCCTTCCCACCCACCAGTCTTGGAGAACATTCCCTTGGCCTTCATTACCATCTCTATGAAAAAATTTCCTTTCCCGTACTTACCTGTTTATTATTTTTTTTTAATTTTTAATTTTTTTTTGAGAGAGAGTGCATGGGTGGAGGGAGAGAGATGCAGAGGGAGAGAGAATCTTAAGCAGGCTCCATCCCCAGCACAGGGCTCAACATGGGGCTGGATCTCACCACCCTGAGATCCTGACCTGAGCTGAAATCAAGAGTCTGATGTTTCACTGACTGAGCCACCCAGGCACCCCATGCTCACCTGTGTATATTGACCTCTACCTGGCCATTTAATTCCTTATCATACAATACCTTATCTCTACTCCTGATAAAGTCAGTGGGCATGCCTGGCCTCCCTCCCTCCCTCCCTCTCAAACACCATCCTGGGATACACAAGCTCCAGACTCCCCACCCTTACTTTCTGGCTTCCCAGACTTAGGAAGATGCCACCCCCTACCAGGTATCCCAGCTTCAATCAAGTCCTCTGGGAATTACTACGTTCCTCATCTGCTCACATCCAGGGGACTATCACATTGCCTTCAAGATCTGTCCTTCTTATCTGGACACTGAAGATAAATACCTGATGATCTCATTTCTGAATTGCCAGCCTTCTCTTATCTCCAGATTTCTACTGTTCTTATTTTTAATCCAACCAAATACCACCATAAAAATAGTGTCAGTCACTGTCGTTTGATATAGCTACATTTAGGGCCTCTTAGGAACTTCACACTGGGCTTTTTCCATTTCCCTGACCCAAGGCTCTCCTGAGCTCCTGGTTGTACTTCTAAGGGATTCAAATCTGCCTATAGTCTGAAAGGCTTCTTTCCATCCACTCACTGCCCTCAACACCTGTATTTCCTTCACTTCAGTCAAGAAAACCATTCCTCAGCAAGGATTAATGAGAATTAATCATTAATCACTATCTTTGCAATTTACAAAATAGAGAATCATCTCTGTCACCACCACCAAAAATGAGACAACTGTGAAAATGCCCTCAATTCAAAGCCTTTTCCTATTTATATCTTGTGGAATACAAACACTTTGGGAAATGTTTTGGGAAGTAGCATAGAGCACTTCTTAAGAGCTCAAGATTTTAATCACTATTCTAATATTCCTACCTATAAGAACTTGTTAACATCCATCTCCCTGAACCACAGTTTTCTCAGATGTAATCTGGAGAGAATACCTTCCTGATGGATTCTGTTACAAGCTGATGTATGTAAATCACATAACACAGAGCCAGGCACATAGCAAGTGCTCACTCTATCCACTGGGCTTAGGCCAGAACAATGTCATTTTCTGATAAAAGCAACAGTCCTAGGTTGTACAAAGTGCTACACAGATAGAAATTTTATTTCTTTACCTAGAGAAAACTCTAGCTATTTTTGGACCAGCTTGAGAGCCTGCCCTGCTCTCCCCAGAAAGCTTCCTTATGTGAGTAATAAAACTTTTCACACCCTCCTGATGGCTAGGTGGCATCATCAACCGCAACACTAAACCAGATTTTGGGTGGTAGATCCATCCTACCTATATGCTGAGTGGCCACAACACTTACAATGGGCATGTCTTACTTTTGTACTCAAAACTGCAATATTATTTTTTTTAATTAAGCTATAACTTCTCATGTCGGGCCTGTAGAATTCTGTTCATTTAAGAAAAGTATATGCCTTGAGGCACCTGTGTGGCTCAGCGCTGGACTCTTGATTTCAGTTCAGGTCATGATTTCAGGACTGTGGAATCGAGCCTCACTCGGGCACCATGCTCAGCAGGGAGTCTGCTTGAGATTCTCTCTCTGCCTCTCCCCCCCACCAAAATAAATAAAATCTTAACAACAACAAAAAAAGAAAGGATATGTCTTTAAGAGAGTGTGCAAAGAAACAGAATTCATGGTAAGGTCTCACCTTATAATCAATCACTCAAGACAGCATGTACCTAGAAGATGAATCATCTTTTCTGGGACTAACTGTAGTCTATACCCAAAGAAACCTACCTGGACTCAGAAATTGGTCTTCTGTGAGTACATCTCCAAGGGTGACAGACAAAAACTGGTACTTGGGTCTCTGCCAGCACCAGAATCTCTTTTTTTTGGTCACCAGACTTAGAAGTTGTAACTTATCAGAGTCATTCAAGTTTGATACTGCAATCAGGTTACCTCCGGCATCAACTTCTTTAAGAAAATTCCTTGTTGCTTTGGCAAACATTATGAGAGCTCCAAATTACCTGAATAAAAAAACAAAACAGTTACTCCCAAATTAAATAAGAAGTTATTATTTCATTTATTTTTTTCTAAAAGTGCCTTATTTTTCCTTCATGTCAATCACTGTACATGAAAGAATACCTTCTCCTTAGAAAACCCTCTAGTGTGGGTTCAGCTGATGACAAAGAAATCAAATTGAAATACTGAAAGAGAGTATGTAAGTCTAGATAGACTAAGTTAAGCTTCAGACACAAATAACCTCCAAATATTAGTGGCTTATACCAAGAAAGGTGTATTTATTGGTCACAGTCTATGTCTGGTAGAGGAGGACAGGAGAGCTTTTCTCATCATAGTCATTCAAGGATTCAGATTGAAGGGGCAGCCACCATCCAATATGAAAGAGTTCTGGAAAGTCTCACACCAGCAATTAAATGCTCTGGCCCAAAATTCACATACATCATGTCCACTCACAATTTGTCAGAGTAGTCATATGGCCTCAGCCAGCCAGAATGGTCAGGAAATACAATTGTACCATGTATCTAACAGGTAGAGACCTGAGAGTATTTGTTGACCCACATACTGACTACCCTAATTTGTAACATACAAAGATATGACCACTTCTTTAAAGGGCAACATGCTTTTTCTCCACGCTGTATGATTTCCCCTATTCACAATGCAAAGAAACTATTACTTTTTAATCCAGAAATGAAGGGAAATATTTCCTTCATTTGTAGGGAAAAAGAAGAAACACACTGGAAGATATAAAATACTGAAAAACTGGCTAAAGCCAGATTCCTATCTCATGCTGTACACAAGAGCAAATTCTCGATGGATTAGAAGGTTTTTTGAGGAAAAAAATGAAACTATAAAAGTACTAGAAAAAATACAAATAAATATTTGTTCAATTGTAGGATGAGAAAGGCCTTTAGGAAGACAAATGGCAAACTGAGAAAATACTTATAATATTTATAATGAAGAACTAGAATACTTAATATATAAAAAAATCTTTCACAAATTGTTTTTAAAACACAATAATAGAAATATGGGCAAAGGTTATAAAAAATTCACAATATATAAACTGCACCTAGCCTATATACACACACACGAATATATACATATGTGCAAACACACAAGCACACACATATATAGTTATTACTCAAAAAAAAGCAAAAGTGAAATAAGATTTTTTTAAAAATTATCCATGGTCAAAGGTTAAAATAGCTAATGGACAAGAAATGAGTTTTATTTGTATTTGTACCCTGGTGTTTGGCAGTCACAGAGATATAAAAACATAGTTTGAGAGGTGGGAGTAGTCTTAGACATTAACTAGTTCAACCCATTTGCTTTATTTTTTTGTTTTTGTTTTATTTTTTAAATTTTATTTATCTATTTAAATTCAATTAATTAGCATATAGTGTATTATTGGCTTCAGAGGTAGAGGTCAGTGATTCATCAGTCTTATATAACACTCAGTGCTCATTATATCATGTGCCCTCCTTAATGCCCATCATCCAGTTACCCCATCCCTCCACCTACCTCCCCTCCAGCAACCCTCAGTTTGTTTCCTATAGTTAAGAGTCTCTTCTGGTTTGTCTCCCTCTCTGATGACTTCACATTCAGTTTTCCCTTCCTTCCCTTAAGATCCTCTGTTTTGTTTCTTAAATTCCATATATGAGTGAAATCATCATAACTATCTCTAACTGATTTCACTTAGCATAATACCCTCTAGTTTTATCCATGTCATTGCAAATGCTAAAGTATCATATTTTTTGATGGCTGAGTAATATTCCATCGTGTATACATACCACATCTTCTTCACCCATTCATCTGTTGAAGGACATCTGGGCTCTTTCCATGTTTTGGCTATTGTGGACATTGCTGCTATAAACACTGGGGTGCAGGTGCCCCTCTGGATCACTGTTTGTATCCTTTGGGTAAATGCCTAGTAGTACAGTTGCTGGGTCGTAGGGTAGTTCTGTTTTGTTTTTTGTTTTTTATAAGATTTTATTTATTTATTTGAGAGAGAGAGAAAGAGAGAGAGAAACAGCATGAGAGGGGAGAGGGTCAGAGGGAGAAGCAGGCTCCCCGCTGAGCCGGGAGTCCAATGTGGGACTCGATCCCAGGATTCCGGGACCATGACCTGAGCCGAAGGCAGTTGCTTCACCAACTGAGCCACCCAGGCGCCCTGGGTAGTTCTATTTTTAACTCTTTGGCAAACCTCCATACTGTTGTCCAGAGTGGCTGTACAAGTTTGCATTACCACAAGCAGTGTAAGAGAGTCCCCCTTTCTCCGCATCCTCACAGAGGACGAAGCAAAGTTGTGTCCTGACTTTGTTAATTTTAGCCATTCTGACTGGTGTGAGGTGGTATCTCACTGTGGTTTTGATTTGTATTTCCCTGATGCGAAGTGATGTTAAGCATTTTAAGAATATTGTTAAAATGTCTATGATACCCAAAGCAATCTACACATCCAATGCAATCCCTATCAAAATATCATCAACATTTTTCAAAGAGCTGGAACAAATAATTCTAAAATTTGTATGGAACCAGAAAAGACCTGACTAGCCAAAGGAATGTTGAAAAAGAAAACCAAAGCTGGTGGCATCACAATTCTGGATTTCAAGCTCTATTACAGAGCTGTAGTAACAAGACAGTATGGTATTGGGACAAAAATAGACATGTAGATCGATGAAACAGAATAGAGAACCAAGAAATGGACCCTCAACTCTATGGTCAACTAATTTTTTTTTTTTAAGATTTTATTTATTTATTTGACAGATAGCGAGAGCAGGAACACAAGCAGGGGGAGTGGGAGAGGGAGAAGCAGGCTTCCCGCCAAGCAGGGAGCCCGATGTGGAACTTGATCCCAGGACCCTGGGATCATGACCTGAGCTGAAGGCAGACACTTAACGACTGAGCCACCCAGGTGCCCTATGGTCAACTAATCTTTGACAAAGCAGGAAAGAACATCCAATGGAAAAAAGACAGTCTCTTCAACAAATGGTGTTGGGAAAATTGGACAGCCACATGCAGAAGAATGAAACTGGACCACTCTTTATACCATACACAAAAATAGACTCAAAATGGATGAAAGACCTAAATGTGAGATAAGAATCCATCAAAATCCTAGAGGAGAACAGGAGAACACAGGCAGCAACCTCTTTGACCTTGGCCATAGCAACTTCTTGCTAGACAGGTCTTCAATGGCGAGGGAAACAAAAGCAAAGATGAACCATTGGGATTTCATCAAGATAAAAAGCTTTTGCACAGCAAAGGGAACAGTCGAGAAAACCAAAAGACAACCTACCGAATAGGAGAAGATATTTGCACATGTCTTATCAGATAAAGGACTAATAACCAAAATCTACAAAGAACTTATCGAACTCAACATCCAAAAAACAAATAATCCAATCAGGAAATGGACAGAAGAAACGAAAAAACATCTCTCCAAAGAAGATGTACAAATGACCAACAGACAGAACCAACTTACATTAACATGAACCTCCTCTAGGACATCACAAAATGTTTGTCTTACTTATCACTAGTTTTTCTCTAACGTGCCTTTTCTTAGATTACTATTCTTGCATATTAACAATAAGAATAAACATTTAAGGAAGGGATTCTAAAACATAAAAAGTTCCTTTCTTATTTGAGAGAGAGCGCTCATGTGTGCAAGCAGAGGGAGGGGTAGACGGGGAGGGAAAGGGAAAGAGAATCTGAAGCAGACTGCACACCAAGGACAGAGCCTGACACAGGGCTTAATCCCACGGCCTCGACATCATGACCTGAGCTGAAACCAAGAGTCAGCTGCTTGAATGACTGAGCCACCCAGGCACCCCTAAAAGTTCCTTTCTGATCAACAGTGAACTGTAAAAAAGGAAAACTATGTATGCTCAATTCTCATCTCTAAAGCATCTCTCACTATACTAAGTTTCTTACGTGTGATGGAGCACTCATTCACTTATCAAAACATTTACTAAATCATTAATTATCCTTAAGTACCCACTATACACGGGTACTGTGTTTAAGCACTTAGGATACTGATACAAAAAGTCATCTCTATACAGATAGCCAACAAACACATGATAAGATGCTCAACATCATTCATCATTAGGTAAATGCAAATCAAAACTATGAGATACCACCTCACACCAGTCAGAACGGCTAGAATCAAAAAGACAAGAAATAATAAGTGTTGATGAGGATGTGGAGAAAAAGGAACCACGATGCACTGTTGGTGGGAATGCAAATTGGCATAGCCTTTGTGGAAAACAGTATGGAGGTTCCTCAAAAAATTAAAAATAGAAATACTGAACAATCAGTAAACCCACTACTGGATATTTACCCAAAGAAAACAAAACACTAATTGGAAAAGATATGTGCACCCCTATGTCTATTGCAGCATCGTTTACAATAGCCAAGACATGGAAGCAACCCAGGTATCCACCAACAGACAAACAGATAAAGAAGTTGTGTATATATATGCAATGGAATATTACTCAGCCATAAAAGAGAATGAAATCTTGCCATTCACGGCAACATGGATGGACCTAGAGGGTATTATGCTAAGTGAAGTCAGGCAAAGACAAATATCATAGGATTTCCCTAATATACGGAATTGAAAAAAAACACACAAAATAAATGAACAAACAAAAGTAGAAACAGATAAATAAATACAAAGAACTGATGGTTGCCAGAGAGGTGGGGTAGGGGGATGGGTGAAGGGGAGTGTATGGCACAGGCTTCCAGTTATGGAATAAGTCACAAGGATGAAAGGCACGGCATAGGGAATATAGTCAACGGCACTGTGATAGCCTTGTATGGTGACAGATGGTAGCCACACTTGTGGTGAGCATAAGGTACAGAGTTATCGGATCACTATGCTGTAGAGCTGAAACTAATGTAACATTGTGTGTCAACTCAAAAACAGACACACATATCAGTGGAAAAGAACAGAAAACCCAGAAATGGACCCACAACTCTATGGTCAACTAATCAACAAACCAGTAAAGAATATCCAATGGAAAAAAGACAGTCTCTTCAGTAATTGGTGTTGGGAAAACCAGACAGCCACATGCAGAAGAATGAAACTGGACCACTGCCTTACACCACACACAAAACCAAATTCAAAATGGATGAAAGACCTAAACGTGAGACTGGATCCTAGAGGAGAACACAGGCAGCAACCTCTTCGACCTTGGCCACAGCAACTTCTTCCTAGAAACATCACCAAAGGCAAGGGAAACAAAGGCAAAAATGAACTATTGGGACTTCATCAAGATTAAAAGCTTCTGCACAGTGAAGGAAATAGTCAACAAAACTAAAAGGCAGCCTACGGAATGGGAGAAGATATTTGCAAACAACATATCTGATAAAGGGTTAGTATCCAAAATCTATAAAGAACTTACTAAATTCAACATCCCAAAAAACGAATAATCCAGTTAAGAAATGGGCAGAAGACATGAATAGACACTTTTCCAAAGAAGACATCCAGATGGCTGACAGACACATGAAAAGATGCTCAACATCACTCATCATCAGGGAATCAAAACCATGATGAGATACCACCTCACACCTGTCAGAAAGGCTAAAATTGATAACACAGGAAACAACAGAGGTTAGTGAGGATGCGAAGAAAGGAGAACCCTCTTGCACTCTTGGTGGGAATGCAAACTGGAGAACAATATGGAGTTCCTCAAAAAGTTAAAAATAGAACTGCCCTATGATCCAGGAATTGCACTACTAGGTATTTACCAAAAGAATACAAAAATACAGATTTGGGGGCACCTGGGTGGCTCAGTTGGTTAAGCGACTGCCTTCGGCTCGGGTCATGATCCTGGAGTCCCAGGATCGAGACCCGCATTGGGCTCCCTGCTCGGCGGGGAGTCTGCTTCTCCCTCTGACCCTCTACCCTCTCATGTGCGCTCTCTCTCTCTCATTCTCGCTCTCTCAAATGAATAAATAAATAAAATCTTTAAAAAAAAATACAGATTTGAAGGGGTACATGCACCCCAATGTTTATAGCAGCATTATCAACAATAGCCAAACTATGGAGAGAGTCCAAATGTCCATCGACTGATGAATGGATAAAGAAAATGTGGTACACACACACACACACACACACTGGAATATTACTCAGCCATCAAAAAGAACGAAATCTTGCCATTTGCAACAATATGGATGGAACTAGAGTGTATTATGCTAAGTGAAATAAGTCAGAGGAAGACAAATACCATATGATTTCATTCATATGTGGAATTTAAGAAACAAAACAGATGAACATAGGGGATGGGGAAAATAAGGAGAGAGGGAAACAAACCATAAGAGACTCTTAAAGACAGAGAACAAACCGAGGGTTGACAGAGGGAGGTGAGTGTGGGATGGGCTAGCTGGGCGATGGGTATTTAGGAGGACATTTGCTGTGATGAGCACTGGGTGCTGTATGTAAGTGATGAATCACTGAATTCTACTCTGAAACCAATATAATACTGTATGTTAAAAAAGTGTAAATAAAAATTAAAAACAAAAACCAAAAAACAGTGTGTCAACTCTACTTCAGTAAATATATAAAGTAGCCTCTCTCCTTGATGAGCTACTAGTTGGGTGGCCAGATAGAGAAATAAACAATTAGGTTTTATGCTAGGTATTGACACAGATTGTTACAAGAAATGAACCAAGAAAAGGGCATCTAAATCCAACTGGAGAGAAGCATAGGGTCAGAGAAGTCTTCCTAAAGTGGGCAGCATCCAAGCTGCCTCTCGTGGGCTAAGCAGAAGCAAGAGGCGCAGGAGTACCGTGGGGGTGCTTAGCAGAAGAGCAGCGATTATAAAAGCCCAGCATGTGCAGGACGTGGCGGAAGGGTGGGGAAGATCGTGCCTGGCAAGATTTGTGACCGGCAAGCTCGTGATGGTCCACGAGACATCATTTTGTGTTAATAGGCCCATTGCCACTTCCTCACTTTTCAAGCTCCGAGACTAGTTCCTGCTTTGGTTCTAGAGTGCGGAAGGGCAAAGGACAGGGATGAGGAAGCCTCGGGCCAGGCCATGCAAGGCATGCCTCCCCTGCTGGGTCCTGGGCAGCAAGGGCCTTCAGAGGGAGGGGCTGTATAGGGAGTGATGCAATCAAAGCGGTCACTTAGCAAGATGTTCTGGAAGCAAAATAGGAAACCAGCTGGAAGGGAACAAGATTAGAGATGGACAAAAAATGGTTATACTGAACTATGTCACACGCACAAGGACAGAAAAGATGATTTGGTGGTTTCCCCAGAACTCTGGTTGGATGTGAGAGTGGTGTTGAAAGAGACTCCCTAGGATGGCTTCCAGGTGTCTCAGGTGTGGGCTGGCCGATGAGATGCCAGTCACCAAGAAAGGGAATTCAGGAGGAAGCAGATTGGTGGCAGACAGTAAGACAGTACCTGCTGGAAGTGTAGCTAGGAGAGTGTGCAAGATTTATTTTGCCCAACAGAGGGAAAGAACCTTTAACAAAATAAGGTCTCCCCAATGACCTGTGGAAATCCATCCTGCTTGTCCAAGAGAAGAACCACAGCAGAATCTGCCTCACCGTGCCACTGGTAACAGAATCTCTCTCTCTCTCTCTTTTTAAGATTTTATTTATTTATTTGAGAGAGAGAGAGCGAGCACAAGCCGGGGGAGGGGCAGGAAAGGGAGAAGCAGACTCGATGTGGGACTTGATCCTGGGACTCTGGGATCATGACCTGAGCTGAAGGCAGTCGCTTAACCAACTGAGCCACCCAGGTGCCCCAGAATCTCTCTTTTTATGGTTTCTATTCTTTTCTGGGACTACCTGAGAGGGACATCACTAACTTTCCTTCAGATTAAACAAGTTTCTGAAGAAGACAGATCAGGCTTGCCATTAAAAAACAACAAAACCCATCTGTTGTGGGTGGCAAAGCCTTTGTAAGGATGCTAATCCTCCCCAGAGGAATTAGAGGATAAAGAAAGGGAACTCCTAAATTAATTTTTAATTTTTTTCCATCTACCATCAGATACAGCCAATTTGCCTTCTTGACAGGGTAGTTTGCTTTAGGAAGAGTTAATGCAGGTGGCTATTGGTTTACAAGTTAATTGAATCAGGCTTATTCAATCAAGGAACTCCGTTTATTCCTGTGAAGTTAGAGGTTTCTTTTATCTTATTGTTTGAATACATAATACATTACATGGCTCAAATATCTAAACAGTGTAAAAAAATACACACTGAGAAACCCCATTCCTACCCAGGTCCTACTACCCTTTCCATGGCTCTCCCCTGTAGGTATATTACCTTGGTGTTTCTTTATACAAATATAAGTTCAAAGGAGTCTGCACACTGTTCTGTATGTTACTTTTTGTCATGTAACAATGTATCCTGGAGATCTTTCCATGTTAGTACCTTCATCTTTGCAGCTGCATAATACTCCACCATGTGGCTATCCCACTGTTCGTCCTGTACTGCCGATTGCGTAGGTTATTTCTACAGTTTTTTCTTATAAAAATGCCACAGTAAATACTCTTGAACATACGTCTTCTTCACACATGGTCAAGAGAACACGAAGGAAGATTCCTACAAGAGTGCTAGAGGTGCCTCAATGGCTCAGTCGGTTAAGCGTCTGCCTTCAGCTCAGGTCATGATCCCGGGGTCCTGGGATCGAGTCCCACGTCGGGCTCCCTGCTCAGCGGGCAGTCGGCTTCGCTCTCTTTCTCTCCCTCTGCCCCTCCCCACTGCTTGTTCTCTATCACTCTCTCTCTCTCGCCAATAAATAAAATCTTAAAAAAAATTCTTTTAAAAAGAGAGATTGCTAGACCAATGGGTAAATACATCTCTAATTTTAGGGGTTGTACCATTTTGCAGTCTCACCAATAAGGTATGAAAAATCTCAGCAATAGAGTCTGTTATCAAACTTTTGTATTTTTGTCAGTCTCGTAGGTGAGAAACAGTATCTCGGTATATTCTTAGGGTATGTTATTGTAACATAAATCAAGCATCTTTTGTTTAAAGAATTTATTATTTTTCTTAACTGTGTCCTTAGTCCATTTTCTATTGTTTTTTTCTTTATTCCTAGGAGCTGTTGATTAATAGAGGGATTAGCTAAAATATAGGCTAGAAATTTAACACAACAGTTTATCATGTGGCATTGGAAGACAGTAAGTTGCCATACCGTTCTCAAACATCTGAAGTAACTGCCTAGCCAGGAAAGATTAAATAATGTGCCGAGGGCCAACTGAAGGATCTAGAACCCAAGTTGTCTGACACATACAAGCACAAGAAAGTCTCAATTAACCATAAGTCAGACGTCAGATTCAAATTTCCAGTGTGTTCCAATCTGGAAGTAGACAAAAATGGCCTCATGAGAGATCTACCTCAAATCGCTCATGACCTAAAAATCCATTGCATTTCACAGCCGTACCACAGATCCCCTCTCACATAGGGCCTTACGAATCCCATTAGCTCGGTGGGGTTAAATCAGTGGAGGGTATCAAGGAGGGCACTTGCTGTGATGAGCACCAGGTGCTGTACGGAAGTGCTGAATCACTAGATTGTACACCGGAAACTAATATTACACTGGATGTTAACTCACCTACATCTGTGGTTTCCCAGCTCGAAGCAATTAGAACTCAGAAAGTCAAAAGCAATGAGGGAAGGATATGTAAGTTTAAATCAGACTCCTGGACAACAGATCTCGAAGGAAGAGACCAAGAAAGCAAGACAATGCCAAGTCAGAAAAGCACATGGCCAACTGGGGCCACTGGCTCCTGGGAACAAAGAATCCTAAAAGTAGGTGCCAAGGTAATGATTGCATGAGAATATACTATAACTAGCATCCATTCTTAATCAAATCCTTGAGGTGTAAAGAACCCAGTTCTTCCTCATACCCAATTCGGGATTCTTCTCTAGAGCAGCTCTGGGTGATCACTGGGCCTCTGCTTGTATAGTTCTGGGCAAGAAACCTCAACATCAAAATACACTAAAGAGAAATAACTGTATGGTGAATACGTGCAGTGTGTCAGGCACTGGGCTGAATTCTTGCTCCGCATTTCCTCATTTAATCTGCACAACAACCCTGAGTAGGCATTTTACAGATGTGGAAATTTAAAGATGTTAAGTAACTTGCCCAAATCACGAGAGAGAAAAAAGAAAAAACAAAACAAAAAAACCCAAACCAGCGCCGACACCTGCGAGCTGGCCTGGGACTATCAGCCAGCCCTGGTGTTGCTAGGGAACAGCCCCGCGTTCTCCTGCTGAACACGAACAACGTCTCAGAAGAGCAACATCGAGCAAGGCCACTCTGTGGTCGTGATAAATTAAGACAAAAACAAGACCCCTCATAATCTCGTCTGACCTCAGCCAAAATATGAACATTGACCAAACCACAAAAACGACCAAACACCGCCCCCCCCAACCACCGCCACTAGGGGGTGGCTAATGACTGACTGCGGCTTCTTGGCCAACCAAGGCTTTTGCCTCACTGCAGCCTTCCTTGTGAAGATACTCAATAGAATTCTCCCCCTTCCTGACAGCATCCAATCCAGAGCAAAGTTCTGTTTCCTTAAACTCCCCACAACCACCAGCAAGCCTAAAGGCTGTAACTCCTTTCTAACACCAACCTACTGAGACGCCCCACAGTGTGAGGTCTCTCTCGCTACAACAAGCAATAAACCCAACTTTTCCAACTCTACGTGCATTCCCGGAGGTCTCTGGAGGGCACCGAATGTCACATAGAGAATTAGAGCGAAGGGAAGGTTCCAACGGAGGTCCACCTGCCTCCGAAGCCTGAGCCCTTGGCCACCCTGCTTTGCAGATTCCTCAGTCAGCTTTTTAAAATTTGGGCTACATATAATTCACTTTATAAAGTAAGAAAGTGTGCTCAAAAGGGTAGACTTCAGTTATAGTGGAAGTGAAAATCACAGTTATGGGACACATGTCCTCACTATGCAGGGAAATGAGACATTGCTGTACTTGTCTCATACTTAACAGCTTCACATTTTGAATTATTTTTAGTTTTCGAAATAACGTGGTTTAGTCTATTAAATTAAAACAGAGGTGTCATCCTTTTATATCTTCCACGCTCACAGCCCAGTGCCTGAGCTCATTTTTATAAGACAAATTAAAGACAAGGTACTCCATTACTTCTTTCTTAAATAAAAATCAGTGAGATTTAAAAAAAAAAAAGGTCACAAAACAGGCACGAACTTGAGAAAGGAGTGAGCGTGAAGCGACAAAGGCTTTTGGGAAGTGGGGTGGGTAACAGAAGAGACAGGGTTTCAGAACAGAGAACTCGCTGGTCCCCTTGAGGGTTCAAAGAGAACAAAAAGAAAAACACTTCTGGAAAATGCAAAACTTCGTCTCCAAGCAGGCGATCTACGGGACAGCAGCTGGGAGCCGGGGCCCTATTTCTCAGATGGCTCGAACTGCCTGGGCTCAACTTCTCGCGGCTATTCTCCTTTATAGGAAGAGCGCGTTGGTGATTTCGACAAGCATCAATTTACTCTATATCGCTTTAGCTGCTTCTCCGGCGTCACATCGCTTCTTTCATTCCACTGCGACTCGCTGCCTGTCGGCCCCTTGAGAGCTACGGTGCCCAGACACCCGGTCCTCCCATCCTAGTCACTCCTTTGAACAGAGCAGGTGCCCACGGAGGGATGTTTTCAAATATTCTACAACACATGCCTTTGGAGGAGCCGCCCCTCCTCGTTCCCCCTCGGGCGCAGATGCCCAGTGGGCTCCCAGGGGGTCCGCACGTCGAGGCCTAAGGCAGCCACGCGAGCAGCTGTGGTGTCATCCCGCCCCCTGCCGATGACACCCAGGGGGGCTTGGCCTTCTCCGCAGGCTTGGGCCCCAATTTCAGGCGACTGGGGGAACCGTTCCAGCCCAGAGTCTCAACTCCTGTGGGCTCCGGCCTCTCCTTCCCGCACACACGCCCCGCAAGCCGGGAAGCCTTTGCACGCCCCGGGGGAAACGGGAGGACAAAGAATGAAGGGGTGGGGAGGGCTGGTGAACAGGGGGTGACAGAAGGTACCGGCCCTCCCAGCAGCCCGGGAAAGAAGTGGCCGCGGGGAAGGGGGGAGAGGGCTGCGGAAGGGGTGGGGGAGAGGGGCACGCGATGGGCCCAGCCGGCCAGTTGTGGGGCAGCCGACCGCCTCGTCTCCCTGGGGGGGGACGGCGGGGAGGGGCGTCCCGGAGACAGAAGAGCCGCGGACTCGGCTCCCCGGGGCTGCCGCGCGCCCAGGCGGGAGCCGGAGCCCGAGCCGCCGCCGAGCCCGTGCCGCCGCACTCACCTGCCCGCGCGCCGCCGGGTCCCCGCAGCCGCGCACTGGGCGCCCCGCGCGGCCCGGGCGGACTAGCCTCGCGGGGCGGGCCGGGGGCGGGGGCTCGCGGGAGGGGGCGGGCCGGCGGGAACCTTCGCTCGGTGGCCGCCCCCTGCGCCGCGGGCGCCAGCCGGACGGGAGCGGGGCGCCGGGCGAGCGCGGCCGAGGCGGGGCGAGGACGGCGGGCGGCGGCCGAGACCCGCCCGAAGGCCCGGAGCCGGAGGGGCCCCTCTCTTCGCGTGACTGCGCCCACGCGGGTCGCTGACACCCCGGGGCTCGGCTCTGGCCGAAGTCCCTCACGCTTTTCGGGATCCAAGGCCTGGGGCGCACCGGGGATAGGCCGGGGCCTCAGCAGAGGAGTGGGCCCGGCCTCCCTCCCCGAGGCCTCCTCTCCCGCCCTCAGTCCCGGAGGGTTGGAAGCCTGCCGGGCCCAGTCACCCAGAGTTGGGTGCCGCCTGGCACCGTAGCTTCCCGGTTCCAGCGGGCAAGTCTGAGGCTGCTCTAGCCTGTGGGAGCCCCTGATGCCCGGGCCGGGGGGTGTCCGGATTGGTGGTGTGACGGTGCCCACACTGGTCCTGACATTATTAGTGATTCATGCAACTATATTCTAAGCTCCTCGAGGGCAGCGCCCAGCATCCCTCCCTAGGTGCTTAGTGAATGAGTGAAGCTGAGTGCAGTTGGTGCTCAAAAATGGCTCGCTGATTGACTGACTTAAACACTATATCCCTTCAGTCAGTATTTACGGATCATCTTTTCTGAGCAGTACTCTGCTGAGCTGAGAACAATGAATGAGAAAAAATAAAATTTCTGTCCTTGGAGAACTTGCCTTCAGGAGTGTTGAGTTTTGTTGCTGCCTTCCACAGGGCGGGGAAAGAGGCAGGGCTTTCCGGGGGGGGGGGGGCATATGGTCTAAACCTATCCCTTGCAGTTACCCCACTCTTGTATTTGTCTCAGGAAAGCCCTCCTGACTAGTCACATTAAAAATACAGCCAGTCCATCAATCTGCAGGAACACTCCCTAGTTCCTTGCCTGCTTTATTTTTCTCCTTTGCACTGACCACCATCTGATAGACTATACACATCATACTTCATGTATTATCTTTCTCTTCCTTAGAATGTCAGTTCCATGAGGGTAGGGACTTCTGTCTGTTTTGTTCCCTATACCCAGCACCTAGCATAGTACCTGCTGCATGGTAATAGTAAATAATTGTTTAATTAATGTGTCCTCTTGTTTGTTTTTCCAACTAGATTGTGGGGTCTTATTCATCTGTGCAACCATCAATGGTTGTTGGACGAGTGAATAAATAGAAACGGTTGAGAGAGGTGGTCCTCCGTCTTGCCAAACTAATAGGTATTGGAAGACAAAATGATTCACTGTGCTGGCTTTGGAAAGAGACTTTTCATCCATGCTATTGCTTCTCTGTGTTCATAAAATGGTATAGTGATAACTCTGGCTTGATCAGACCTAGGCCTTAAGAATATCCTTATAAACAGCATGTTCACGAAGTCCCCGCCAACAAGCCCTAGCCCATTCTAGATAGGTTACCACTTCTAACTGAGAGGGCATGAGCTTTCTGTGGCAATGGTTACTTATGGGCTTTAAATTCTTCCCCTCTTTTTGTCCCATCCATTGCCTTTCAGTTAAATGCCTGAGAAGGATAATAATAATGTTAGCTGCTAATATTTATATAGCACTCTCTAGTTAGTATCACGAAGCATGGTTCTGAGTTCATTACATGCATTGATTGACTCATTTAATCCTCACAGCAACCGAGTGGTGGTCCAAGTTACAAATGAGTACATTGAGGCACAAGCCAGGAAGCTTACCTAGCCGGGAAGAAACAGAGCCAAGATTTAAACAGACCACCTGACACCATCTGAGTTTCTTTTTTCAGTTGGGATATAACTGATATATAACATTGTATATATTTAAGGTATATAACACATTGATTTGATATACTTTTATATTGATGAAGTTCATTAATGGGGTGCATGATATAAAGGAACATATTAACGAACCAGCTCTGTATGGCTGCCATCACTACTTCTAGTTTTTTGGGAGTCATTTTTGGAGAGACTTGGACTCTTTTAGATGAATAGCCACTGTGGAAGAAAAAGAAAACACACAGATTTGGGATGAAAAAAATTTGGGTCAAATCCAGTCTACCATTACCAACTGAGTGACCTTAGGCAAATTTTCGACTTCCTATTTTAAAAATCACTTATAGTGTTTTCATGAGATTAGAAGAGAAAATGTATAAAAAGCACTCAGCACATAGTACACAATAAAAGTTAGTTTCCTTTTCTTTATTAATTACTTTCTAGTTAATGTCACTTTTAAATTGAGTCTAAAATTTTTCACCTATGTATAATTTTGTCTTTTACCATATTGACTGCTTCCCAGAGGAACATAGCTACTAACATAAATTTACATAAAATTTGGCATACATTGATATATATTTTTAAACCAATTTATCTCCCTGAATCCCAAAAGTGTTTTAACTGGAAACTGTAATGCCAATGCATATTACCAATTACTGCATTAAAATAAAAAGCTTTATGGAGGGTTAAATATGGCCCAGAATTAACGCCTATTTCTTTCAGGGTCTCAACCATCTCTTGTTCATTTGCAAGGTAGAGATACAGGCAGGAGAAAAGGAAAATTTACTTGGAGGCCAGCAAATGACCAACAAAAATTATAAAAATTTAAAGTCTCAATGCAAATATTATTGGGGACAAATAAAGAAATGAAGTCACTTGGGGGACACTGGGTGGCTCAGTCAGTTAAGTGGCTACCTTTAACTCACCTGATCTCAGGGGTCCTGCTCAGCGGGAGGTCCTGCTCAGCAGGGAGTCTGCTTCTCCCTCTCCCTCTCCCTCTGCCCCTCCCCCTGCTTGTGCTGTCTGTCTCTCTCTCTCAAATAAAAAAATCTTTTTAAAAAATGAAGTAATTTGTTGTTCAAATTATAATTTACTACATGATACACTACCTAAAACTTAATGACTTGAAATAACAACCATTTTATTACATCTCAGGATTTTGCGGGTCAGAATTTTGGGCAGGGCTCAGCTGAATGATTCTTCAGTTCCATGTGGCTCAGACTGGGGTCATTCAGTAGAATTGAGCTAGTGAATGACCCAGCCTGGAGGGTCTCAGATGGCCTTACCCACATGTCTAATGCCTTGGCAGGGATGGCTTTGGAAGGCAGCCCTCAGCTGGGATTATCAAGCAGACCCCCCAACATGCGGCCTCTTTATCATAGTGGTCTTGGGGAAATCAGACTTCTTATATGGAGGCTCAGGGCTGCAAAAGTGAGTGTTCCAGGAAACAAGGCAGAAGCTATGTTTTATGACTTAGCCCCTGAAGACCTGGCATGCAACTTCCACAACCTTCCAGAGTTGAAGCCAGCCCAGATTCATAGAGAGGGGAATTATACTCTACCTTTCAGTGGGAGAAACTACAAAGAACTTCCAGACACCTTCAATCTATCACACTTGTTTTTATGAAAGAGAATGGTATTAAATAAAGTTAGGAAAAACTCCTACATTTTTGTCCATTGTTCATGTGGAAACATATATCATTGTCAGCCTTAAAGAGATTTACAATGAAGACCAGGAGTCATCCACCAGGTGTCAGGTTTATAGAAACATTCAAGAGTAGTGCAATTCAGAGCTGTACATGCTTTTCTTGCCCCATTATCATTGTTCTTAAAGTTTGTCCAGCATCTAAGTTAGCTATGTCCAACACAGAGAAAGGCAAAGTCCATACTTCCAGCATTTTGTTAATTTAACAAATATTTGTTAAGGACGTACTGTATGCCAAGCCCTATATTAGCTACTGGGGCCATAATAGTGAGAGAGGGAAATCTAGTTCATGTCCTCACAGAGTTTGGGAGTATATCTGAGAAAGAAGACAGATAAACAATGAGGATACAGGGTGAGAAGTTCAATGATCAGGTGCCATGGGAAGGTTTGATTAGACCATTGAATGTGGTAGAGGAGGAAAGGAATCTGGGTCAAGGCAAGTCAAGTAGGGTAAGCTAAACAAATAAACCCCCAGATGATAATGGCTCAAATATAATGGCAGCTTATTTTTTCTCAATGAACAACTGAAGGCAGTTCCAGAGTATGGGAGGTGGTGAGGGAGGAGGGTAGTCTCTGTTCCTTCAGGAACCAGACTGGTAGAGGCCCTGCCATTTTCAGCTCAAGGCTGCCCGGCTTTTCTGGGCACGAATGTCTCCAGCAGGCAGAGAGGGAAAGAACCTGGAGGCTCTCTCATGGGAGGTTTTTCATGGGCCTGGCACTTTTGCGTACCTTCTTTTGGCCAGAAATTAGTTATACGGTCCCTCTAGCCACAAGGAGGCTGGAAAACGTAGCCTTTGTGCCCAGGAAAAAAAGAAGAAGTCAGTTTCCAAGAGCAGTAGCAGACTCCACTTCAAACCACCTTTTATTTTATTTTATTTTATTTTATTTTATTTTATTTTATTTTATTTTATTTTATTTTATTTTATTTTAAAGATTTTATTTATTTATTTATTTGACAGAGATACAGCGAGAGAGGGAACACAAGCAGGGGGAGTAGGAAAGGGAGAAGCAGGCTTCCCGCCGAGCAGGGAGCCCGATGCGGGGCTCGTTCCCAAAACCCCGGATCCTGACCTGAGCCAAAGGCAGACGCTTAACGACCAAGCCACCAGGCGCCCCTCAAACCACTTTTAGAGGACAAACAGGTGTTGGCCAAGTTCCTAGCTTTTATAAAGGATCCCAACATGGGCAACCCAGATAGCTAAACCATTTTTAGTTTTGATAATTTATTTTCAGATTATATAACACATACTATGAAAAAAAAGTAAGCCTTTCTTCACCCTACACCTGGTTTAAAGGATAGCTAAGAAAACATGGAGAAACTGATGATAAAGCGGGTGAGGGTGGGATTTTCATCTTCAATAGTTACTACTGATAAAACCTCTTAGCTGAGTTTTAATTGAAGGGGGAGAGTGGGAATTGTATATACATTTGTGGTTTAGCAAGGTTCTTAAAAAGGCTAATTACAGTGGAAAAAGCAATTTGGCAAGAAAAAAAGTTATCTTGGCATCTGACTCAATCTTGACTGACTGCAAGAAACACCAGTACAATAAATGTGTTAGTCTGAACAGTGGAAGAGAAAAGAGCTCCAGAAGTTGAGCCCCTGCCACGTCTGGGCACCTTTGACACCACGAAAGCTTTTTACTTTGTCTCAAACTGTCCGTAGAGGTGGACTTTCTTTCTCTCTAACGGTCTACTTTGAAATCTTCACGCTTGGTTTCTCCCCCAGAAGAACTGTACCTGTCACCTCACTGCAAGGCTAGTTTTCTCTGAGAAATTAGGAGGACATAGCTACCCAGGGACTTAACTCAAGGAGGCTCACTTTCTGCAAGCAAATCCACCTTCCTCTGCTGATGTTCTCATATTAAAAACAACAAAAACATCGACACTGATGGTTAATTTTATGTGTCGACTTGACTGGGCTAAGCGATGCTTAGGGAGCTGGTTAGACATTATTTCTGGGTGGGTCTGTGAGGGTATTTCTGGAAGTAGACTTGAATCTGTAGACTGGAGAAAGCAGACGCCCTCACCAAGGCAGGTGGACATCCTCCAATCACTTGAGAGGCTGAAGAGAACAGGAAGCGGGAGGAAGAGTGAATTTCCTCTCTCTGCCTGAGTTGGGACATCCCTCTTCTGCCCTCAGACACTGGCATTCCTGATTCTCCAACCCTCAGACGTTGACTGAATTACATCACTGGCTTCCCTGGTTCTCTAGCTCATAGAGAGCAGATTGTGAGACCATCAGCCTCAGGAATCATGTGAATCAATTCCTAAAATAAATCTCCCCATATATAGATATAATCCAGATGTCTATATATAGAAGAAAACAGAACCAATAGGATACATCTATCTGCATCTGTAGTTCTACATAGATATACAGAAAAATTGTCCCAGTAAATTTTACGTCTATACAGATATATCTACATAGTTATGTAGATATACAGTTGACCCTTAAACATGGGTTTGAATTGGGCGAGTCCACTATTATGCAGATTTTTTTCAGTAAATAGACACATAGTATGATAAATGTATTTTCTCTTCCTTGTGTTTTTCTTAATAACATTTCCTGTAGCTTACTTTATTATAAGAATACAGTATATAATACATATAACATATAAAATGTTTAATCAACTGTTTACGTTATTGGTAAGGCATCCCAGTCAACAGTAGGCTATTAGTGGTTAAGTTTTGGGGGAGTCAAAAGCTAACCGTAACCCCCACCCCCGGGTTGTTCAAGGGGCACTTGTATCCTATTGCTTCTGCATCTCTGGAGAACTCTAACACACTCACCAAAAGCCAACCAAACAAGCACATCCCACCATCACTTTGGACAACCGTTAAGAAACTTAACGAAGCTCACAAATATTGAGGACTGACTTGCTAAAGAAGCTTTTTTAAAGAACCCAGTAATTCTGATTCAGGCGGGGACATTGTGTGGAAATGTGTTTTGGAAAGACTGGTCTTTGATCAGGACCCTGAAGTACAGGGTCCAGATAATCCAAATAAGCATGCTTGCAAGTTCCCTTATTTCTTATTTCTCCCTCCTCCCCAGAAAAACCCTACCAGCACCAGGGTAATGCCAAACATTCCCTCTAACAATGATTAGCCGCACATTCTAGATTTAGAAATAGGCTGGAATGCAAATATCCCCAAGGGAATTCACACTGCAACAAACAATCACATAAGACATAAAAATTGTTGCAGATTCTTTTGGGATAGCAGGGTTTGATCAAGAAGTTGAAAGATACACGGGAAGGTTAGGGAAAGAAAACTACTAGTTATTTCACAACTTTGCTACTTTTAGCTTATTTGGGACAGTGGGCACCAGGTTGGAGATCTATAATTGCTGTATCCTTTGAATGCTTCCTTTGTGTCCAGCATAGTCTTTTATGTACATTATTTCATTAAATCTTTATACAACTCTATGAAGCATTATTATCCCTATTTTATAGATGAAACAACCTAAATCCTAGAGAGACAGCCTACAAGTCTGGCATAATTGATACTAGGATTTAAACTGAGGTCTGAGTCCAAGCCCTAACTCTTGACAGCTGCCTAATAAGTGAATTTGGGGAAGAAGTCAAACATCTAAACATAATTCTGAAAGTTCTACTTTTCGCCTTCAGGTAAATTAATAATCAATCAAAACAGGTTATTACTTCTGTTCCTAAAGGTTCTCTGGAATATTGACTCCTAATACAATCCCCTGCAGGCCAGTCTAATGATTTCTACTGCCCTGATATTAAAATGTAGTATTTTTTATGTTTTCTAGAAATCGTTTTCTAGGAAAGTGGGAAAAATGGGTAGTCTGGCTTTCACTGAAATTTTAAGGGAGGAGAAAGTTGTAAGACTTTCTATTTGTTTCTATTAAAGCTTTTGTCATTTCTTCTAAAACTGCCATATAACAGTCATTGGAAGGCTAAGAAATCTGGGATAAAAATAAATTTAAAATCTATTATTATTATCCATAATATCTACAAAAACCCAAAACATTTTCTCAGCTCACAATTTAGAGGCTGATTTCTCCTCTTTTATGTCCTGTCTGATGATTATTATTAGGAAGTCCAGAGAAAATTCTTTTTGATGACTCTCAGGCATGTTTGTATGATACTTATTATTTATATACTTTATTAAATGTCATCTGCTTTTGCTTTATTAATGTTTTATTAAGGACCATCTGGCAGTTGCTACAGATCATATAGACTCTCCAATGAGTAGGTTCTCACCCATGAATAAATTATCAAGTGTCATGATTAGCAAAAAAGAGATTAAACTGGGTAGTGGAAAGAACAGGGGACAAGGACACACATGTCCCAAGGCTGCCCCGGGCTGGTCTTATGGCCAGCATGGTCCCTCTACCTCTCTGGGCCCCATGGTTTCATCTGAAAACTGAAGGTTGGACTCAGTCTCTGAGATTACTTCAAACTTTAAAATTCTGGGTCAGAAACTCAAATGCAGCGCTGTGGACCCAAACCCCAGGAATACAGGGGAGGGGATTCCGTATGGGGGTGGCTGGTAAACACGTCCTGGCTGTGGCCAGGGACCTAATGATTTAGGATGGGTGGGAAGAGGGAACAGCAAAAGCCAGGCAGGTGCAGCATTATATAAAGTTTGGGGCAGGAGTTGGGAACTGAGACTGGAAAGACAGGAGAGCAGATTGGGGAGGGCTTTACCTGACAAGAGGAATTGACAGTTGTATCTTGACCACCATTTCCCTCCTCCCTGGCCTTAGCTCTCTTGAGTCCTTAGGAACCATTCACATAGGTCTAGCCAAACAGATTGGTCTCCTTAGTGGGTTAAACATTACCCTTAAAGCAGAGTTTTCCAAATGGTACAGCATACAGATGATGAGTGGACCTAGAAATTGAGACCTTCAGCCCTTGAGATGAGTCACCGGCTGGTTATTACATAAACACTTTATTTTCTGTGTGTGCCATGATATGGTAAAGATTGGGAGCACTACCCTGAATTAATCTGGTCCACCACATTAATTTGCTTAGCAAATGATTTTCATCAGGAGTTCGAGCATAAAGCACTTATATTAAATTGTATAATTGCTTGTATTACTATATAATTACTATACAAGCAATTATATAATTGTACAATTATATTAAATTTTATCATAGACTGAATATTTGTATCTCCCCCCAAAATTCATCTACTGAAATCTAATTTCCAGTATGATGGTATCTGGAAGTGGGGCCTTTGGGAGGTGATTAGGTCATAAGAACAGAGCCCTCCTGACTGGGATTAGTGCCTCACAAAAGAGATCCCACAGAGCTCTCTTCCCCTTCTGCCATGTGAACCATGAAGTGGGCCCTTACTGGACACCAAATCTGCCTTGATCTTGGATTTCCCAGCCTCCAGAACTGTGAGAAAGAAATCCTATTGTTTAGAAGCTGATATTTTGTTATAGCAGCCCAAAAGAACAAAGACAATTATATTAAGTTGTATTATATATTATGTTAATTAAATGAATGAATGAAGAAATAAGAGAAAATTCACTCAACATAGTTACTCACTGAGGCCCTCATATGCGCCAGGCACTGGATTAGGCATGAGGGATACAGCTATAAACAACAGATAAAAATAGACTAGAACCCCTGCCCTCGTGAAACTCATATTCTAATGGGTGAAATGACAATAAACAGGAAAATAGAGAAAACACACTTCCAGTTTCCAATTTGGCATGTAAGGAGCTTGGCTGTCATCACTCCATTCTAATGATAAGTGAAAAGTTGAACAAACTGAAAGACCAACAACTCTTCTTGGATCTGTTGAGAAGTGAGGTCACAGGGCAAACGGCTAGCTTGGAGACAAATACAGAGAATCACAACTGACCAGAGTAGAATCCTCTGTAGGAACCAGGGTCAGAGGAGGAAAACCTGGTCTAGAATTGAGGAATTACTGGAGGCTCACAGGGGACAAGTATAAGAGTTAAAAATTTTCCACTCTTTTGTGAATTTTACCTCTAGGACCTCTAGCAGGTTCTCACAGTGAGTACTGAAGAAAAATCTTCTAATGCTTCCAGCAGGGAAATGGGAAGAATAACCATCTAAAAATATGCCAGTGCATCAGTTCTTCTTAACAGTCTCCTTAACTGTCTTCAACACAATTTATTTCACCAAGGCCTAAGCTGCTGAAGCTTTATCAGAACCTGACTGACTTGGGAGGAGAAATACCCAACTTTAGCTCCTCTAGCCATCCTGCCCCCCCTCAGGGGGTGGGGAGTTGAGAAGCTCTTGTGATTTCACAGCCCACCCGCACAGGCTGTCTGAAAGACTGAGATCTAATCACAGAACTATAGACCCCTTGCCCTCCCCCACACCACCTTACCACTACATCACCAAAGGCCTATGTACCACAGTTTCTTCGCTCAGTACATACATAATGCCCAGCTTTAAACAAAAAAACTACAAAGCATACTAAGAGGCAAAACAAAACAGTGTCTGAAGAGAGAGTGTAAACATCAGAACCAGACTCAAATATGGCAGGCATGTTTGTATTATCAGACCAGGAATTTAAAACAATTGTGCTGAGGGTTCCAATGAAAAAATGGAGAAAACATTCAATAACAGATGAGTAATTGTAATATAAGAAGAAATATTTTGTCTTTGCCCTGGTTCCTGGCACAGAGCTCTTCAAACTCTTGGAATCTCCTGAGTGATGAGTGGTTTTGGCATGTTAATGAAATGACTCTTGGTTGAGGGGTGCCAAATAGCTTCGGGAGGAGAGCTGCTCACCAGAAAAACCGTACCATGTGATTAGAAGGTTGGAAAATTCAACCCCATTCATGATCTCCTGGGAGGAGGGACTGGAGATTATGTTCAATCACCAATAGCAGATGGTTTAATCAATTATGCCTATGTAACGGAACTTCCATGAAAACCCATAAACAATAGGGTTTGAAGAACTTCCAGGTTGGCAAACACTTTGAGGGGCTTGAAGGGTCATGCACCAGCGTGGAGGCTTCCGGCCCCTCACCCCATATCTTGTCCTATGTGTCTCTTCCCTTTGAATGTTCCTGAGTGGTATCCTTTATAACAAACTGGTAATAGTAACTAAAGTGCTTTTCTGACTTCTGTGAGTTGTTCTAGTGAATTATCAAGACCGAGGAGAGAGTTGTGGGAATCCCCAAATTTATGGCCAAGTGAAACAAAAGTATGAATAACCTGGGGACCTGATACTTGTAACTGGTGTCTGAGGTGGGGGCAATCTTGTGTGGACTGAGCACTTAACCTGTGGGGTCTGTGCTAATTCTGGAAATTGGTGTCAAAATTGAATCGAATTGTTGGACACCCACTTGGTGTTGAAGGACTGGTGAATTGGTTCGTGTTAGAAAACACTCCAGAAAGAACCTGAGAGTAAAGTAAGCAAAGAGATGAAAGCTCTGAGAAGGAATAAAAAAGAAATACTAGAGGTCAGAAACATTGTAACTGAAATGAAGAATGCCTTTGATACACTAATTAAATGGACACAGGTGAGGAAAAGACTGAAAAAAAAAGGAACTGAGTAGCCAAGAACTGTAAGACAGTGACAAAAGGTATAACATATATAAGAATACCAAAAGAAGAGAGAGAATCAGAAGAAATATCTGAAGCAATAATTGAAAATTTCCCTAAATTAACGTCAGACACCAAACCACAGATCCAGGAAGCTCAGAGAACACCAAGGAGGACAAAGGCCAAACAAAGAAAAAAAGAAAAGAAAAAACCTTAAAAGACCCCCACAAAAAAAAAAAAAAAAAAGCCCAAAAAACCCCCCAAAACATAAAACAAAACAAAACAAAACCAACTAAACAAAAAAATTACACCTGAGCACAGCATCCTCCAACTGCAGAAAACGAGAGAAAGAAAAAAATCTCGGAAGAAGAAAACAAGGCATGTTAGGTAGTGGCAATGCTAATGCAGAAAAAAGTCAAGAGAGGACTAAAGAGTTACAGAGGGAGGAGGGGGAAAGGTTTGGAATTTTCCAGAGTGGCCAAGGAAGGCCTCCTTGGAATGGAGGCCTTTTAGTCAAATTCCTGTGAACTTTGGAATTCATGGACACTTTAATAATGCTTTTCTTTATTTGGAGCCTGTAACAGGTCCCATGGTACAGTTGGAGGGGTGTAACCAGACGGCATCCTGGGCCTTGGGCAGGTGACCCAACTTTCTGGGCCTCCAGTCCACATCTCCAGCTGAGCTCCTTTCCACAGGACTTAGAGCTGCAAGGACCACTCTGTCCCCAGCTCCTCACGTGGCTGCCCCTTGTTTATCTTCGGGTCTCAGCTTCAACTTCATTTTCTATTGGCAGCACTCCCTGACCCACAGCCTCAAGAAGGTCTCTCTTATTTATTCTCACACCTTTCTTCCTAGTAAATTTCTTAATCGTAATTAATTCATTGGTGTGTAACTACCTAATGTCTGTTTTTCCTGCTAGAATGTAAGCTCTGTAAGAGGGACAGCCATGCCTCCCTCTGCTCACTGCTACATCCCCAGAACCTCTCAGAATGTCTAGCACAGAAAAGGCGCTCCACAAATGTATTTTGAATGCATAGGTGAATGAATGAACAATCAAGTGGCTGTTGCTTAGAGATCATTCTAGATTAAGCAAATGGCACAGTTAAGGAATGGGCATATATTCGGTGTCTGATAAGACAGCTGCTGATTTCATGGATGTATTTCTCATCAGATGCTAGTAGTTCCCGTGACTAACTTGGTTTTATGTCTTTGCAAAAGCTGTTGGGATTTTAGGACTGGGTTTCCATATAGTTCAGCAATTTTTTCAGAAATCCAGGTCACTAGAATTTAGAGGGGCTTTTTTTTTCTGGTTTGTTGCCTCTCCTGCGATATGCTAATACCTCTTATTAAAAAAAGGTGGGGGGGTGCCTGGGTGGCTCAGTCATTAAGCGTCTGCCTTCGGCTCAGGTCACGGTCCCAGGGTCCTGGGATCGAGCCCTGCATCGGGCTCCCTGCTCGGCGGGGAGTCTGCTTTTCCCTCTCCCATTCCCCCTGCTTGTGTTCCCTCTCTCAATGTGTCTCTCTCTCTCAGATACATAAATAAAATCTTAAAAAAAAAAAAGGCCATGACATGAGACTTAATCTTAGAAGATGAAGAATCCAATAGCCAGGGACTTGGGTTATTTCAAACAATAAAACACCCAATACCATTCAAGGACCTGTGGGGATGAGATGAGGCCGACAGGAGGTGCCGGTTAGGGTACAGGATTGAATTGTTATAGGACACCATGCTCTTGAACTCTGAACGGCCTTTGTGGTCTGGGAGGCTGCCGTCAGCGGCAGTATACAAGATGACACGCAGCAACAGAATAAACTTTTCTTTTCCCACCTCCATTTCTGAAGAGTCTGTCTTTAGTCTCCTGGAAACTCATCAGTGACACTAAACACGTTTTTCATCTTATTTTCTTTATAAACACAATTCCAATCAGGCACTTATAATTCTTGGGTAGAAACGAACCCAGTATTTAGTTTTACATTGCTGTTTAAATCACTTGGGCTATAATTCTATTTCATGGTTTCGATATCTCAACTTACATAGCCAGTATCTGAAGCACTTTGAAAATAATTAAGTTTGATAGGGCTTAAGATGAAGTGCTATTCTTATTCTTTCACATTTTAGTGCCAATTATAAATCCATATATCCATGGCCTTCATATTAATATAGCTTATGACTAATTCACTTTAATTTTGTTCATCTTTGATGGCAATTCACATTGTTCTTCCATTTACTGATTTGTAATTGGTTCTTGTTTTCATATGTTTTACGGAGACTCTCAGCTTCAGATAGATTAGGCAGATCGAAAGAATTTTTAAGACTAACAGTCATAGACATATTGTAATTTGTCAGTATAGCTCCCTCTCTCACCCACCTTTACAAGTTAAAGGCTTTATAGGGGCGCGAGGGTAGCTCAGTTGGTTAAGTGTCTGACTCTTGATTTTGGCTCAGGTCATGATCTCAGGGTCATGAGATCCAGTTAAAGGCTTTAGCAGCCTTTCTGTCCCTTCTGAAATAGTGATGGCATGGGCCGTTGGGTTTTGCAGAGCCAGGGAGCTTACATATATACAGATGGCAGGAACTCTTCCTAGAATCTAGTATGCTCCTTCTGAGTTGGTCTAACTCCCTTTGTCAGTTGTGGAAAGCTCTGTGACTCCTGTTTCCTGGGGTTTACCAGAAGACTCAAATGTCACAGCCACATCTTCTCTTGTTCCCAGTACAACCGTCTCCTTGGTTATTCTTCATTGTTTCTAATCTCTTTTTATCTTTTAATTTCCCTGTGTTTACACAGATGTGTGCCTCTTAGATGTACAAATCTCTTTGGAAAGTATGTGGGGCCTAGGTGAAAAACAAATCATCCTGCTTTCTTTAGGAGGGGACTAGATGGTCTTTCTAAGACTCTCGTCTTGTAGCAGTCTGAGTGATGAGGGGCTCCAGGCACTGTCTGTCCTCTGTCTCCCCCATGACTCCCCCATGACTCCTCCAAGGATGCCCTCTCTCTCCAAGTCATTTCCTGGCAACATCACTCATTTGCCACTTGCCACAAACAGTATCATGGTCACTTGCTTGACTTTTTAAAGCATTCATATTTCACCTGGAACCCTCAAACCAGAACCAGGACCTCCCCAAAGATTTCAAGCATTTCCCAGGATTTCAATCTCATCCTCACGTCTGGCTTTGAGATCCTGGGTCTGCAAACTCACCTACGCTTACCTAGTCCCTCCTGTCATTGGGGATGATCCAGCTACGGAATCAGGTCCCTGTCTTTCATTCACACAAATATCACCTCCACAAAGCATGTGTGTGTGGAAGATGTTACTAAATGCTTGGGGAAATAAAAAGAGCTTACAAGAAAACAAAACCAAGCAACTAAAAATTATGCAATAGGGGGCACCTGGATGGCTCAGTCGTTAAGCGTCTGCCTTTGGCTCAGGTCATGATCCCAGGGTCCAGGGATCGAGCCCCACATCAGGCTCCCTGCTCAGCGGGATGCCTGCTTCTCCCTCTCCCACTCCCCCTGCTTGTGTTCCCTCTCTCGCTGTGTCTCTCTCTGTGAAATAAATAAATAAATAAAATATTTTAAAAATAAATAAATAAATAAATAAAAATTACGCAATAGGGGGTGCTGGCATTTTACGGTCTCTGTGATTTGTCTTCTGCCGAGCCATAGTCTTGGAGTGTCATGGTGTTTTTTCAAGTTAATTTTCCCGATGAAGACAGTTCTCCTCCTAAGAGGAATTCCAATACCAGGTTTCATGGTAATTGTTCTCTCATTCTGTTACACAATATTATATGGACACATTATCTTCCTACCTCTGTGTTAAGTCTAGGAAGGCAAAGACCTTCTTAGAGCTTTCCTAATTATTCAGGAGAAGGGAAGGGCATGAATAATGGCCATCTACTGTGTGGCAGACAGTCTGCTAGATCCTTTTCTACGTGTTATTTTATTTATTTCTGTGCTGTGAAGTCAGGGTGGTTATCTTCTTTTCATTGACTTGGAAACTGAGGCTCAGAGATTAAATAATTTGCCTAAAAATCACAGTGTTTGCAATGCAAAATCAACACAATTTGTGAAACATCTAGAATTCCATGATTCTTCAAGCTTGCAAAGTGTGGCTCAAGGTTGCTTCTCCCTTACTGCGTAGTCCCCCGCCGCCACCACCACCACCTGCCCCAACCTCAGCCTCCCTCTTGGAGTCTTTGCTAAGGATGTGCTGTGGCAAGGAAGAGCTCCTGGGTGCTGGCCACGTTGGTCGTGCTGATTAATCCTATGTGACTAATACAGTGGTCATGGTGGTGGTGCTTCTGGGAAAAGAGAAGACTCAGAAATGGAAAGATGGATTTTGTCTCTCACTGTGAGCCAGTTGCTGAGTTTAATGGTTATTTGTTTTAACTTTTTGTTATGAAAAATGTCAAACTTCAGGGTGCCTGGCTGGCTCAGTCAGTACAGCATGCGACTCTTGATCTTTGGGTCATGAGTTCGAGCCCCACATTGGATGTAGAGCCTACTTAAGAAAAGAAAAGAAAAGAAAAATGTCAAATATCTATCAAAGACAGAATAGTATAATAAACTCCCATAACCATCCACCATCCAGCTTCAATTATTACAAACTCATGGACAATTCTGTTTCATCTGCATCCATCCCTACTCCCTCCCAGCCACCACCATTTTATTTTGAAGCAAACCCTAGGTTTCATTTGATGACCAGGTCTTCGCCACTCATCAATATTTGTTTTTATGTCATTAAAATTTTCAATTAAAAGTAAAGCCTTATTGGACAGACTTCATTAAAGCCTACTGGAGCAGATAGAAACGGCTATTGCACAAAGGGACCCATGAGATGGGCACTAAAAGTCTGCCCTGTCAGCTTAGTGTTGGCTCCCACCCTCACCACTCCGTGTAACATAAAATAGCAATATCCTCCAGGTTTGCCTCCCCACCGGGCTTGCGTGTCTGTCTCCACACTCGTGTGTCTGTTACACTGCACATTTGTCTGTTTCTGTGCTCCTGTCTGCACCCCACCCTCTGCCCATGAGACTCTAACCTCCAGGAAAACAGAAACTTAATTTTTTCCTCTCTCTCCTGCATTCTGTATCATTGGCTGGATGAATGTGGGCAAAGGACCCTCTCAATAGGCTTTGTGACAACTGCTCACTCTTGGATAATTTTAATTCCAGAAAAGCATGATGATTCAAAAGCCGACAGCTTTTTCTGAATATGTGACATCATTCTTCCATGGGGCGAAATAATTCCCACTTTCAGGATAAAATAGAAAAGAATACTTTAAAGCAGATTCTGCAATTTGTAGGTAAGCTCCGTGAGGGCCGGGACAGTGTCTGGCACACGCTTGGTGCTCGTGAATATTTGTTGATCGACTGAAGAACATTTCCACCTATTCTTGAGATCACAAAGTGGCAGCATAGAGAGAAACTTAAGGATAATCTGTCCATCTGCTGCTGGGGCTAAACGAGATTTGTAGAGGGTAAGCGACTTACCTACGGTCTCACCACTAACTAGAATTAGGTTTCCCAAGGCCCATCCCACGGTTCTTTCCCGTCCTTGAACTGCCTGTGTCAGCTTCAAAGACCTGATGAAACCTTTGGAAAACAAGTTCTTAACACTTGAGAAGGGACAAGCGTGTTGGGGTCACATTGTTTGCATCTCATTCTGTAGCAGAAGGAGCTAGATTTGGACAAGTCAGCAGTATGTCCCCAGACTGCTATTGACTAGTCATGAAAAGTTGGGTCAAGTTGCATAACTTCTGGTCCTCAGCGAACTCATCTGTTAAATGGGGATGGTCTTCTTCAGTCCCTTCAGTGCTGTCTGCTAGGACTCCCCACCCTTTACCTCCTGGCTCCAGGCGGAGGAAACCCCAGCTATTGTGACACATCAAAAATTTCACTGTGATGTTAGCTGGGAAGCAGTGTTGTAGCTTCACTGGCTTGGAGAGGAACCATGAGTCATACGTGGCACGTCCCCCCCACCCCTTCCCTGTCGCCAAGCCCTCTTGTTCTCTTCACTGTCTGAGGTCTGTCCCTCCTTTCAGCGCACATCTGTGAGGCCCCATCACCTCTCCCCTCAGCACATAGGTGTCCTCTATATAGAGCCTTCTTACCACACTGGTTGTTGACCAACCTACCGGCTCCCCACCAGACCGGAAACTCCTCAAGGTGGAGGACTGTGTAGTCCCAGTGTCTGGGACCACTCCTGGCTGGGCAAATGTTTTCAAAGAATCCATCCCGGCAGCTGCTGACTGCTCTCTGTGTGCAAACCCCTTTTAAAGTACCCATGAGGCGTCACAGGAGAAAGAGGTGACAAGGCCCTTATCTTGACATTTCCAAGATGGTACAAAAGCAATATGTAACATTTCATGAAAAGAAACATAGTTGTTACCAACATGCTACTTCTAAAGACCTAGAACAATCATAAAGTTAGAAGGTGGTGTCTCAGCTCAGTGGTGAGCAAATGCTGGTGAACAGAGTATGTGGGGCTCTCTGGGAAGTGTGTGTGTGTGTTTGTGTATAAAATCACCCCCACCAGCACATTATCCAAAGTTGAGAATCACTGCTGAAGTTGATCGATCTTTCCTAGTCTGGTATCTGTTTAAATTATGGCATTTAATAAAGAAGAGAGGCTGCCCTTAGCTCATCAAAAATTTGACAATAGCCATATCACAGAGAACCAGAGTTTGTTGGTTTTTTTTTTTAAAGCACAGTTAATTACAATTCATCCTTGGTAAAATAACTAGGAGTCAAAATAATTTAACAAATTCTATCCTCTCAAAAAAAAAAAAAAGACTCTTAAGCCTATTTACTTACTGAAGATTCCTCTCAAAGCCCAGACGTGAACGCCTCCAGTCAATGTAAGATCCAGGTGCTTGTTCTTCTGTTTGCCGAGCCCCCCACCCCCGCCTCGCCCCGCCCCGGCTGCCCTGCCCTGGGGGCTGAGCTGTTAGTTCTGGGCTTCATGGGTTCGGCCACCAGGATGGCGGCCAGAGGAGACAGAGATTGGGATAGTTCTAACTTCCTCTGGGCTGGATTTTCTAGCAGAGGCCAAATGTCCCTCCACTCCAGCTGCCGCTGGCCCTTCCCCTCTTTGGAGCTCTAGCTACTTCCAGGTGGTGGTAACAACTTCCTGCTGTTAATAATATGCCTTCAATCTGCTAGAAGCCCGCAATTAGTCCCTTCATTTTCCTCTCTTGAACTACCGGAGTTAGATTCGGTTTCCTGCAGGGACCCCAACTACTAAGTCCATGAAAAGAAACCCTTGTCTGGGTGTGGAGGAGGACGGTGATGTCTTGATTTGCGGGTTACTCGTGGCCATCAAGCATGTTAGTGCTGGTAGAAAATTGTATGACTAAGTTTGTAAACCAATGGCCTGGAACCCGTACCTCCAGATTTGATTGCCTCCTCAAAGCTGACACCTTAGGATGCTTTAAGACCTATTTCAGCAATGGCTAACATGTTAAAATATTCTGAGGTTGCTTGTTAAGATTTTCTTTAGTGTTCATAACCCTATTTTGAATAATGTTGGAAAATGGCCCCCCTCTGATGACAGATTTGATTCAGATCAACAGGCAATATCAACAACACATATTTGAAAATTGGCAAGAATTGCATTATGTTTCCATGCAAATTTCACTGATTATCTTCAAAATGTCTTTTATACCTTATTTTTCTTTTCTTTTAAGCCAGGATCCAATCAAGTTTCATAAATTGTTTTTGGTTGTCTCTTTAAGTGTTTTTAGGAATACAGAGATGTGAGTTTATGCACATAATTCTGTGATCCACTGTCTCATGTACCATGATAAATATGTCAATGAATCGGGTGGGTCTTTAGTGGAGGCTAAGAATGTTCCTGACATTGCAAAGGACACAACTTGCATATGGGAGGAGGAGATGAGTCAGTCATTCATAAGGGCCATTAAATTGGTATGAGCAGTCAGCGTTTTCCTTTTTCGTGTTGGGGCACACAGAAAAACCTCTTTCCATAGTCTGCTGGGGTAAACACAGGGCGCTCCTTGGGGGCTGTCTGGGGCTCCAGCTGCCTCAGGTCCCCCTCCTAAGGGCTGAGGGACCTACATTTGTAGTATGGCAACTTTATGGTTTCCCAGTTTATGTCCCAGGGTATTCTTATTTCAAATCTCTATCACATTAGATAACCAAGCATGTTTCTTCCTCAAAAGAGCCTAGCTTAGCGTCTTGTTCCCCTTCAGCAGCCACTAATACCCATTAACCTGGAAAAACAAAGACAAAGGTGGCCCTTTTTCCATGTTGTTTATTCACCGTCAACTAGCTACATGAGGGGGATAAACAAATGAGTACGAAGTTTTTGGGGAGAATGGGGTATATAGGCGGAAGGGTGGGATTTAAACAGAAAATAATCTTACACACAGCTAGATAGAAGATTAACAGGTATCCTTTTTTTTTTTTTTTTTTAAAGTATCCTCTGAGGGTAATGGAGGAAGATAAAATCATCATTAGCAACTTATCATTGCGTAACTCAAAACAAAAGTCTCAGAAAATGGTTTGCATTTTCTGTCATGATTTAAAGATACTCTTGTGATAAATATTTCCAACACAGAAAAATAAAGACTAACACCAAGTAACAGATTTATACAACGCAGAGGGAAGTTGAGCGCATGAAAATAGCTATCATCTGGTAGCAAAAATAGATTTATGCCAATGTTAATATCAAAATGAAAGACATTCAAATGAATTATGCCAATACATTGGAACTATTATTCCTAACATCGTAAGAACAACTTTATTGCTCCTATTCATAACTAAAAGGCCGGAGAAAATTCTATGATAGCTTGAGGGCATAATATAATTAACTCATGGACTATGTGGTAGGCCTACAGCAAGGTTCAATAGCCAAATAAAAACTTTATTCTTTTTCTTTTAGGGTTGACACTGTTTATAGTAGAACAAGACCACTCATCATAAATCTGGAAAATACAGATGAGGGACAGTCCTTGAAGCCCAAGCAAGTGATTTACTGGAAGTAATTAAAGGTAGAACATGAGAAAAGCAGCAGTTCAAATGAAGTAAACATGAAGAGATTTTTTGTTTTGTTTTGTTTTTTTAGCTTGTATACTTTTCTCTTCCAGAGAGCCCCACAGGAAGCACACAAAGACCGTGGGCTATTGGGGCACTCTAGGGACTTGATGGAGGATTGGACTGTTGGCCTAAAGTGCACTCTGGCTGTTCAGTTAGTCCCGGAAGCAGCCTGACTTCTGGGAGGTGAAGAGCAGGGAGAGTCGTGCTGGGATTCTGATGATTACATTTGACTCCGGGAAATACCAGCCGAGGCTCTGGCACCTGCAGCTGGAAGGGATCTGCTGCCAGGCTACACAGGAGGCTGCTGGACTCTTCCAGAATGATCTGCAGCTTGGGGTAATCGACAGAGGCCACGGGCACATATGAAGTACAAGGTAGTCGACTGCCCACAGTCCCGTTTCCAAGAATATATATGTTAATTTGCCATCAATTTGGGATGGAATAATCAGGAAGAAAAGGGAGGTTTAAGCATGTATCTCAGATGGCGTAGTGATTGCAATGATTGAATTGGGGTTTTCAAAGTCCAGAAAGTTAAACTCTACCTCCATTCTTCCCAAAGAATGCCATGTTTCAGTTTTCTTTGTCTTAAAAGTAGAAAATGCCCCAGAAACACAAATGAGATGGGAAGGTGCTATTGAGGATAGGGACTGAAGGAAGAAAGAAGCCATTTCCCCCTCAAGGTAGTTTTAAGACTCTAATAACAGGATGCACCACTAAGCTGTTTAAATTTCAGAAACGCCCTTTATAGGGCTGGTACTGACTCGTAGCTTTTTAAATTTGCATATAGTTCTGTGTCATATTCTAATTTATCACCACTTCCATCTCAAATAAGATGACTACAATGGTGGTATTTGGTCCATTTATCCTTGTGATTCCAAAATAAAGCATAAAGTCAATTGAAATAACAGCAGTGGGACAATTAAAAAATTCCCAGATACTGTATGACAGAGCTACATGCCTTCAGGCTGCATGTCTTGTTTTTGTTGTGCTGGGTTTCTGTTTGTTTGTTTGTTTGTCTTTCTGGAGCCAGCTTCTAGAGGAGGCCTGTTTGGTAGTCAGTATTGCTAAAAGTCTACATTTTCCTTCATAATTTGAAAACTAGATTTGGTTTTCCCTTGAGTATCCTTAAATCTACAGCCTGCTTTTTCCTGTCTGTGAGGAGAATTTGGATACATGCTTGAAAAGAAAAGAACAAAGCATATATACCAAAGAATTTGATGGTGTCATCGAAACTGCCTAGAAATGGAAATGATATTCGCATTGTATTCATCTTGACTCCTTGATTTGGAAGGAATGAATGTCATATTTAATGAGCTATGTATTGTTTTTAAATGCTAATCACTTGCAGATTCCAAAAGGCTACTAACCCACTTTAAAACTCTCCATTTTGAAAATGCAATGCTGTCCAACTACTTGGTTATTTGGTGTGACCCTGAAAAAATCATGCATTCTTTTTTACCATTATTATTCTACTTTTCATTCATAGAATTCTACATGCTCTGAAATGCTTTAAATATCCGTTAAGTGTTTTCTGGAGAAATCTTTTTACTACACCATTATACTTGATATTCCATAGGATTATTATGGACATCAGAGTAAAAGGCTTAAAAATTAGGCTTTGGTTTTAATGTAATCTGGGCAGAAGTTGGCATTGCTTTGATAACACTTCAACTACTGCACAAATTGTATTATTGTACTTTAACATTTAAAATGACAAAGTTTCCCCTTCTAGTAGTTATAATCTGTATTATTTAAGACTGCTGCAAAACTCACAAGAGTGAAATGAGTAAGAAGTATAGGAAAGAGATAAGTCAAACCTTTATCAGAACACAACACAAAGGAAGAACATCAATTCTCTACATTTATCTATAAGGCAGATGGTCAAACTTTTTATACAAGATCTAAAATATGGTGTTATTAAGAGGTAGAAAACACCAAAACAGTATTTAAGAAAAACTTGTTGAGTTATTTAAAATAATCAGTTATTTTGCTAAACTTTTAGAAAGTCAAACTGTTGTGTGGAATGCACTGTACGTTTTAGACTAAACTGGAACATTCCATACTCAACAGAGCTGTGGTAAAGTGTGGGGAAACTGGGGGTGGGAGTGAGATGCGAAAAACAGTTTAACTTGTCAAGAGTTCCGTTCTCACTAAGGAGAAATCTCCTACTGTGTCTCTGGGATGCCCCTATAGCATTTAATTAATGGGAATTTCTCAGACTGATGACAATTTCTCTGCCTAACAGGGTACACTTTTGCACATAAGGCAATACTCCTCTAGTGAGGGATGAGCTCAAATGCTTTCTCCTCTTCAGGAAGGTGCCATATCTATTTGATAGAAAAACACACATTCCACTAATCTTATACCATCCTCCCAACCACCAAAATGCAAATGCAAATATTCTTCAGACTCCAGCACCAGCAGAATTGTTCTGTATGAGCAATTCAAGAGCTGTCGGAGGCAAAAAGATATCTGAGCTACCAAATTAAACCTGGGTAGCTTATGCATGAGTGAGTAACCCTGGGTATCCGTATTTCTTAATGCACCTGGGAGAGATAAATTTTTTTCTCCAACACAATTTTATAAGGCATAAATTTAATTTGAATTTTCCTAACCTTTGGAAAATTAGTGTTAAAGCTTCTTTTTTAACCCACACGTTAACATTCAATCTTTCATTTTTATTAAATAGTTTATATATAAAATGAAATATCAAGGTGTTCTACGTTCATATAAACAATCGTGATAACATTTGAAATTGTAAAGAAACCTACTGAAGAAAATACATACTTAAATACTTACAATGCTAAGCTAAGCACAGGCGATCATTCTAAGTAATTTCTTTTAAATACACAGACACAGGTGTGTGGCTTCGGAAAGCAAACACAGGAGAAGTAGAAGGGTGTATCATTCTTCTTTCCTTTTTCACCATAAGACAGGATGGTCCAGTTTGGAAAAACCAAGATCTTTTCTAAGTTCTAAATAGGTGCCGTTGCTCACCCAGGAGTCATCGTTGGATTTTCTGCGAAAGATAAAAAGAATTTCTTGAAGGCTATTGAAAATACTGTCATAACCCCTCTTTCCCTTTCCCTCTTTTCCTCCCCCCCCCACCCTGGGCCTGGCTGTCATTCCATGTGCATATACAATATCCCTGACAGTCTCATACGGGGACTGTGAGGGAACAGGAAGCCCGGAAACGATTTTGTTACTTCTGACTTCGGCTTCTCAAACTTAGAGGCTGCGAAAAATGGTGCTTCTGAGAGAAGCATGGATAAGGGAAGAGTCTGTCATACATAAAACGTGGCTGGGATGACGGCCACCACCTTGGGTGTGACTATGTAAAAGCTACAAATCAACCAGGTTGTTCATATCAAGTTATAAGTTAGCATTAAAAACAGAAGGAATTAGAAGACGTAAGAGTCAGGAGACTCTTGGTTCACTATTCTTTGAATAGATAATATATTAGATAGATAAAAATTCAGAAGGTCCAAAAGCGTGGATAGTAGAAGTCTTCTTTCTATTCCTATCTCCCAGACTCCAGTCCTTTTTCTTCAGAGGCAACGATCTTAGAAGCTTCACTCTTTCAGAGAAATTTCATGCATGTATGAGCATGCATGCATACACACCCACACTCCACCCCTCTCCCATTTTTTACACAATGACAGCCCTGGATGGCGTCCTACCCCTTGAGTTTTTGACATAACAATATCTACTGGAGATCATTTTCCACTGTCACAATAAGGTCAGCAAACTATAGCCCAACGGCCACATCCAGCCTTCTGCCTACCTTCGTATTATTGCGGTTTTTTTTTTAATTGAAGTATAATGAACATACAATGTTATATTAGTTTTAGGTATACAACATATTGATTCAACAGTTCTATACATGTCATTATATCAGTGGTCACCACAGTAAGTGTAGTCACCATCTGCCACCATACATTATTATAATATTATTGACTACATTCCCTGTGCCGTGTTGTTCATCTCTGTGACTTATTCATAGGTAGATCCCCCTTTAACCTTAATCCCTTTTTACTGGACCACCACCATGCCCATTCGCTTCACTATTGTCTATGGCTGCCTTTATGTTGCACAGTGGGCTTGGGTAATTACCACTAAGACCTTACAGCCTGCAGAGCTAACAATATTTACCATTTGTCTTTTATAGGACAAGTTTGGTGACTCCGGCAGTAGGGAATCCTGATTTCTTTTTAAACAGTTGCATGATATTCCATTGTAGAAATGGACCACAATTTAACAGGTACCTTACTGGTGAGCCTTTAGGAGGTACTGTGGTCCATTAAAACACAATGACAACCAAAAACAAAAAAAAAAACCCAAACAACAAAGCTCTGGCTGCTCTGAAAAGTAAGAGAGGGGTGGAACCGGCAGGGCAAGAATCGGCTGCTTTCCTCTGTGGGCCTCGTTTGTTTATTTATTTTTTTAAGGAACAAACAAAAAAGCCCCCCAAACCGTACAGAGCCCTGGCATGTAGGCAGGAGGGCCAGGCCCCAGTCCAGGACATTTCACTGGGGCCTTCTGTAGATTTCTTCTCAGTTACTATGAAAGGGGGTGGAGCGCCGATGGTCTCTGATGCCCCTTCTAAATCCTTTTTTTTTTTTTTTTTTTTTAAGATTTTATTTATTTGACAGAGACAGCGAGAGAGGGAACACAAGCAGGGGGAGTGGGAGAGGGAGAAGCAGGCTTCCCGCCAAGCAGGGAGCCCGATGTGGGCCTCGATCCTAGGACCCTGGGATCATGACCTGAGCCGAAGGCAGTTGCTTAATCAACTGAGCCACCCAGGTGCCCCGCCCCTTCTAAATCCTTACGTCTACTTTTAACAAGACCTTGAATGGCAAGTTATTTTAAAATGAATAGTAAATGTTCCACATCCAAACTGAAGTGTTCTGGAACTTCTGCAAACCAAGCATTAGACTCCTTGCACGTGCCATTTTTCCAGAGGAGAGGTTTTAGCACTCCGGATCAAGAAAGACGCCAAGAACGCTCGCATTTGGGGAGGGGATGCGGGCGTCCCCTCCCTTCGTCCAGAAGCCTCAGGTGTCGCCAGTCCCTGTCAGCCCAGGACCCGCGTGATGGGCGCGCGCACCTGAAAAACCGGGGCTGGTGCTCCACGCAGTTTTCTTCTAAGACCCGCCGCCTTTCTCTCTGCAGCTGTTCGATCCTCTGCTTTTGTATTTCAGCCTCTTCTATGTTCCCTTCTTCGAGGAACCTGGGGCAGTGAGGGGGAAAATAACGGAACACAAATGCCAAGAAAATACTGTCATTGTGACTACTCGAATTGTGTCTAGAACTGGAGATTCAATATGCTTCCCTATCCATAAGAACCCTCTCCAACCCTAAAAATGGTATTTTGCGGTACTTAGGGAAGATATTCTTTGTGGAATTGGTGATACATACGTGGTTCAAAAAATTGTATCTATAAAGAGGAATCTGTCCCTTTCGTCCCCATCTCTCATCCCACCTGCTTCCTCACCACTCCCTTTCCCGGGAGCCTCAGAACACATCAGACTGTTGAATCTTTGCTGGCTGGTAGGTGAAGAATTGGTATGTCAACATGTTTTTAAACATATGCATTTCTTTCAGTGAGACTGAGCATCTTTTCATATGTTTATGAGAGAGCTGCAGTTCCTATTTTGTGAACAGTTCATTTTCCTATGTCCATTTTTTTAATGAGTTCATCTTGATTTCTGGAACCAATTCATGAAATGAGTTGCAAACATAGATTTCTTAGTTTGTCATTTATCTATTTAATTCTGGGTATGTATATATATGTATATATACACTTATGTATATGTGTATGTATACACATATGTATACATACACATACACACAAAAATATAAAAAATATATTAAAAATATAAAAATATATATAAATGTATATATACATATTTTTTACTTTGCCATGAAGAAGGGTTTTTTTTTTCTTAAATAAAGCCAAATATATGTATATTTTTTTCCTTTCTGGGTTTGGAGTCTTAAATTAGGTCCAAGGGCAGAGATAATTATGTCCATTTTACAGAATAGGAAACCGGGACTAAGAAAGTTTACACAGCTTATTGCCAGCAAACGTAGGATCAGAAGTTAGATTTTTATGCACCAAAATAATTTAAATCTGAGGGGTTAGGGAGCTGGGTGCTTTTCACTCTTTCAGATACACAATAAGTTCTGTATTATTGGATGCAATAAAACTCTTAAAAATAAATACTTTTTCGGATATTTCGATTGAAATAAGGCTCTACTGATGAATAAAGGTCAGGCCACCCGTAGAATTAAGCTGGGCTCCCTTCCTTCCAGGACATGATTGCTGCAAGGCCCCCGAGGCCTCTACTCCTGATGACACTGTCTCTCTCGGGCACCTCTGGTGGTCTGGGAGTTGTTAGTAAGACTTTTCATAAGGAGTTTTACATCTCTGGAGATAAAGATCTTTTAAAAAGTGCTTACCTTTGGTCTGGTCTAAATCGAGTGTCAGTAGGTGGTAATAAAGACTTTGACAATGGGTCCATTTCATTTAATTCCAGGGCAAACTGTGTGAAGCCATAATATTGCTCATAGCCCTTTGGCATGGGATCTAAAAGAAAAAGAAATCATTCATCTCTAACTTGCCTTCCATTTACATTACATTTTAATTCCTTCACCTTTTTCATCTCAGATCAGCTATAATTTTTCTCTCTCAGCTCTAAATCCTCCCATTTCTAGTAAAGTATTCTGGCTAACAAACTGGTGGTGAATGTTCCTCTATAAATCTTTTTCTCTAGAAGTTTTCTTCTACCTACAAGGATCAGACCTCTTTTGTGTGGCCATATAGGGAATTCATGTAATGCCATTTAGTTTTTATACTGTGTAAGCTATAAAAATAATTTGTTACAGGGCGCCTGGGTGCCTCAGTTGGTTAAGCGACTGCCTTCAGCTCAGGTCATGATCCCAGGGTCCTGGGATCGAGTCCCGTATCGGGCTCCCTGCTCTGCGGGGAGCCTGCTTCTCCCTCTCCCACTCCCCCTGCTTGTGTTCCCTCTCTCGCTGTGTCTCTCTCTGTCAAATAAATAAATAAAATCTTTAAAAAATAAATAAAGAAATAAAATAAAATAAAAATAATTTTTTACAAAAATAAACACGTTAAGGGGCGCCTGGGTGGCTCAGTCGTTAAGCGTCTGCCTTTGGCTCAGGTCATGTTCCCAGTGTCCTGGGATCGAGCCCCGCATCGGGCTCCCTGCTCTGCGGGAAGCCTGCTTCTCCCTCTCCCACTCCCCTTGCTTGTGTTCCCTCTCTCGCTGTGTCTCTGTCAAATAAATAAAATCTTTAAAAAATAATAATAAAAACGTTAAAAAGAACCCTGGGTCCATTTTTTCCGGACGAACAAGACTCTCACTCTGGCGAATCCATTTTTCATTTAAGAGATGTCAAATCCTCCTGGAACTCTGTCTAGTTCCTAGAGTAGTGTGGAACCCATAGCAAGTGGTCAAGGTTATTCTTCTCTTCCATGCCTGCCCTTCTTTTTAACCAATTCTTGTCCCTCCAAATCTTACATATTTAAATTTAAATCTAGTTCAGCTGAAGCCAGGAGTAAACATGGGATTATACCAGCAGAAATGCTGCCTGATGTGAAGGGGACAGAGAAAATAGGACCGAATGAAGTAAGGCTGTTGGACTACTGCCATTCTACAGGATGGGACCATCCAGCTCTCCAGCTGCGAACATGTTGTTATCATTCAAGTAAAGGGAAGAACGAGTGAAGGTGATTCAGAGATCATCAGAGCTGCCCTTCCCACCACAGGCCCAGACTACACAGGCCAGGGGCGGGGGAGGCTGCCTCCACCTTTCAAAGGGTGGGGCCACTGCTGCAGTTTCGACCTGCCATGCTGCCACCACCCAGAGCCTTGGGGGCCTTGGGAGCAGGGCCACTGCCCCAGCGGATCCAGAGGGCGGGGCATTGAGCCAAAAATTATCATCTGCTGTCTTAGGATCTAATGGCATTTTTCTTTTTTTTTTTTTTTAAGATTTTATTTATTTATTTGACAGAGAAAGACAGCGAGAGAGGGAACACAAGCAGGGGGAGTGGGAGAGGGAGAAGCAGGCTTCCCGCCGAGCAGGGAGCCCGATGCGGGGCTCGATCCCAGGACCCTGAGATCATGACCTGAGCCGAAGGCAGACGCTTAACCGACTGAGCCACCCAGGCACCCCTAATGGCATTTTTTTTACTGGGTTTTGGACTTATCTGGTAGCCATCACCCCTTTCTTCTTTCCTATTTCTCCTTTCTGGAATGGGAATTATCCTACGGGTGTCCTGCCATTGTATTTAGAAGCACATTTTGGCTTCATGGGTTCACAGCGGAGATGAATTATACTTCAAGTCTTACCCATACCTGATTTAGATGATATTTAGCTGAGACTTTGGATTTTAGACTTTAGAGTTGATGCTGGAATGAGTTAAGATTTAGGGGGCTGTTAGGATGGAATAAATATTTTACATGTAAGAAGGGTGTGGTTTGCGGGGGCCAGGGGCACTGTCATGGGCTGAATGTTTGTATCTTTCCAAAATTCATATGTTGAAGCCCTACCCTTTCCTATGGCTGTATTTGGAGAAGGAGCCTAAGAAAGGAATTGAGGTTAAATAAGGTTGAACGGGTGCAGCCCTGATCTAGTGGCTGACTGCAAGCCAAGAACACGCTCTCACCAGAACCCAAATTTGCCAGCACCTTGGTCTTTGATTTCCCAGCCTCTAGAACTGTAAGAAAACACATTTCTGTTGTTTAAATCACCTGATCTGTGGTATTTTTTATAGCAGCCCAAGTGGTCTAATCCAAGTGTATTGCTCTAACTTGAATCCCAACTAAAAATCAAGCTAAAAATACCAAGTTTCCATATTGAGTAAACCAAATGCAGGCTAATAAAATCCACTCCTAGCCTAGCAGGAGTTACTCTCATGTACGAATACAAACACTTTCCCTGAACTATTCTGCAAACCCAGTTTTCCAAGCTTCAGGAGTCCTTTCTGTCTAATTCTAACTCTAATCCTCCATGTACCCTAGTCATGAGAATCGTAGCAAAGCTTCCTACTGTGCCTTCAAAAATCCAGCCCAGTCTCCCAACCACCGGAGTAAAGACAGTGGTTCTTCTTGAAGATGGGCCAGGGATGCTCATGGCCAAGGCAGAAACACAAAGTCAGTGAGCAACAACAACAAGCGTAACAGTTCACACCCACCATGTGCTTTGTCAAGGTGCTACTATAACATCCCAAAGAGGAAGGCAATTTTCATCTCTGATACATACTTTAAGCAAAGGACAGTGAGGGTCTCTCTGAACTTCTAAAGCTTGGAAGGTGGCCACTGGTGCCAATTCATTCTGGCTTCATGGCCATCCCTGGGACCATATATGGTTGCTACCCAGTGAAAGAGACACTGTTGGTTGCTTACCCTACATTTATTTCCCTTTCTTACTTGCTAATGGGAAACTGATCTGTTCATGTGGCATTGTGTCCTCCCTTGGGGGTGAATCTAAGCCCATCTGAATCTCTTCTGTCTACCCAGTTGCCCCTGAGTGGCTCAAGGATGGGTTTGGACCCACTTGAGGCTGACAAGACTTAATGATACATTTGCTGGGGAATCCTAGTAAATATTTCCTGAAAAAAAGAGAGACACAAGAGAAGACAACTCTTTTGTTCTCGCTTCTCTCCTGCTTAGTGACCTGTCACATGGGGATATGGTCTTGAATCATGATAAATATTTTACATCCATGAGGGGACACATCACTGCCGTATTGGGACTGGAGGATTGTGTCGTCAGTGGTCTGTGCTCTTGACAAAGGTAACGTTGCCTGTATAACAACCGTGGGGCCATCCAACCCCTTACTTGCTAAGTAATAGCACACATCCTAATGGTTTAAGATACTACTAGAATGGTTTTTTGTCTTATTTTGATCAGCCTAAAGCATACTAATGGTGGTATCTCAGAATAATCATTTATAATATGGCCAAGACTTAGAAATATACTTATCAGATTAGAAGATGGACAAAAGTCTTAAAATGTCTTGGGGGACATGTTATGAAGGTTTGGCTTCCCTAGCCCTCCCCATAGCTGCTTCCAGGGCTCAGTATTTTCTAGAATTACAGGAGAGATCAGAGTGGCTAATGGTATTGGGTGAATCTGGGCGACCCGTAACTTTATAGAAGCCCCAGGTCACTCTACTTGTCTAGTAACAGTTTTCTCTTTATTCGTTCTTACTCTAGAATGACCTCTTGTACTTCACTGCCACTGCTTCTCAGCGCCCAGGAGAGGCACAGGGGTGATGTGTGTAGCCTGAAAGACCTCCTCGGACAGAGTAACCGTGGATGAGCCATGGCTTTGCTCTGGGATGAAGAAGCCAGGACCTAGCAGACCACCTGAGGTGTTGGTGATAAGCATGAGGATGAGTTTGAGATAGGCCTAGTGAATGAAAGAGGGGCTGGTGGCTCGAACAGAGTTCAAAGCTGGTAGAGGCTGGAGATCCTAGAGGGCGGACATTGATGCCAGCCCACCCGCAGTTCCTCTGGCCATGCCCCCCGACCCCTGGCCCGAGGCTGATTAATCGGGGTACTGACTCGCTCTCCAGACACAAGCGGACGAAGAGGAGCCACCGCAGTAGATGCTTTCATGCCATTTCCCAAAGAGCCGATGCACCGCTTTTCCATTCTTGTCAAATACTGTACCTTCAATCTCACGGGCATTAGTGCTCCAGTATTTCGCCTAGGATTCAAATGAGAGTTAGCGGTTTAGTACTTTGGAGTCAACTTATTACAGATATTAAGAGAGAAACAAAAGTAAAGGAAAAAAAAAAAAGCCATAGGAATGATTCTACATTGCATATAATTTGCCAGTTCCGGGTTCTGGCTTTTTTTAAAATCATACTTTTAATTACTTAATAAAATTTAACATCTAACCCTTTATTTATTTATAGTTTGCAACACAACAATCAACATTTGTGAGAGATACAGGTTTTTCCCCCTACTTTTGTTACATACAACATCAGAAGGAAAGGCTCAGGTCTCACACATCGGCCAAGTAATGCGGTTGGCTCTTAAACCCCCCCCCCCCCCCCCCCCCCCCCCCCCGGAATAGCTGTTCTGTGGATGTCACCATGGCTCTATTACAATTTCAGAGAAAAGTAACTCATATATATTTTTTCTCGACAGGAACCAGACAGTCTTTTGTAAACCAATAAAGGAGGCTCCTTTGTAAAGCAACCAATTTTCTGTTTCTCCCATCATTTCTCCCCCAAACTAGATTTGTTCATCCAATCCACTGGAACGTGATGTGACCCATATTTACCCTGTGGATTGGTCCTGATCTGAGAGCAGCTCAGTCCAGCTCAGCCTTGTGGGTTTTATACAGTACCGCAAGCTGGCCAGCAGAGGGGGGTCGAACTCCCTAGAGTGGATGTTTCCCTGCCGAGTCTCCCAACTACCTGCCTGCCCTAAAAAATCTCTAGGAAAGAATGGAAGGCATTACTTCATAAATCAAAACTCCTAGTGCTATTTTCATCCAAAACAGAATCCGTATTTGGAAGCCAATAAAGTTGAGTAGCATTTTGGGGCCATATTCTGGTGGTTTGGTTTCCCCATTTTATGTCTGTGGGGAAGATGGGAGGAAGGACAGAGGACAGCAACATCACAGAGCTGCATCAGAAACATAAACCTGAGGTCTCTACTCACGTAAAAATGGAGGAAAAGGGAAACAAATGCTGTCTAGGTTCTTAAGTTTATTTGGAAGCAGGAGTCAGATTTTCTGTTACAGATACTTGCTGACAAATCCAATGCTGGCAATATGGTGGGATGCCACAGAGGAAGGTGGTGCATCTGGGAAGGGCTACATCTGCTTTCAGATTCTCTTTCAACACTGGGGGCACACCCAATGTTCTAATTCCCTCCTCTCTCATAGCCACAGAAATTGATCCTCTGGCCCTAAGTGTGTGAGTACCAGGTGGATGGTAGAAAGGGGACTCGAGCACATTTTCTTGGGGGGAGCTGCTGAGAAGCAGGTGCTCTCACCTGGACGGGGGCATATATCCCTACTCCAGGTTGCCTTTTCTTCTTTTTGCAGAGAGACTCCATGAAGTTTTCGAGGCAGGTTCATTTTTATTTCACCCCAAACACTATTATTAGCTTTTTATCTGTCTACATCCCAGTCTGAATTATAGGATATAAAAACGACCCCAGTCCACCTCTCCATAATGTCCCCCAGCAGCTATAGGTGGTGTGGAGAGGTACTGCATGAAATTCCACAATTAGAGCCTCATCTCTCTGCTTAGGATTTTGACCTTAATTAAATGCAAATACTCCTTTAAGACCATTTTAAATACATGAAATTTTTAAGGGCAAGAGGAATCTAAGGGACTCAAAGCACTTGGAAAGTTAAGCAGACTATTCCATGCTTTTGCCTTTGGCCAATCTGTTCATTTACCCTACGAATGTTCATGAGCCTTTCCACACATCAGCCTCCAGCAGTGAGCAAGATTAGATCAGGCTTTTGCTTTTCCAGACTCAGGGACAGTGAGGAGGGTGTGGGGAACAGAAAATGAAAATCCCCAAGTAAACCAACAGTGAGCAAGTTAACTCTGGGTGGGAAGAAACACTTTGAAGAAAATGGGATGTGACAGAAAGTGACTAAAAAGGCAGGGCTGATGACGGAAGGATCTGGGGAAAGGGATCCAAGCAGAAGGAGGGGGAGAGAGGAGAGCCAATGTGGTCAGAGGATGGTGGGGAAGGAAGGGGAGGAGGGGGTGGTGGGAGCTGAGACTGGAGAGAAAGGAGTGGGGGTGTGCGTGCACGCATGCAGACCTATGCACATATAGGTAGGGGTGTGTGCCTACAGCCATGTGTAGGCTTGTGTGTTCATATAGGTGTGCATGTGCGTGCGCGTGTGTGAACATATGGGGTGGGTGGGCAGCGCATACCACACAGGGGCTTGTGGGCATGGTCAGGAGGCAGGCTTTTGTACTGAGAAAGATGGAAGTTGTAGGGGGGGCCTTCTGTGATATACAGCATGACTTTTTTTTAAATTCTAGTAAAATATACATAACAAAATGTACCCCTTTAACCATTTCTAAGCATACAATTCAGTGACATTAAGCACATTCACAGTGTTGTGCAACCATTATCATGATATATTTCCAGAACTTTTTTCATCTTCCCAAACTGAAACCGTGTGTCCATTAAACACCAACTCCCATTCCCCAACCCCCCAGCCCCTGGTATCACCATTCTACTTTTTGTCCCTAGGAGTCTGACTGCTCTAGGTACCCCACAAGTGGGGTCATACAGTATTTGTCCTTTCGTGTCTGGCTTCTTACACTGAGCATAATGTCTTCAAGGTTCATCCATATTGTAGCATGATGAATTATGTTTTAAAAGGGTCCCTCTGGCTACTGCCTTGAGGATAGACCATAGCGGAATACAAGTGGAAGGAGAGAGGCCAGAGGGGCCATGGTCCTGATCCAGGTGAGAGACGTTGGGAGGGGGGACACCAGGGAGCTCCTGGCATTGTTTGTCCGATGGCACAAAGGGGAAGGTGAGACGTTCCCTGAGATATCCTGTGCCCTTGGGCCCCAGCTCTGCCAAGGCCTTTCTAGGGTCGAGCTCACGGGGCCACCTGGGTTACCTTTATAAAATTCACTTTGCAGTGGCAGGAGTCATCATTCAGGTTCTTGATGACAATCTCTCCGTAGTGCTCAATCCATCTCTGCCCACTTAAGATGTTATGGATGCAAGAGGTCACTTTGTTCCACTCAAAATGATCTCCGAAGCTGAAAAGGAGGAAACAGTGACATTAACAATTCCCAGAAGAGCCAGCAGCAAATGCAAACAAATATAGCTATTTAAAAAAAATAAGTCACAGGATGAATTACTCATTTCTTCATTTATGGAACCAACACTGACTGAGGGCCGAAGCCGTGCTGGGCCTCGTGAGCTTCCGCTCTCTGAGGAGACACGAAGGCACAGCGGGCCACAGCAGGCCACAGTGGGCAGGGTCAGGCACTCCGGAAGCTGCCAGGGATTTCACTAGAAGCTGGCGATCTCCTGGAAAAACCCATTCTCTCTTTTGACAGAGGAGAAAACTGAGAGCCAGAGGTGATTTGTCTAAGTTATCAGACTAGAAAAGGGAAGAGGCAATGGGGAAGGTGTGGTGATCTCACAATCTCTCTCTTTACACACACACATACATGAATACACACATCTATATGTGTACATATGTATACACGTGTGTGTGTATGTATATATATGCAGAGACACATATCTATCATATATAAATCTTAAGATACACATGTCTTGGGGCGCCTGGGTGGCTCAGTCGTTAAGTGTCTGCCTTCGGCTCAGGTCATGATCCCAGGGTCCTGGGATTGAGCCCCGCATCGGGCTCCCTGCTTGGCGGGAAGCCTGCTTCTCCCTCTCCCACTCCCCCTGCTTGTGTTCCCTCTCTTGCTGTCTCCTTCTCTGTCAAATCAATAAATAAAATCTTAAAAAAAAAAAAAGATACATGTCTTAAACCTTTTTATGATGAGTTAAGTATTCAGGTACTACTCACAGAGTCCTATAACAGTTATGAGGATAATGGTAATAAGACCAAACACTTAACATGGCGTAGGCTCTGGGCCAAGTACTTTTTTCAGTGCTTTACATATATTACCTGTTTAATCTTCACAACAGTCCTGCAGAGTAGGTGGTTTATTATTCCCATTTTATAGGTGAGGGAACTAGTGATCAGGAAGGTTAAGTAACCTGCCCAAGGATTTGCAGTTAGTAAGTGAGCACCTGAGTCCTGTTGGCCCCACCCTAGAAGCCACCCTCGAAGCCATTTTGCTTTATAAATGAGGATCAATAAACCCTGTAGGATCAAGATCATATTTTTCTTAAAAGGAATTTTGACAGTGAGGTAGGACAACAATGTTAAAGCAAAACTACCATTCTTGATTTCATTAGAAAGTGAAAATGAGTTTTTAAAAGCTTCTGTTCAGGGAACTTTGGTTTCCAGGTAGCATTCCCATTTGAAGGAAAGAAAATGTGAGCTTGTCAAAATGAGCTACATTTGAACTTACTGTCAAACCAATTAAAAGGAAAAAAAACCCAACCATATACTCAGCACCATGGGGTATAATGGGGATCCCATTCCTAAAGCTGTATCTTGGCCCTAAGTTCTGTGCAGTTCCCAACCACAGAAGAACTTACGCTGGCAGAGTCACATGGGTTGTGCCAATGGGAACAATTTCCATGGATTTGCCCCAGAATTTGTTTTTCCATCTCACATCTGAAATGAAATACCAATTAGCACATATTTAGCAGGAGAGCTACACAGATCAAAGAATTCTTAGGCTGGATAAATAATCCCTATATAGAACAATCACTTCATAATAAAATCCATTACATTATAGGATAACTTTTCATTCAATCTAAGTACCAACTGAGTATCTGGAACAGAATCGGAAAATTAAAATTGTAAGATAAAGTCCCTCTCTTGGGACTCACGGTATGAAAGGCAGACAAAAGTGAAAACAAGTAATGCTCAAACAGAGAGGCATGGGTTATAACTGAGTATATTGTAAGATGAAATGGAGCGAGAGAAGCAGGAATGACCAACACTCTTGGGAAAGCATTAGAAGAGGCCACTTAGGGGGCGCCTGGGTGGCTCAGTTGGTTGAGCGACTGCCTTCGGCTCAGGTCATGATCCCAGGGTCCTGGGATCGAGTCCCGCATCGGGCTCCCGGCTCAGCGGGGAGCCTGCTTCTCCCTCTGACCCTCTCCTCTCTCATGCTGTTTCTCTCTCACTCGCTCTCTAATAAATAAATAAATAAATAAAATCTTAAAAAAAAAAAAAAAAAAGAAGAGGCCACTTAGATCAGGCTTTGAAGAATAAGCAGGAGTTCACCAGGCAGAGAAAAAGGGATAGAAGGCATAAGACAGCTTGTTCAAAGGGAGAGAGGTATAAGAGAACAGAGTGTGCTTCTGTCCTATGGGTCTTGGATTGTTTAGAGAGAAGAGCAGAGAGACAGATTGAGTACAAAAACAGTGGGCTCTAGGAGCCAGGCAAAGAAGTTTGGTACGTATGCGCTGGGGGGAAATAAGATGTTTGTTTAGAGAGAAAACACATGTGATTAGATACAGACTTTGCAAAGACAATTGGGAGTAATACAGAAAATGGACCAGGAGCACAAGAGATGAGAAGCAAGGTGACAAGTTACAAGGCTGCTGCTGTAACTGATCAAGAGATAAGTGAGGATGAAGTGAACTAAGACAGTAGTGGATAGAGTAGAAGGGAATGATTCCAGAACCATGAAAGAAGTAGAAATAGAACTAGTTGGCAAATTAGATGCAGATTCTGAAAGACAGGGAGAATTTGTAGATGATTTCATATTTTTCTCACTTGCATAAATGGTGGCACCAATAGGGAGAGAAATAGAAAAAGAATAGGGTAGGGCACCTGGGTGGCTCAGTCGTTAAGCGTCTGCCTTCGGCTCAGGTCATGATCCCAGGGTCCTGGGATCAAGCCCTGCATTGGGCTCCCTGCTCCGCGGGAAGCCTGCTTCTCCCTCTCCCACTCCCCC
>NW_023270451.1:40622156-40684924 GCF_011800145.1 Mirounga leonina
AAATAAATAAATAAAATCTTTAAAAAAAAAAAAAAAAAGAATAGGGTAGAGAGCGCCTGGGTGGCTCAGTCAGTTAAGTGTCTGCCTTGGGCTCAGGTCAGGATCCCAGAGTCCTAGGATGGAGCCCCACATCGGGCTCCTGCTCAGCGGGATGCCTGCTTCTCCCTCTCCCACTCCCCCTGCTTGTGTTCCCTCTCTCGCTGTCTCTCTCTCTGTCAAATAAATAAATAAAATCTTTAAAAAAGAGAGACTAGAAATAGAATTTTAAAAAGGGATAGAAAAAGGATGGCAGAGATAGGTGATCCCTCTGACTGCTGCATGACAATACAGAGACCACGAGGGAGCAAATGTGAAAGCAGGGAGGCCAGTAGGGGGCCATGGCCATGATCCAGGAGAGTGATAGGGCTGGGACCAGGCAGCCCCTGGCCACATATACATGATTCCACTTATATAAAATATCCAGAATAGGCAAATCTATAGAGATAGAAAGTAGGTAAGGGATTGCCTGAGGATGGAAGAGGTTGATGGAAGTTGGGGTGGGGGTAGGTATTAGCTAAAGGGGTTGTTGTTGTTGGTTTTTTTTGGGTTTTGGAGTGATAATAAAAATGTCCTTTTTAAAAAGATTTTATTTATTTATTTATTTATTGATTGATTGATTGATTGATTGAGCTCAAGTGGGGGGAGGGGCAGAGGGAGAGGAAGAGAGAGAATTTCAAGCATATGCCACACTGAGCACAGAGCCCAATGCAGGGCTCAGTCCCACGACCCTGAGATCATGATATGAGCGAAAATCAAGAGCCATATGCTCAACTGACTGAGCCACCCAGGTACCTCTGGAGTGATGAAGATGTTCTTAAATTGATTGTGATGATAATTGGACATCTTTGTGAATATCCTAAAAATCATCCAATTATACCTTTTAATTAGGTGAATTGTATGATATACAAATTATAGCTCAATAAAGTTTTTACAAAAAAAAAGATAACTGTTTAAAGCAAAAGCAGTAATGATGTATTGTCGGGTTTATAACACACATAAATAAAACATGTCCACAATATGTGAAGTGGCATAGTATTACTTGAAGACAGACTTATGATAAAGATACATAACATAAATCCTAAAGTAATAACTAAAAAATGAAACAAGGAGGTATAGCTAATAAGTCTACAAGGGAGATATGATGGAATGATAGAAAGTACTCAGTCCAAAAGAAGGCAGAAAAAGAAAAAAAGGGAAACAAAGAACAGATGCAACAAAAAGACAACAAATACTAAGAGGCCACATTTAAATCCAACTATATCAATAATCATAATAAATGTAAATGGCCTAAGCAACATGATTAAAAGGCAGAGAAATGTCAGATTGGATTAAAAAGCAAGATTTGGGAGTTGTGAGCCTATGGGAATACGTGGGACTGCCCAGGAAAAAGGCTGATGAGGAAGAAAAGAAGGGGACTGAGGAGAAAACTGTTGTGTAAGGTAAGGAGCACACAGAAACTACTTGGAAAAAGTCCTTCTTGTTGCCTAATCCATTACTTAAAAATAATAATAAAGTGCTTACAGGGTCAATAACATTTAGCAATTAGAAGGTTACAGATCTTATAAGAATTATTCCCAGGGGGTTTCAGTGAACGTTAGAGATGTTTTTAATCAAGCTTCAATTCTAACCTTTAATGGCAAAGATTCAGAAAAAGTACTAAGGTATTTGTAACCTAACCTGGAATTTTGCCTCCAGAGAGAGGAACTGGGTGGCTGGGGACTAAGGTGGGGGAAGGAGCTTTTTTTTTTTTTTTTTTTTTTAACAAAGTGTATTTTCAAAACTCTTAAATTACATAGTTTTTTTTTTAAGGCAAAGGGGTAAATCAAGTGTCATCACTGTTAACAGAGAAAAATGCTTTAAAAACTGATGTGTGCTCATTGTTTGAAAAGCCAAGATGCTCAAATTTTCCTCAAATTGTACACTGTGCCTTTTGAATAAATATCTAAGTTAATAAAATTAATTAATCCATTTAGAAAATATTTGCAGTCTTATTTATTCTTCAGAACAACCCACCCTCTTCCAAAATCCAAACTGAAGAGAGACAACAACCCCCAAACTAAAAAAACTCAGCAATCTAAAACGTGCTGTTTAGAAATAAAATTAAAACTTTTCAAAAGCAAAAAGAACCCTGTTGTCTAGACTCTGATAAATACTTGTAAATATTTAATGTCTCTTGAAATACACAAGGCATTTCAAGTGGCTGTGCAATTAGAGAAAAAGTTACAGGAATAAATGGTGGTGGCCCAGACACAGATGAAGAATTTTTTTTTTTTTTTTTAAGGGCACAACTAAATTATCCTCCTGAATCCTTAATTATGAAGTAGACAAGTATCGGTAATTGTTCAGGGATGAGAGGCAAGAATACCAAGTGGAGCAGATCCATGCAACAAGGCCCAAGTCCAGGGTCCTACTTGTGATCTTAATAAGCACTTGCAGTAGTTCCTGAATAAAATAGATCTATAACATTACAAAAAATGACAGAGGACAAATACATGAGCACATTACCTTGCCAGAAAACAAAATTTCCAGACTCAGCGTGACAAGCAGAGATAGGTGGATGGTGGCTGACCTGATGGAAACAAAGGCCAGAAAACAAAAACTTAATTCACTTTTGTGTCTCGTGAAATCCATTCCTTCGCCCTTGCCTTGAGAGGTAACACAGTGTGCAGTGTCTAAGTGAATCAAAACTTTAGTTTTCCTTCAACAAACTGGTCCTCAAGAGGGCGCTCCTGATACAGTCAGTCCCAATTCGCTCAAGTTTGTCAGGAGTGAGAAGAAATCAGGTGCATGGAAGCCTCTTGAAGTACAGGAAAAACAGCCAAGAGGCAAATGTTGGGGATAGAGACACGTTTTGAAAGATGTAAAAACAAAAGCAGGGTCAAGCAAGGGCTGCCGGCTCTTAAACCATATAATCCGACACTGGCTACCCATGTCAAAATCTCTATTAGCTGTTGAGAAAGTACCTGCAAATGTTTTAATTAAGATATCAGATAATAAATATTTTAAAATGCTACCTCTGAGAAACACAAAAATATTCTTGGCTCAGCAGTTTTTGTTGTTTTGAAAACTCTGCATCACAAAACTCAGCCTCTTTTCAAATCCTCTATAAGACTGGTCTAAGACAATTTTTTTAAAAGAATAATGTTTCTATAAAAAAAAGAGCCAAGCAATTATTGAAGAAATGTTAGTCAACTACTAAGAAAAACATTTTATTCATTTTCTGTCAAGATAAAAAAATCTTGAGTAAATATGTAATTTTGTTCCCGGAAAGAGAATCCCCTGTAACGGAGACTGTTGCACATTTCCCTGAGTTTTGTCCCTGGGGTCATTACTTCTGTTCTGTTCACTAATGAAGAAGCTAAAGAGAAAATGGCTCCTGAGCTGGGTTTCCTCTTATCTCAGTAACGCAAGGCAAGTGAGCAGTGTACGTACCATGATTATAAATCAGGACCAGTGAAACCAGACTCATGCAGCCAGCAGCATTTCACAGTTTCTTTGATTTCGCTGGTTCTTAGCAAGTATCTTACATTTAGAGCATCCAGCCTAACTAATGCCTCCATTACACATGAGGAGACCAGAACCAGAAAAATTCAATAATGTTTCCCAAACACACCGACAGGGAAGAAACAGAGGTCAAACCCAGCATTTTCGGTTTACATCAGTGGTTTTCATTCAGTGGGGAGGTGACACATCTCCACTCACTCACCTTGTTCTGGACCCTCAGCTGTAATGAGGAACATGGTGTGAAAACCACTTGTATGTGCCTGTCACTTTAGGTGGAGAACTCTAGGCTAGGCTAGGCTAGGCTAGGCTAGGCAAGTCATTCCACATACACATTTAACTGATGGAATTTCAACTGTACCAGCTTGACCTGAAGAAAAGTAGAGACAAAGATTTCAATAGTCCATGTATCTTTCAGGTCTCAATGAACATAAATGCCAGATCTGATATGAGGTGGGAGATGCAAATTTGCTACCTGTTGGATGATTTTAGTTCCCACAGCCTCTTAGGAATGTGGCCCCTCTCTCTGTGCCTATGGGATTTTGCAGAGCAATTTTCACTTCCAGAATGGTTTAGAAGCCTAAGTCCTAAAATGCAACTCTCTGCGGGCCTTCATTGTCTTTTTTTCATTGAACTCCTTGGAGATACTTTATATCACAAAATGCTGCATCCCGGTTCCCCCTTCCTCCCCCACCAGCTCGCAGTGAAAACAGTGGAGTTAACTATTAAACCTTGGGATCATATAAAACAAAACCAGGGAAGACAACACCTGCACCCTACTTCTTCCTTCCCTCCCCCCCACCCCTCAGTGCAGCTGGTGAGGAGCTATGGAATGTGCCCCTTCCCCCAGAACGTAGGCATATTTTAAAGTGGATTATTAAAAGTAGATCATATTCGGGGCGCCTGGGTGGCTCAGTTGGTTAAGCGACTGCCTTCGGCTCAGGTCATGATCCTGGAGTCCCTGGATCGAGTCCCGCATCGGGCTCCCTGCTCGGCAGGGAGTCTGCTTCTCCCTCTGACCCTCCCCCCTCTCATGTGCTCTCTCTCTCTCGTTCTGTCTCAAATAAATAAATAAAATCTTTAAAAAAAAAAAAAGTAGATCATATTCATTCCCACAGAAACAATTGTAGTAAAAAATGTAGGGTTCACAGCCTTGATCAAGAATTTGGCATTTTATAGGTGTGGCCAAATCTGGCTACAAACGTCAAACATCAAAGCAAAATACAGTATATACAAACTATAAACCTCTTCTGCAATAACTTTAAATTCCATAAAACTGGGATAAATATACTACCCACATGAACTATAAAAAGAAGCCCTCTTATACCATAAAATATATATACGTCCCATAAAAAAGCACCTTCGACCTTTTAAAACTATTGTGTCAGATACATGAATCAGTGCTTAGCAGAATACCTTTACGTGGGTTCAAAAGCTGTTTTCTGGATGAATAAATCTCAACATTCAAATATCAGTGATTTTGGTTTTTTTTTTTTTTCTTCCTGGCTTAACTGCTTTTAAGAAGTTTACAAAGCTTCCCAGGAAGATTAAAGTGAAGTCTTATTTTTCTTTGATATATTTCCTCACAACAGGTATTTATTCATGAAACATTTCTAGAGCATCTACCGTGTGCTGAACTCGCATCAGGGAACAAGGGGGTGCTTCTGGAGCCCCAGAGATGTGGGTCTTAACTCGGCAACATCATCTAATGGCTGAAGGGCCTTGAGCAAGTTTTTAAGTCTTTGGGGCTGAGTTTCCTCATCTATAAAATAGGGCTAATCCCACCGGCTTTGCAAACAAAAAGATGACACATATAGAATTACAGGACCTTATGCTGGTATGAAGTGGGCAGGGACTAAATTTTAGCCATTTCTCATGAGTAGTATTTCCACTGAGTTACCATGGTGACCTTGTGTCTTCATTAGCCTTATTCTATAAATTGGGAAACAGGGGCGCCTGGGTGGCTCAGTGGGTTGGGCGACTGCCTTCGGCTCAGGTCATGATCCTGGAGTCCCGGGATCGAGTCCCGCATCAGGCTCCCTGCTCAGCAGGGAGTCTGCTTCTCCCTCTGACCCTCCTCCCTCTCGTGCTCTCTGTCTCTCATTCTCTCTCTCAAATAAATAAATAAAATCTTAAAAAAAAAAAAAAGAAGTAGCAATATAAGGCGGGCGCCTGGGTGGCTCAGTGGGTTGGGCAACTGCCTTCGGCTCGGGTCATGATCCTGGAGTCCCCGGATCGAGTCCCGCATCGGGCTCCCTGCTCGGCAGGGGGTCTGCTTCTCCCTCTGACCCTCCCCCCTCTCATGTGCTCGCTCTCTCTCATTCTCTCTGTCTCAAATAAATAAATAAATAATCTTTAAAAAAAAAAATTAGGAAACAAAGAACCTGTCCAATGCTACACAGTTAATTAGTGATGGTGGGGGTGCTTTAAGCTAAGGTCCTCTGATCTCAAATCCAGTGCTTTTTTCTTTATGTCCCAGTTGTCTCTCTATGGCTGCTCTCAGAGCCGGGCTCTGGTCCTCCCCCAAAGCCTCTACACACCATTAAGATCTCATCTCACGGATATCTGGACAAAGAATCTTTTGAGTCTGAACTTCCAATTTCTCTGAGTCTTTTTTATGTCATTGTAAAATGAGGTCTGAGAGTCCCTCTGACTTCAAAATGCTCTAAATCTAATATCTAATTCTCAATGTCTCTTCAAATCCTAGCATCAGCCAATTGGAAAAAGATTATACTAAGGCTTTGACTAACTCAAAGGTCCATTGAAAGGGGGTAATTCAAAGTTCATAATCTAATTTTTGCTGATGGAAATCTTTTTAAAATCTACTGGAATAGAGAATGATGAGCACAATCTAACCTGTCTTAGTGTTGGATTTAGTTGAGTTTCTATTCTCGTTACATCTTAACCCAGATGTAACCCAGAAAGGTATTTGATTTTGAGTCTGAACTGACCCAGCCCTGAAGCAGACACTGTCTGTCAGCTTACTGGATAAATCCAATTTAGATGGGTTTTTAGCATCCCTCTCTGCCTCCTCCTCTCCATCCCAAATAAGAGCAATTTCCAACTGGTAAAGATTCCCAAACATTCAGGAATTTAGTATATATGGTTCTTACTGTGCAGGTATTTATATGTATCTTTCTTTCTATAAGCCCAAAGTCAGTGAGTTCCCCTACTAGTTGAGAATTCCTGTCATTTATTTGTATATCTCAAGACTTTCTTCACCCTGACCTGATCATTTTTTATTTATGCTTTAAATGTACTTAATGTAAGAGGTGAATGGTATGGGGAGAAGCAGATGGGGAAAGAGTACATTTTAATATTTGCGTATTTGTGTGAGTATATCTTTTTCAGATTTAGAAAAATATCCCTTAAATACATCATTTCTGCAGCTGTCCAAAGACCTAACTATAGATTCTACCTAGTTCCTGACTCGCCTCCAACCTCAAAGGGCAGCTTATAGAAAAGAGGACGAGTGCAGGTTGAGAAATCGTGCAGGTGCAGGAGCCAGGTGAGAAATCCCATGGCACTCATCATTTACTGACTGCCTCTGATGTGTCCGGTACTGTCCTAATCACTGGGGATACAATACATTTTGGTGCAGAAGTGGGCGAGATAGATAAAGAAATAAGGACATAATTTGTTGGTAGTGGCAGGTGTTAAGGAGCAGAATGCAAGGCATGAGGATGGGGGGATGGTAAGTGGGAGTGCTATTCCAGACAGGGTGGTAGGGGCAGGACTCTCTACAATGGAATCGTCTGGGGCTAGAATAAATAAGGAAGTTCACCACGTGGAAAACTGGGAGAAGCGCATCCCAGGCAGAGGACACGGGCACTGCTCAGGGCTGGCCAATGCTCCGAATGTTTTAAGAGAGGCAGAAGGCCAGTGTGGCTGACGCTAAATGAGCAGAGGTGGGAGAGGCCTGCTCTCCGGGCTAGCATCTCAGGGGCTTTGTGGGGCCATGGCCAGGACTTTGGATTTTATTCCAAGTGACAGGGGAAATCATTGGAGGGTGTAGAGCAGGTGTTGCTCCTGTTTTGAAGCAATCGTTCTGGCTGTTGGGTGAGGAATTGGTTATGGAAACAAGAGGCCAGCTAATGAGTCTACTGCAATGATCCTAGTCATTGATTACATTGGCTTGGGCTTGGAGGCCAGCACCAGTGGGGGAGGCAGTGAAAAATGGCTGGCTGCTGATCAATAGGATATGGATTCTAAGAAAAAGCTATTAAGGATGATGCCAAGGATGCTGGCTGATTTGGGGGGAGAATGCAGTTGCACCAATTATTTTCTCTTCCCCCATGTTCAGAGTTTATCACTTGGTTTGACAAACCCATGGCTTCTCGCCAAAACCAGAAACAAAAACACCCATTGACAAGTGATGACTTGACCCAGAAGTGGAGAACTGGTTTAGCTGCCTTGTATTTGATCAATTGCTAGTTCTATTTGAACAGCCTGCATTTCTCTTCTGATAACCTCTTTAAATAAGATGCCACTTTAATCAGTAGTGACAAACTCTGCCTACTAGTAGATAAGAGAGCTGTTTTATCATGAGTGAGCATGCAGGGAGAGAAGTGATAGGTATGGTATTTATAAGTCTGTCCAAGAATGTATGTTCAGAGTTCTCGTGATGAGTAACAGAAAAGCAAGGAGGGCTGAGGCCAGGGAGCAAAGGAAAAAAAAAAGACTTCATTTGCATCTTTTATAGGTTAGTAACTTCCAATAACTCCATTTAGCTTTTCTGTCGTGAACTCTCAACAGTACATGGCTGGGGGAGGGGGACCCAGGGGGGCATAAATGGTTAGAACGACTCCAACAATGATCTGACAACTGAAGTTCCAGAGCCCCATCAGGAATGATCTCTTCTAGGTAACAGCTTAACTGCATAGCCTTTATATATAAAACCTTTCCCAAAGGTATAAAAAGAGAAGCAAAGCTAACTGAAATCAGTTTTCTGAACCACCCAGTCTCCAATGAAGCTCCAAACCAGTTGGTCAGCTGCCTGCCAGGGGGCAGGAGAACCAAGTAAGGAAGAACCTTTCAGCAGGACACCCAGTCCCTGAGGAGAAAAAGGAAGTCCTTTCTGAATTCCCCTTTTTATGAGCTTAGACAGCCAAGGCTGAATCACAGTTCTTGGCACAAAGCAAACTCCTCCCTGGAGAAGGTGGAAGAGACAGAGGGTAGAACACAGGAGAGGAATGTTTATGATTTACTCCTGAATGTTGCGTATTCACAAAGGCCATACCCCAGACAATAATGGGAGCTGGGAACAAAGTCCTACCCGAGTTTGGTCTAAGTGACAATGGCAGGCCAAGTCCCATCCAATCAGCATACATAACACTTTTTTCCCATTGGCAGCCAATGACCCTGGCAGCTCTGAGCACAGTAACTACACCTACAAGAGACCCCAAGAAAGGTGAGGGAGGGAGGCCACTGGAGTCAAACAGCGGGCACTGAGAAAAGTTAATGCTCTAGGCCTCAGTTTCCCTGCCTCTAACTGATCCTCACCTCACCTGCCACACAGCGGTATTTTGAAGATCAAATAAGATCCTGAGCAAGGTTGAAAAGCACAAAGGACTCTGCAAACCTAACGGTTATTGTTGTGAGGAAAATTTGAACAGCAAATGCCTTCGCTGGTCTCTGACTGCATGAGTCATTTTGATGGTGCATTTTGGGGTCTTTTAGGTAAGAGACAATACAGAGGAGTGAGCTGTGATGGAGCCAAACTCTGTGAAGAAGCGATTACTTCAATGTCTTTGGCCACTGACCACTTCGAACAACCACATCCCCACCCAAACCACAAAACAGCATCCAGAGCCTTGGAGTAAAGGATAGATGTAGATTTTCAAATCTCAAGAACTCCATAGAAGAGCCGAGTTACCCTAGTTTCCTTCCAGGTCCTTTCACTTGGATATATGGGTTCCATCAACATCCTCATTAGAGTAAAATCCCACCCAAAATATTAATTTGGGAGTCCCAGCCAGCTTATTACATTAGTCATTCAGTAAACTTGACTCACCGTAGAGAGGTACAAGAAAGCAAAGAAAGCCTCAAACTCTGAAAGTTAATGCATGCTGCTGGAGTCAGGCTGCTCCATAAAGGTAGGACGCCTCCTGGGCCAGAAGCAGAAAGAGCCACACTGGCAGGTACCAGCATGCAACATACTAAAAGCCCAGCGCGCTCCGTCAGCGTGTGAAATTAGAAGGTTTTCACGCACAATGAGTCAGCAGGTCAGCATAAGCAAGGCTGGGAGAGGGAGTGCAGGAGGCTGAGGTGTTGTGTCTCCTGGTGGCCAGGAAAGGGAGAGCCCTGGCCCAAACCCCTTCCACTCCTGGCACAGTGGGCAGCTGAGCACCTCGAATTCAACAGCCACCTCTCCTTCTCATTCTACACTCACCTGGTGATGAAATTCTGGTTTCCCAAGTAATCTGTTTATGGAGAAAGGATGCCTGGCCATGTGATCAAGGCCTTCTGGTCCCCAGGACAGGTCTATTTTTTATAATAAATGCATAGAATAGCATCCTAGTTTATACGTCAGTTTCTTAAAGGCTTAGCTAGGGTGACTCTGTCCTTGGGAGACTCATCCATTCTTGGGTGTAGTCAAAGAACCAACTATCTGAGGCCATAAGGCTAAATTCCAGGCAGATGAAGTGGCTCCATCACGATCAGGACTGGTGGTACCACATGGCTGGCTTTCTGTCAGAGACTCAGAAGGGACAGTCTGCCCTTCAAACCACTTGAATTAGTAGAATAGATATATCGTATTTACTATTCTTAACACTGCATAGTAAAAAGAATTTTAAGAGTTGCCCCTGAAGATGAGAGCAATAACCATGTACAGAATGTTTACTGTCTTCAGTGCAAGTATTTTATATCTTAGTGTAGTATTTCACTTGGGCCTGATTACAACCTAGGAGTTAAGCATTATCATTCCTGTTTTAGAGATAAAGACACTATTGAGGCTCAGAAAGTTTAAGTAGCTTATACAAGGCCACACACAGAGGAAGTGATGGGGTGAGGGTGTGAGAGCAGGTCTCCATTATACCCAGCACACCCTATACTATTAACAATAACCAGATCTCTTTCTTGCTTATTTCCTGGGGATCCATTTCACGGAACCAAAGACTGAGTTATGTAATGCTCTTTCTGTCTTTGTGCACACGTGTCTAGGAGCTCTGCTTTCTCTCTCGGCCACCATTGGAGGTGCGCAAGCAGATCCTGTATTTGGCCCTGCCCTGTCAGGGGCTCATGGGATGGAAGCTCAGCTTTACACACAAGCTCACGTTACTACTCTTTTCTTCCACCATTCATCCTCTCCGGATTGTCTGCTGTAGTCTGGGCTATTTTGGGCCGTTATTTTTTTACATGAGTGCATATAATGCCATGGTAACCAAATTATATTTTCATTTATTCCCATTCCATTTTAGCTTTAGTATTTAAATAACCCAGTTGAATTTGAATAGAATTATCTTCTGATTTAACTCTCACTTCCTCAATATCAGTATTTAATTTGTTTTAGCTTCTAAATGGAAATCTACTAAAAATGTGCTTTGGGATTATTATATATTCCTTTTCCTTTGAGTTTCAAAGAACACTGCTTGTCCTTGACAGTGAAGACCAGCATCCTCCTAAGTCTCTCAGCTACACCGCCTTTCCTTTCCTACCCCCCAAATGCAAATCTTTTGATAAAGGGGGCAGCAAGATAAGAGGAAGGAAAATAATATGCTAGCATCCCACCCATTTTTCCTCAGTTTTCTAAGAACTGCGAGGAGAGAAATGTATCAAAGCAAATGTGTTTAATGTTCCTAGGCTGACATTTAAGGATATGCGGAGGGTGGACATGTTGGGTCGTTGTTTTAACTAGGGGTGAGAGGATTCTTTTTTATTTTCGGTATCAGTGCATCCTATCTTAGCTGAACAATTCCTTATTGACAGATACTTGGGATGTTCCCAATATCCCACTATTACAAACTGGTGTCATGCATTAATCATGACTGCAAACACTCATGTAACACTTCATCCTCCATGTACCAGACACCGCGCCGAGTGTGTGGTAGAAAGTATCTCATTTAATCATCACAAAACCATCTGAGGTCTGTATCACTGTCATTATTTCCACCTTAAAGAGGAAACTGAGGCACAGAAAGGTTAAGTAACTTGCCCGGGGTTACAAACCTGGTGAGAGGTAGAGCTCAGATCTGAACCTACGCTGGCTCCAGAGACCCTGCTCTTTCTTCTCGAGTATTATTATCGGCTAATGCTTAGGTGGGAAAGGCTCATGGAACTTCAAGGAATGCAGGCTACGGAAGTATAAAGGATGTCCCTCCATCAGATGAAGACAGGCATTGTCTGACCCCAGCTCCCATCCCACCGCAGTCTCCCCGCACCCGGAACAATGCTGGGTATGAGTTACATTCTCAAGAAATATTTACTGATTGGATGAATAAATACATGAATGAACTCAAGAATAATGTCTGTAGTTGGTGCTACCCATTTTGATGGGAGCATTCATATTCTAGAAGGACAAGATCAATGAGTAAGGGTGCACACTTGAAACCTTTAAATCAGTTTGGGCAAATGCTTCATCCTTTGCAAATTTGTCTCGCTATGGCTCCACACAAGAGGGCTCCGTCGATGCCTACGGTCAAAGGCCTGCTCCACCCTGCTAGTGCCCTCATGCTCATGCGGGTGGTCAGGTTCCAGTGCAAGGGAAATCGTTCCTTCTCTTTATGTGTAAAAGCACTATAATTATCTCAGCTGCTTTAAAGCCAGTGAAAGGTGGACAATAAATATTTCAAAAGCACATGTAATGGAAGGAGTAAGCGACTCCTCCAGGGCAGGTGGATAAAAAGGGTGTATGCAACAAACAAAAAGGGTATATATCCACCTGTTCCGAAAAGAACCGGAAGCCTTTGTCCTCACGGATACACTCATATGTCTCTCCAAGAAGAGGATTAAAGGGCTTGCTCCCAGCTCGGAAGTAGCTAGATGCATACGCCGATACGGCAAAAGCTGCCACGTATACCTGAGGAGGGAGGAAAGAACTTGATTATTTTTCTGTCACCGAGACATTTTTTTACAAAGCCATGAACAAAATAAAACCTTTATTTCTCTCTTTATGGGTTATTTTGGAAAGCCAACAATCTGTCTCTGGTTTAGAGACAACCGAACCAACTTTGATTCACAGCGGCAGGGTTAAATAAAGTTCAGTTTGGCCCAGAGACAAATGAAGCAAACATTTGCGAATGGCCCGTCTGCTCTGATGCCAGTTGGGAGAGGCTTTCAAGAGGGTGATATTTATCAAGTGAGCTACCCTGTTTTCTTCGAGCTGTTAAGCTAAGTCCAGTACCTCTAACCCTGATAATCAGGAAGGAGAGAGAAGAAGAGCATTAAAAAAAAAAAAAAAAAAAGAAAGAAAGGCCAAATTTCCCTCAAAATTCAGGAAAAGCAACCATTCCTAGCTGGATGCCGTGGAAACCTACAAGCTCATTTTGACAAAAGAAAATCTGTGATTGTAATTTCCTGAGTTTCCTGTAACAAGCCACAGGACAGGGCACGGTGCCTTTGAAAGAGTCTTGGCTTTTCTGGGAGAAAAAATGAAAAATCAAAAGGCAAAGGAAGGAAAGACTACAGATAAACATGATATAAGCACTCACTGTGAGGCTCTCAGCATTTTTATCAGTTCCCCTTTCAGGGCACCAAAGAGACCCATTATTTTTCTTGTCTTTTTTGGGGGAGCGGGTACAAAACATTGAACCTAGATAGTGATGGCAACTTCCCCTTTCTACCAGTGAGTAACAATCTCAATGCCTCCCCTTCCCAGCACATTTCATGAGGTTTCTTATACTGGGGGTGGGGGGGAAGCTGAGCACCTTTCATGAATGTTCACTAGTCACACAACTTTTCTTAAGCCTTTTGCAAATAGGACCCACCTTTCCACTCACACTACAGAATACTGTAGAACATCTGGATGGCTGGGCGCCTGGGTGGCTCAGTTGTTAAGCAACTGCATTCGGCTCAGGTCATGGTCCCAGGGTCCTGGGATCAAGTCCCATATCGGGCTCTCTCCTCTGCGGGAAGCCTGCTTCTCCCTCTCCCACTCCCCCTTGCTTGTGTTCCCTCTCTCACTGTGTCTCTCTCTGTCAAATAAATAAATAAAATCTTTAAAAAAAAAAAAAAAAGAACATCTAGATGGCTTATAAAAACCAATTCAGTATGCTCAGTTCTGTCTTTGTTCTGGAAATCTGGGGTCTCTTCCTCTCTTTGCTTCCCCATATGTTGGTTACCAGTTAAACAGTAAGCTCACATTGCCTCTACGGAATGTTGAATCAAGCCTGAATCACCTTCACAATTTAAAATAGAACAGAATCTGGTGTCATTCATAACGCTGGGGGCAGAAGGGAGGGAGGGAGCAGGCACAATGAGGCAGCCTGAGAGGGATCCTATGCAGGGGCATGAGCTGACCTGCAGGGCAGTGAACAACCCACAGCTATGGTTCTTGTGCAATGCCTTCCTGTCCTTTCCCTTCCAGGTGCATTGTACTGGAATGCAAAGCCTTCCCTCAAACTCCTTCTCCAGGTCAAGTCCACCAATCTATCAGCTGACATCCTAAGGGTGTCTAAATCGCCACAAGAATGAAACACCATGAAGAATATTTTCATCTTCGAAAGACATGTATCATATGATCTCACTGATATGAGGAATTCTTAATCGCAGGAAACAAACTGAGTGTTGTTGGAGTGGGGGGTGGGGTGGGAGGGATGGGGTGACTGGGTGATGGACACTGGGGAGGGTGTGTGCTCTGGTAAGCCTTGTGAATTGTGCAAGACTGTTGAATCTCAGATCTGTACCTCTGAAACAAATAATGCAATATATGTTAAGAAAAAAAAAAAAGAAGAAGAAGAAGGTAGCGGGAGGGGAAGAATGAAGTGGGGGAAATCGGAGGGGTAGACGAACCATGAGAGACGATAGACTCTGAAAAACAAACTGAGGGTTCTGGAGGGGAGGGGGGTGGGAGGATGGGTTAGCCTGGTGGTGGGTATTGAGGAGGGCACATTCTGCATGGAGCACTGGGTGTTGTGCACAAACAATGAATCATGGAACACTTCATCTAAAACTAATGATGTAATGTATGGGGATTAACATAAGAATAAAATTTAAAAAAAATAAAAAAGAAAAGAAAAAAAAAAGAATATTTTCATCTTCAAAGTCAATTTTTTAAGAAAAGAGCTGTCCACAAATGTTGACTTTCCACCCTTGCGTTAGAAGGGCGCCTGGGTGGCTCAGTCGGTTAAGCGACTGCCTTCGGCTCAGGTCATGATCCTGGAGTCCCGGGATCGAGTCCCGCGTCGGGCTCCCTGCTTCGCGGGGGGTCTGCTTCTCCCTCTGACCCTCTTCCCTCTCGTGCTCTCTGTCTCTCATTCTCTCTCTCAAATAAATAAATAAAATCTTAAAAAAAAAAAAAGAAGCTATTTGCCTCCCTTTGTTCAGCAGAAATTCTCTAGGAAAGAGTAACAAAGAAGATAAAAAAAACACACAGAGCTTGTTTCTGCTCTCCTACTCTTATTATCATTAGTATCAAGAAAGTCTCTTTGACGGAGAAGTCCCCGGAGACTGTGGAACAACATGGGATGCCTCTCTCATCCACAGCCAGATTTCCCCTTCATCTTCAAATTACTAACGTAATGAAGTTTTAATAAGGGTCAAAACTATGGAAGGCTTAGAATTTTAAAAAGAATGGTGTCCTCCATCACTGAGAGGATGACTTAGGGTCAGGTCCCTGAAGCCCAGGGGCTGCGCCGACTCCAATTTAGCCCATCAGCAAATGCCCAGGACAGAGACTGCATTCGGGGAAAGACACTGAGGTCCCAGCCGCCCATACAAACAATGGCCTTACTGTGGAGCAGGTAACACAGGAGGGAGCCAAGAGAGAGAGGGACACTCAGCTAGTCACAGAAAGGGCCAATTTGACTGTCATCTGACCACCAGGGTCCCTTATCACCACCCCACAAGACAGGGGAAAAATGAGAAACACCTGGGGGCGCCTTCGCGGGACGACCCATCATGGGATCAGAAGTAATACTGAGTAGCGAACAGAAGGTGAATTTTTCTAAGAGAGTTTTTGTTTTGTTTTGTTTTGTTTACTTACTCTATAGAATAAGAGTGGGGGGGGGAACAATCATCTTTCTTATGTAAAAACCTCGACTACAAACGTTATTTTCAAAAATCTAGTTGCTTGTGGGACCCCAAAATAAACAAAAACATTCTCAGGGGAAATTCACCCTGGACAAGAAAAAAACCACTTGAGAAATTAAATTCTGTCTACCCGGGATAATAAAAAATAAACATGCAGACAGCCCTCAAGACATGTTGTCCAGTCAGGCATATCAGAACAATCACTTGTAAGGTTCTGGAGAAAAAGGAAGCGTAAAACCACAGAGCAGAACTACCCAGAGGCACCAACTGTCACAGAGAAGCTCCCCCAAAATGGCAAATCCTGACACATGATGGAAAACCGCTGGGCACAGGGGAACTAGACGCTGGTGAGAAATGAGCGTGTCTGCACAAGAATCCAGAAGACACAAGGCAGAGCCCAGAGCTTGGCTCTGCTCGGCTTAGCACCGCTGGGCCCCCGGGAGTGGCCTGCTGGCGGCTCGGGCGCAGGGGCAGGACCGCCCCGCTGGAAGGTGAACTCCTCACCATCCTTTCCAAGGCGCTGGGGATCTGTGCGGCCTTGTCCAGAAGCTCGCTGTATTCCAGCTCCTCGCAGAGCCGCTGCAGTGTGTTCAGGGGCTCGTTCAGCTCCACCGGCATGGCCACTTTGGACAGATCCTTCCCGATGTTATTCCGCAGGATGTTCCACAAGCTGATCGTCCTGGCGCTGGGGCACGGAGCCGGCAAGCAAGTTCTTCGTTTGGACTTGGCTTCTGCACCACTTTCGAGCAAAGGTCCTGAAAGGGAAATCAGCCTCGTGGTTTCCAGAAGACTTTTTATTTTATTACTTAAAAAAACACAGAAATAGGGCGCCTGGGTGGCTCAGTTGGTTAAACGACTGCCTTCGGCTCAGGTCATGATCCTGGAGTCCCGGGATCGAGTCCCGCATCGGGCTCCCTGCTCGGCGGGGGGTCTGCTTCCCCCTCTGCCCTCTGCCCTCTCGTGCTCTCTGTCTCTCATTCTCTCTCTCTCAAATAAATAAATAAAATCTTAAAAAAACAAACAAACAAACAAACAAACAAACAAACAAAAAAAACCACAGAAATAAAACCTGACCCAGCAAGTACTCGATTCTACTGTTAGTCTCAGTTATCTAGGACTGAAAGTCAGAAAATTAAAGAGTTCCGTGCAGCCCAGCTGAGCACCCAAAATTACACGCGCTAAAACTCGTGGACTTTATTCACAGGGAGGTCTTCAAGTTCCTACTCAGAAGCTAGTGCCTCATAGCTTAAACACACTTAGGATAAAGCTGGAAACTGGATTTCTATGCTCGGAGCAGTTACTGTTTATACCTTTAAACTCTTTAGATTTTTATTTATTTTAAAAATTTTTTTTGAGTAGGCTCCATGCCCAGCGTGGAGCCCAATGTGGGGCTTGGATTCCTGACCCAGAGATCAAGACCTGAGCGGAAATCAAGAGTCAGACGCTTAACAGTTTGGGCCACCCAGACACCCCTAAACTCTTTAGATTTTTTAAAAAGCACTTCAAGCTCTGATTGAAAACTTTTTTTTTTAAGATAATCTTTTTTTTTTAAAGATTCTATTTATTTATTTGACAGAGAGAGACAGAGCAAGCATACAAGCAGGGGGGCAACAGAGGGAGAAGTAGCTCCCTGCTGAGCAGGGAGCCCAAAGCAGGACTTGATCCCAGGACACCGGCCAAAGGCAGTCGCTTAACCGACTGGGCCACCTAGGCGCCCCTGATTAAAAACTTTTAAACCCTTGGGACTCCTGGGTGGCTCAGTTGTTAAGCGTCTGCCTTCAGCTCAGGTCATGATCCCAGGGTCCTGGGATCGAGTCCCACATCGGGCTCCTTGCTCAGTGAGGAGCCTGCTTCTCCCTCTCCCTCTGCTGCTCCCCCTGCTTGTGCTCTCTCTCTCTCTGACAAATAAATAAATAAAAATCTTTAAAATAAAAACTTTTAAACCCTTTTTAAAAATCACTTCAAATTCTGATAAAAACAATTATGTTTATTACAGAAAAATGGAAAGGGAAATAAAAGTCTTCCATTATCCCACTACCCACAAATAGTAGCTGTTTGTATTCTGGAGTATTTTCATGTAGTATTTTCTCCATCCAGAGCTCATATAACACATCTAGTTTTATGTTCTGCTTATTCCCTTAACTGTTTTTCCATGCTATTCAATATTCTTCTAAAACATTATGTATAATGACTGTAAAAAAATTCCATGCTATGGATATGCCGTAATCTACTAAATCATTTCTCTATTGTTGGACTTTTAGATGTGTTTCTATGTTTTGCTATGATGCAAAAAAAAAACCCAAGTACTGAATATTTATATTCTTAAGATTTGATTATATCTCTGAGTATTTGCTTAGGATATATAGACATGGAATTACCATGTCAAAGACTATAAACATTTTTAGACATTAGAGTCATATGATCAGATGGCTCCTCAAAAAAGCTGTATCAATTTCCTATTTATCAGCAGCACACGTGTGTCCATCTCTTGAGATCTTTCTGGGCTTATCATCATTTTTTTCAATTTTTGGCAAATTGTTGGGCGGACAGTATTATTTCCTTGTTTTAACTTCCATTAAAAAAATTCCTAGGGGCACCTGGGTGGCTCAGTCGTTAGGCATCTGCCTGCGGCTCAGGTCATGATCCCAGGGTCCTGGGATCGAGCCCCGCATCGGGCTCCCTGCTCCGCGGGAAGCCTGCTTCTCCCTCTCCCGCTCCCCCTGCTTGTGTTCCCTCTCTCACTGTGTCTCCCTCTGTCAAACAAATAAATAAAACCTTTAAAAAAAAAAAAAACTCCTAGTGTGATTTGGAATGCTTTCATAAACACTTCTTCTTTTCTGAATTGTCTGCTTTCCTACTTATATACTAAGATGTATTTTTTTGTTTGTTTTCATATTCATTTTACAATCAAATCCCTGTTTGGCATTTATCTTTAAATCTGGTCCATGTGGTTCATTGATGAATAAAACATTTAAATCTACCAGTCTTTTTCTTTGTGACACTTCCTTTGGCTCAGGCTCTGACATTCTTTTCCCATCCCAACTGAGCCTATTTTCAAACGAAATCTCATCAACATATGAGAAAGGGGCATTTTATTTGCATATATTTATCTATTAAAAAGAAATATTTAACATTTACTCATTGTAAAGCCAGTTGCTCTGAATAAAGAGGCTGTTTTAATAAACAGAGAAGTATGAAACTGGGGTCACACTTTGCAGTCTTATGTTAACCCAAGCATCCAATTAATTGTTGAATTTTTTTAAATTGTTTGACATGAGCAAAAATCTGATTTACCCAACCGAACAGCTGCAAATGAAAGTAGTTTTTAAAAACAGCTCTCTATGTAATCTCAAAATACTTTCTCTGATTACACTAATCTAGATTTTGAAACAACAGTATATGATGACTACTATCAATTAATGACCAATATCTATCTAGTTTTTGCTCAGCAGGTCTTCAAGAATTTTACATATATTACCTTATATATTTTTACATATACTTTACATATATCATCTCTTAAGTAACTTGACCTAGAACACAGTACCAGTGAATGGCAGAGCTGAGGTTAACCAAGGAAACCTGGTCATGAATCTATATTCCTAAGCCCTGAACCTCCCATAGCACCCATTACAGTGACAGATCCTAGTATTTGCCTCCTGATTTGGGGAGGAAAAAATCAATAGGAAGCACTCTAAATATCTAGCCTTTACTACGGGCTCAGAAAAATTCTCGTATCATTAATTATCAAGAACTTGATTTAATCCCTATTTCCTTTTGTAGGCAAAAGTGTGTCATAATGTGCAAACATTATTTCTACATCCAATCTTTTCAGTAGAGTACTGAGGTTTAGAAGTCTCATCTTCAACAGAGACAGTTAAACGGGAGGACACCTATTTTTACTTCTAAATACTGCTGAAAAAGAAAGCTGGGTTTGGCCTAGTGTTTGTTCAAGCCAAGACAATGTGTTGGTCAGCATTCCAGCAAAATGGCTGTGGAATAAGATAGAACCAGCCTTAGCTTCAGTGCTTTTCCTGGCTGATGTCAACTCAGCACAGCTCTGGTCTTAGGTTCTGGGGCAAGTCTTCTGTTTCCAACTATGACCTCTGAACCCTCTTTCCCTACATTCCTCTTGGCCCCTAGCTAAGGCCTCAAAGAGAATGAGGACTTCAGCATTTGTCTGACTTCCTCATGCACGGCCAGAGTGCCATTTTAGTGTGCGTGCTGTTTATCAAGGGGATGTGATGTTTCTTCATTTCTCTCTCAATTCATCTCCTTGTTTTTCTAGAAAAACAAGTAGCTCCTATATTATTGGCTTTCTCCTTTGAACCATTATGGTTTGCAGACTTTTTCACCAAAGGGTTCATTTCTCCAGAAACATTTCAAGCAAGATAGAATGTAATGAGCATCAGACTTTTAGCAGGTCTGATGCTGAAAGGATATTCTGCCAGAGAATGGTAAAATTACCTGCCTTTTTTGTGGTCCCCAGAGAGTAGGTTCTTTGGCATCCAGATAACAACTCATATTTCACACATACTTACTAACCTGAGAAGTACCAAAATAGAAAAAGCACCGACATGGTCCCTCTCCTCTGGGTAGATATGGAAATAGGTAGTGCCCTGGGTATCCAGTACGTGACACAGATAAACCTCAAGACCCGAGACGTACTGAGTACCAGGACTGGGAATATTTGATGGTACAGGATCCATGCAGAGAACTGTCCAATGGGCTGATTCTTCCTAAACAGACTTCCTAAATCAACGCTGTTTGGGGAGACACTCTGGATACCCCACGGTTCAAACTAACATTTCCTGGGCATCATTTTGCTCTTGGGATTAACCAGTAATAAAGACTTGACAACCCCATCCTCCCTTCTAGGAGGTAGCAGTTACTTTTTTTTGGTTACTTTTAAATGTGTTATCTTGAAGAATCTATGGCTAAATTACCACTTAGAGGGGTGCTTGGGTGGCTCAGCCAGTTAAGGATCTGCCTTCAGCTCAGGTCATGATCCTGGAGTCCTGGGATTGAGCCCCACAGTGGGGAGCCTGCTTCTCCCTCTGCCCTTCACTCTGCTCGTGCTCTCTCTCTCTTTCTCTCTCTCAAATAAATAAATCTTAAAAAAATAAAATCTTTAAAATCTTAAAAAAAATAAAAATAACCAGTTAGACCAGACTTTTTTATTACATGATCCCTATAAAATTCCTAAATCATGAAAACTACTAGGTACCTAAAGGCAAAAACCTATATTGTAATATGTTTGCAGAGAGAATATTTGACCATTATCAGGGGTCTCTGTTGGATTAATTTTTGTTATTTATATGATAATTAGTATACATTCACTTTATAAAATAGAAGTTTTCATGAGCAGACAAATTTATTTGAATGAATACATTTTTCACACGTGAGTGCTATCTCCCCACCTAGATTATATAAACCTCAAGGGTAGGGAGCATGTCTTCTCTTATATAGTATGTGTTACAGTTCAATGCCTGCAGCAGATACTCTATATATGCTTGTTAGTATTGTGTGAAGATGCAAGCTTTCAGATATCATATAATTTACATCTTACCCAAGGTCTGTCTCTCATTATCTAAGTCATTACTGAGATTGTCTAAGGAAATGTTATCACTTATGTCACTGACATAGGAGTCATCTTCAGAAATCTATGGGGAAAAAAACATACATTAGAGAAAGAGTAAACAAACCAGATTTTCATCAAACCTTTAATCCAAATCATCAAACATCTTGAATCCCACCATTACAAACCTACAGAAATAGGGTTGTTTTCATAGAGGCCCATACACCGGTCTGCCTCGAAGGTGTTCATGATAAACACCTGTTATTAAAATTTTTATACTTTCTTGACCAGTTATCCCAAAGGAAACATAAATAAACTCAAGACTATAGTTATTACAGAAATTCTTATTAATTCAGACTGCATTTCAGAATTTGTTAGTGTTTGCATAGAATGAGTTATAATTTGTCTTTTAACCATTTGTGAAAGAAAAGAATCTTCTATGGAAATTAAATAAGATTAGTATTTCTATACTAAAGGGGTAAAATTATCAATTTGCATTTTCACAAGTAATGCCAACTATGATACTTGCTTATTCAGGAAAGTACGATTTTTATGCATCAATATAAAACAGTATTATTATATATTATAAATGAATGATAATAGCCATATTATAAGAATTATAATAATATAATAATGGCATGTTATAAATTAATATTGGTAAATTCACTCATTAAAAAAAAAACAAGATGCTATTTTCTGGCCCTGTGGTAGAAATGACTAGTTAATAGTTAAAATGATTAACAAGTAATTGAAAAGAGGTACAACAAATCAAGTAACAGAAATGAGGAAGTACCCAACACCTACTTTTGCAACCTTTCCCTAAGGTCTTGTATCTTTTTGTGTTTTTGGGGGTAGGAGTTACAAGAAGATCCTCAGAATGTAATGGTAGAGAGAGGCCATTTAGTTAAGCATTTCTAAAGATGGGTATTTACTGAACGAGTAAAGCAACAAAAGAGATTTTGAGGCACCTAACTGAAAACAGTGCTCAAACCTCATTTTCTGAAGAGCTTGGAGATAACAGAACTTCCTGTGCATCAAAAAACTCCGAAAGGGAGTCAGTGATGGAGAGTCTACTCTCGTTGGAAAGCTGATGGACCAGAGCTCGGCTGTCATCTCTGGAGTTTTCCTGTTTGAAACACAAACACAAAATTGCATATAATTAGAAACAGTCTCAAGAGAAGCAAAATAAACAACTGATTTCATTGCACGATACACAAGGTCACAGGCGCATGCAAACAAGCAGCTCAAAGCAGAGGTCAGCTCCCAAGTTGAGGAGAAGCAACCTCACACAAAACAAAATGAAAAACAAAGGTCTCCCCCAAATGGGCACCTCACTTCATAGGTACCATCACTGTTTAGGTACATGCAACAAATCTCAAAGCCAAAACAGACTGTCCAGGTCAGTCTTCGTTTCCATTTAAGAGGGGGAAAATTCCAACACTCTCTGATTCATATCCTCTTATTCTCTACCACTGCAGGATGTTTCTTTTCATCCTAAAATTTCTTCGGAATTATACTCAGTATATGTCCTTGCATGGCTGATTCAGAGCAACATTGCTTTCTTCTGCCCCCACGCTCTCCCAGAGGCCAACATGCTGCTTTTGAGGCATCCCTTGACAAACACACAGTGTGGTTTGGCCCAAAAGTGCTCCTGGTGGCAGATCATTCATTATTCATGGATGAATGAGATAAATTCTCTTTGTCAGTCTCTCTCTAACCACAATGACTCCAAGAGGGAAGGAAACTCCCAATCCCCTTTGTAAGCCTCCTTACAAACAACACCATGGCATATCATGATTTTCTCATCTAGCATGGCCCTCCCTTCCCTACTTTGCTGGGTCTAAACTTCCCCTCTGGGAAGGACCGAAATACTTTGTTTGAGAATGTGCTTTCTATTCAATTTGCAAGTGCAAATTCAATACAACTCAACAAATTGAACAACTGCTCTATCCTGGCTTTGGGGAGATATAAGGATGAATAAGACCAGGTTTCTGGCCTGAATGAGTGGCACAGAGAATGCACCCAACACAGGAGACCAAGACTGCGGGAGAGAAAAGTACTACGGAAGGGAAGAGGAAGGTGAGATTGATTGATTCTGTTTCAGGCTTTGGTTTAGGGAGGGCTTCACAGAAGAGGTGACACCTGACTAGACCTTGAGGAATGAGAACAAATTCAGGACAAGATGATTCAATTCCTTCAAACCAGAGGAGAAGACTGTTGCCCTCAACTTCCCTACCACTCACATTTCTCATGGGGCTGATAAGGGAACTGCTTCTGTGTCATTGTGTATCTGATAAATGAGTCCCAGAATAATTTGGGAAACAAAAGTAAAAGCGGATTATGTATTTTCAAGAAGTTATTTCATGAGTTCAGGATACACTCTTCAGTCTCATAAACAACTTATATCCAAGATGGGAATGTGATAACAGGAGGGCCACAGCAGATTTTCAGAGTGGTCCCTTTATGAAATGTTTACTTCAGGAACACATTTAAATGGCTATCCCTTCCTCCTAGATTTTTCCTAAATAAGACACCTGGTCATTCAAAGGTCTTACCCATTTTAATATCCATATAGCCTTGTGAAAAGCGTGCTTCCTCTCTGCCCTGACAAAGAGACCACTTGAGGATCTACAAACAAGTACCACACTTGTTACCTTCAAGGGGAAGACTGGTCTCCTCAAAAGAGGAGACACCACAGGGAATAACTGAGCTCCTTCAATGCTCACCAAAACAACAGAATCTTCCTGGGGCTTGGTGTGCCATGGCCATATAAGACTCTAATGATTTATTTACTTGTTATAGTCATTAATTCATTACCAGTCATTCTTCCTCTCTATCTTCCTCCTTCTAGACTGGTGGATCAGGGTTGGCTGACAAACGGTGAAAATTATACACCTAGCCCGAGCCCCTTGTGGTGTTCCACCCCTCCAGAAACTTCCTATTAATACCCACTGAAAACTCAATGGGACTGCAGCAGCTCCAAGCCCCAGCATGCTACCTTACACACACAGGACTGCACTTGTTAGATATCAACTTGGTCAGTTCAGTTCAATGATTTCCCCACAAGTTTAGAAGGTCTGAATGGTTGTTTATCTATTTTTTTACATTGAAAAAAGATAAACAGAGAAAAGGGAAGGAGAGGAACACTCATAATCCTATCACACTAAAACCACTATAAGCATTTTGATACATTTCTCGCCCATCCTTTTTATACATATGGTCTTGCTCTGTTTTAAAATAATTGTACTCATATCTATATGTACTCACATATATATATATGTACTCATATACATATATATATATATGAACTTTCCCCAAACACTGTACCATAATCATTTTTTAAAAAAATTAACATGTATCCTGAGGATAAAAGTAGTATGTGTTCAAAATAGAAAATACAGAAAAATGTAAATAAAATACATATTATTTAAAGCTTCATCACCCAGATGTGGCCCCTATTAACCTGTTGGTATATTTTTTAATATTAAAATATTTGTGTGTGTATATATATATATGTGTATGTAGATATGGTGTGTATGTATATGTGAATAGGTTGTATATAGATACATAGATTTAAGTTTGAAATACTGGGATCACACTGTACATAGTCTTTATATAGTCTGATATAGTCATTTAACATTATATTGTGAACTTTTCCCCAGGCTGTTAGTTTTTCGAGACATTAACTTTAGTTGATAGATAATACTTTATTATATATGGGTGTTACAGAGTAACCCTTTTATGTATTGGAAGTTAAGAGTGTTTCCAAATTTGTAAAGATGGTGAACACGTTTGCAAATGTCTTTTGTAAATAATGAGACATTATCATTATTTTTTAGAATCAGTTCCCAGAAGAATTATTAAAAATGTTTATAGTAATATATATATTACCTAATTATATTAACAAATAAGAGAACCTCTGTTTTCTCTTTATCTTTAAGGGCATAAAATACTATAATTTAGAAAAATTTTGTAAATCTAATCGTTTTAATTTGCATTTCTTTGTTAAGAATTAGGTCAACAGGGGTGCCTGGGTGGCTCAGTTGGTTAAGCAACTGCCTTTGGCTCAGGTCATGATCCTGGAGTCCCTGGATCAAGTCCCGCATCGGGCTCCCTGCTCAGTGAGGAGCCTGCTTCTCCCTCTAACCCTCCCCCCTCTCATGTACTCTTTCTCTCTCTCATTCTCGCTCTCTCAAATAAATAAATAAATCTTTAAAAAAAAAAAAAAGAATTAGGTCAACAGTTTTTTCTTTTTAAAAAACTAGCTGTAGAGATGTTAACGTTGGGGGAGACTAGGTCAGGGTGCATGGGAACTCTTTGCATTTCTTTGCACCTTCTTGTGAATTTATAAGCATTACAACGTCCAAAGTTTTAAAAAAAAACCCAGTGTATTTGGGTTTTTCTGGTGAACTGTGTCCCTTTTCTCATTCATTTGTTGAGGACTTCAGTTGTTTGTTACTACCTATTAATTACTTACACATTAAAGACATTATCACCTATTTTGCATTATCTGAGTCTATCATTTTCACTGAAAATATTTTTCGTTTATTATTTGCCTCATTTTTTCACACACACCATTTTTTCCCAAAAAATATCCTGTCAGATCTAGTCAACATTTCTTTTGTAATTTTTCTATTGTTTCCAAGTTTAGGAAGTCCTCCCTACTCTGGCCATTTGATAAATACTTAAATCAATCTATTTCAATTTTAGTTTTTATATTTAACTCTAATTCACTAGCGATTCATTTTAGTGTCAATGGAAAGATTTAAACTGCTTTCCAAATTGCTTTTGAGCTGTGCCAACTGAATTTATTGAAAAATCCATCTCTTCCCCATTGGTTTTAGAGCCTCTTCTATCAGATATTTGTCTCTTTCATACGAAATGGTGTTTATGCCTGAGATAGTGATTCGGTCCATTCTCACACCATCCCCAGCATATTTTCACTACTGGAGCTTCACTCTGTCGTATTTTCTGGCCTGGTACATTCCTCAATATATAGCAGTGATGCTATTGAGAAAACACTTCCGACTCGCCAAATGTGGACTGAAATCCCAGCTAGGACTCTTACTAGCTGTGTGCCCTGGGGGAAGCTACTTAACCTCTCTGGTTTCCTTGTCTCTAAAATGAAACTATCATCACCTACCTCAAAGAACTGTGGCTAGGATTTTGTGAGTTAATGGACTCAACTGCATATGGAATATAGCAGAGAGGCAATTTAAAAAGTTCTGTTCTTCTCTTTCAGACATTGCTTTAAAAGTTCTTGCCTCATCAGTCTCTCTCTTTTTTTAATGTTTTATTTATTTATTCATGAGAGTCAGAGAGAGAAAGAGAGAGGCAGAGGCAGAGGGAACATCAGGCTCCCCGCCTAGCAGGGAGCCCGATGCAGAACTCCATCCCAGGACCCCGGGATCATGACCTGAGCTGAAGGCAGATGCTTAACCATCTGAGGCACCCAGGCGCCCTGCCTTATCAGTCTCTTAAGTGGACCGTAGGTTTAGTAGAATGTTATCACCCAAGGTCACTTAGCCTTTCATTTGAAACCTAAAATAATATAAGAACTAATAAGCTGATAATATTAAATGTTCACATTCAGAAACACAAAGCAGGAGAACTTAATAGAATGTGAGAGTAATTCCTGATAGGAGAGGGGGAATTTTAGAATCTAGGAGCCAGGCTCGATGCCAAAGATGGGTAATCTGCACAACCCAGAGGTAAGGGATGAGACAGAAACACAGAGAACAGAGCGCCCTGGGCTGACCCCACTGTGGGGACTGTCACTCCCTGACAGAATGCCAGGGGTGTCTGTGAGCCACCTAAGAAAAATAAACGGGAATGGAATTTTTAGGCTCTGGGGCGGCCACTTCCACTCACTCTCTGGTTTCCTGAAGACAAGAATGGCTTTTCCCTTTCTGGGAAAGGGAGCCTGAGTCACTCAGTGAAAAGCAGGATAAGACAAGGAGAACAGAAAATCACTGAAAGAGGAAACAGCAAGGAGAACACTCCATCAGCAGGACTCCAGAAGGTTATTTTGGAAAGTGTGAATGTGGGGGATACTACTGCCCCTCCTCAAGGACACTTGAGCCTTCAGGTACATTCCTTGTGAGATCGGTTTGAAAACATGCATTGTTAAGGGGCGCCTGGGGAGTTCAGTTGGTTAAGCATCTGCCTTCGGCGCCGGTCACGATCCCAGGGTCCTGGGATTGAGCCCCGCATCAGGCTCCCTGCTCAGCGGGGAGTCTGCTTCTCCCTCTCCCTCTGCCTGCCGCTCTGCCTACTTGTGATCTCTGTCAAATAAATAAATAAAATCTCTAAAAAAAATAAAATAAAAGCATACATTGTAAAGACTTGTGATTCTGGTTTCCTTTCCAAAATGCAAATAGCCCCAAGTATACACACTAAGCATCAATACACAGAACCATAAATGAGGGGTCAGCTTGCTTAAACAGATAGATATAATCAGGTGGCAGTACTACTTAGAAGGTAAGCACTGTCTCACAAGAGACAAGAAACCCCACGGAACGCCACAGCGTCTGGCAGCCACCAACACTGAGTGATGGCATGGAGTGCCTGCGCCCTGCTCCAGCAACCTTGCACACTTCCCTGCCCGGGCCTAAAATGAAGGTCACCCCGGTAATGTTCAGGTGCTCAGCTTTAAAGATGATTCAGTTTAGGTCTGGGCTAAAATGACTGAAAAGATCTCTTGGTGGGGAGTGAGTGTGTGGAGAAATGTCATGCTCAACTTCCGACACATCTCAGAAGTAACAGCATCCTGGGAGCCTCTGCAGAGACAGCGTAGGTCCCAGCGTAGGAGAACAGGGTCCCCTTGGCGTGTGGCCGAGCCCATGGTCCCCGTGGCTGCAGATGCCCAGGCCTCGCCCCGGGTGCTGACCGATTTCAGCCACTAGCCTCCTCTTTGCCTGAACACACGGCTTCCCACGGACTGAAGTATTGTGTGGGGGGTTTGTTTTCTTTGAGGACAGGAGAAGGAGGAAGAGGGATTCACCTTCAACATCAGAAACTCCTTTTAATAAAATTCACACACACACACACACACACACACACACACACCCCTTGTATAGTACCTTCCTTCTTTTTATTTTAAGTGCTCTCAGTCTAATAAGTTCGTTAATGAAAAATACAGCATATCTGAGACATACGGTAGCTAAAAACAGGTTTGAAGCCTTATTATTCTTTATTATTCTTTTCTACTTATTTTCTGAGTAATCCACTTGTATCTTTTCTGCAGTTTCTCATTTTAAACACACGCAAGGAACATTTTGTATAAACATCCTGAGTTTTGAGAAGAGACATTTTAACATATTATTGGTTGACCAAGACACTTCAATTGTAATACAGTATTTTTTCCTTCACAGGGTACAGCTGTGCTTTTTAAAAGAGAAAAAAAAAAATCACAGGAGAAGAAGGTACCGGTCACAAAGAAAGGGGGGAGGGGATGTCACAGAGAGGGCAACTTGGGATACCACAGGGCAGAGAAAATGAGGCCTCTTCAGAAGTAACAGGAGAAAATGTTTGTCTCTCTGCATTCCGACTCTAGTAATAACTAGTGAAAAGGTGATACTTAGGAGGAAAGGGGGTAAAGAAATACAAAAGGAAGAAGACTTCTGAGGGGGGGAGCAGTTTACCAATGCAGTTAGCATATACTCAGGAAAGCTTTGGGGGGCTGGCAGGCGGCTCAGACCCTGCAGCAGCTGGGGGGGGGGGGCGGGCAGACTTGTGAGCACCACTCCCCACTCCCGAGGGGGAAACAGGGGCAGAGGGACTGGACAGAGGGTGTCAGGTGAGGGGGTGGCGGTCGTGGAAACATTCCCAGCCGAGAAGCCTTACCCACCTCTGCCAGACTGTCACCCGACTTGGCAGCAGCGGGGGAATCGAGGAGCAGAGACTCAGCATGGATTCTGCGTAAGCGTTCTTTAAGGTCTGTGTTTTGTGCTAGGGCCTGGAACATGTTAAAAATAGTGGGGCTCTGTTAATAAATGGATGTATCAGAAAAGCACAGCAGTGGGCCCAGGGGGACGGTCCTGTGAGAAGTGCCTGAGGAGGGCACTTCCTGGACTTCTTTCTTGAATGTTATCCAACAGGATACGGTTCTGCGATGCCAGGGAGATCAAAGACACCGAACTTTGGAAGTGATGTCCCTTCTCTGGTCTCACTTCTGGGCATGGAAGAAGGGACTGGCGAGGATTTCCTTTCAGTGGGGAAGGAAATCACCAACACCTTCAGCTCTTACTAGGCTAGTGGTTTCATGGCCCTCCCTCCCCAGCTCCCTCCCTATGACCCCATGCTTCTCTCATCTTTAAAGAGGATGCTTCTCCCACCCCTTATGATTGGACATCTTTTAATGTTATTTAATTCTCATACCAGCTGAACTGGATCTTTTTTTGAACTGGATCTTAAGAAGTGTGCTTGGAATTAGGATTTTGTGGAGGATTCATTTTATTATTTCCCAATATAGGTGATGATTGTTTTATTCATTCTTCATGACTAAGACATTTAATTGAAAACAACAATGACATACTTTCACTTACCTGGATAAAGGCTAAGGACTAGGGCCCTGGGAATTGGGGGGAGGGAACTGGACACATGTAAACCCACCCCTGGGCGGGTCAGATTCCCTATCCCAACCTCCCAAATGGGAAGGAACTAGCTTGAAGGTAAAGGAAGATGTTTCCAAATGATCTGTCTTTGGAAAAGGGCAAGTGTGCCTGATTGTCCCTCCAGACACTCCCACAGTCAGCTCTCCAGGTGCCTGCACACAGATCTGTCCTGTCTGTCTATCAGGCTCTCTTCCAAGAAGCTCAGAGCCTTTCCCATCCATTAGTGCCCACAGGGTCTACCTGCTGAGATCATAGAAGGATGTGGCACTGTCTGATCTACTGCCTGGATCTCAAGCAGGATGTTGGTTTTATTTTTTAATACCCAGGAATGGAATGGGTTATTTGGAAATTCTTGAAGATCATTTAGGAAACACTGAGTAAATGTTCTTAATACACACAAGTACATGTAACAATCTCTATGGGGTACTCACTTTTTTCTGACCAACATTTTGCTGGCATCTTAGCATCAGTCAGTGGCTAGAATCTATACCAATGTTAGACTCTTAGTATGGCCTGAAAAATGTGTTATTTTAGCAGCTTCTCTTTCCTTTGTAAGCCACAGGCAGAAGAAAGAAGAATGCCAAGACTGCATATACAGCACAAACATATGCATTCTGATAGCCCTGGGAGGACACTAAAAATGTTATTTTTAAAAAACAAGCTTTGAATTTAATCCAGAATCCAAGCCAAAAAGAGGAAAGAAAGGATCATTTTGTTATATCTTAAGTTTCCAAAATCCTGAACATGGGAGAAAGTAAATTCCTTAGAAGGGTAACAGCTCTGGCCTAGGATGCCATGTCCTCTACCAGACAAGCCGACTAAGAAGATGAGGCCAGACCTCCCAAGGGAGGAGGGCGGGAGACAGGAAGACCGCTTTGAGAGGGGCTGGGGAAGCCCATCAGAGGTACCTTCTGAAAGTACTAAAAGTCAACCTACTGGGAACAAAGAAATGCTCTGTAGCACTAAAAAATAAACTTAAAAACAAAACACAACAAAGCAAAACCACACTTCTCTTCTCTCAAACCCAAATAGCTCCCAGTGTGCAGCTGGCTGTCCACTGCAATCCAAAAGGGGTGTTTCTCTCTCTGACCTTAGAAAACCCAGAGTTCCTCAGGGTGAATGACATTAAGACCCTCTATGTGGAGTAAGGCCACATTATTTTTTATTTCTTTCAAAGATAACATACTTGGACCGCCAAGTGAGGAAATATTCCTAAGTATTCTTCAACAACAACTATGCACGACTGGTAATGTGTTTCCCATTATGGTCACACCAAAATCATTACTTTACTTTTCTCAGTAACGTAAGGAATCGAAAAGATGAACGGATATTTTCTAGTTCTCTCGAAGCCTGAATTAGCTCCTGAAAACAAGATCCTAAAATTCATTTCCCCAACTTAACCCTAAACAAAAAGTTTGGTATTGCTTCAGCTGGTAATTTCCCATGTGCGCACACTCTCTATTTGTACTAGGGATTCGAAAGGACAAGCAAAGACTAGGGGCATAATGAAATAACATAATAAAATAAAAATAAAAGAAATATATAAATAAGTAAAATAAATACAAATGACATAATAAGTATGTTATTTTTAAAACCTGCCAGCTTTTCGATAGATACAGAGTGAGTAACCAGACAACACCAACCGTTCAAGGTAGAGTCCTAGGACACTGCACCTGAATGGAGTCCAACTGAAATCAAGGGGAAAATGTAGAGAGAGAGTGAATAACAGAAGGGCTGACTTGAGGCTGGAGCCTGATATTTCTGTTGTGATGAAAATGCAATGATTATCTGACACTCCTTATGACTCACCTCTCTGTGCCCATGCAGGAAAAGGCAGCTAAAAGTTTTACCTTACCGAATCAAATCACTTCCAAATAACTTTGAAAGAGTGGTAAGCAGGATCACTGCTGGGCAGCAGAGAAGATGAGTGAATTTAAAGTTGCCTTCTGCTACCTGTCACTTGCAAAGTCACTCTAAGCTCAAGAAGTACAGGAACCTCCAAACCTTGGATTTTGTAATGAGAAACAAGTATCTGGAAGACCCACACAAACACACAATAAACACTTTACAGAAACAGAAAAATCAAGATAAATGGAAGGAAACCAAACTTAAGGTATCTAATGCTCCATGAAATACGAGTTACTAAGATTGGAGGTAGGCTCAGTTTTGCTGTTCAGAATTAGCAGATCCGATACAAGGTTAAAATAGAATTTGGATAATTTGTTGGGTTTTCTCATGAATTTTCAACACAACCATGGAGTCGGAAAATATAAAAAAATTCATGAGCATGGCCAGGTGGTCAGGCATTTCTGTGACACAGACATGCAACTTACGGATGACAGGGCGTGTTTCAGGCCGATGACCTGGGCAGAGGGGGAGGAGGAGACATCCTGTTCCATCAGCTGCTTCAGCTTCTCTCGCTCTGTTGATATGGTATTAAAAGCTGACCTTAAAGTGAAGTAAACTAGAAAGATATAATCATTATAAAAACGAGTAAAGGAAGAGGCATAATTAAACACAAGATACAAAGACACGTATTCCTTATAAAGGAATTTAGAAAAGTAACAGCCCTGAATAGTGAACTGAAGAGTACAGCAAATGGACACCCTAAATTGACTTCTAAAAAACACATCTGGAAGGTATAACACCAAGCGTGAACCCTAACTGGAACTATGGACTCTGGATGATAATGATGCTTTGTTGTAGGCTCACTGATTATAACAAATGGACCACGCTGGTGGGATGTTGACAGTGGGGGATGTTGTGTGTGTGTGGGTGGGGTAGGGTTATATGGAACTCTGTACTTTCTGCTCCATTTTGCTATAAACCTAAAACTGCTCTGAAAAAGTCTATTACAAAATTTAACAGCATACACATTTTTTTCCTTTTTTTTTTTAAGATTTTATTTATTTATTTGACAGAGAGAGACAAAGTGAGAGAGGGAACACAAGCAGGGGGAGTGGGAGAGGGAGAAGCAGGCTTCCCGCTGAGCAGGGAGCCCGATGTGGGGCTCGATCCCAGGACCCTGGGACCATGACCTGAGCCTAAGGCAGACACTTAACGACTGAGCCACCCAGGCGCCCCTAGCATACACATTTTTCAATTCTAAACGCCCTATCCACTATACAATTCTAGGAATTTATGACTTGTCAAGATATTTTGACACTTGAAAAGATACTTCTGATTTCTCAATTATCAACATTTAGTTTTGTTTGTATCCCCAAAGACTGAAACTGCTTGAAAACAAAGCTCATTGGTTGCTGGGGAGTCATGAAACTCGAAACCAAGAAACTAGATAGCACCTTAACCAGGTGACCAAAATTAATCACCAGTGAGGCTCAGATGGACTTTGTGTGCCTCCAGGTGTAATATCCTGAAAAAGATACACCTTCCCTTGTGTTGTACACCAGCCAGGGATAGGTCACTGCAAAGTGAGGAACATCTTCTATTTAAAAATTGACCTGTATCCTTCAAAAGCATCAATTTCATCAAAGAAAAAGAAAGGCTGAGGAACTGTTCCCAATTGCAAGAAACTGAAGAGATATGACAATTAAAATGTGATCATAGGCTCGATCCTGGACTGAAGGGGAAAAGTGCTATTGAAGGACATTATTGGAACCACTGACAACATCTGAAAATGGAAAACAGGAGAGATGAAAGCCATGCTTCAACGTTAAATTTCTTGAATTTCATAACTACACTGTGGTTAAGTAACAGACTATCCCTATTCTTAGGAAATAGATACTACAGTATAAAGGCATAAAAAAAGACATAATGTACGATCCCTATTCTCACACGGTTCAGAAAAATAAACACATGTGTATGTGTGCACATACAGTGTATGTGGAGAAAGAGCTAAGATATATGTGGCCAGATATTAAAAACGATGAATTTGGGTAAAGGATATATGGCTGTTCTTTGTATTATTCTTGCAACTTCTCTGTAAATTTGAAATTATTTTAGGGTGTTGCCTACACACTCTTGTTAGTCTTGCAGCTGCTTGATCCAGAATCCCCAAGCTCTAAACTTGGCATCCAGCTACTCTGTTCACTTTAGTGAGCCCTCAGGTACATGAGAGCTTAGCACTGCTAGGCATTCAGATGCCAGAACTAAAGTTTTTAAAGCCCGCTAACACATACAGCAAAAAATTCATCAAATTTGGATCACATTTGTATGAGTTATTTCCTAGGAATGGGGAAATGCCATCTAACTTACTGATCATGGATATCACATTTGAATATTATCTTTCCGGTCTCCTTTATTACATTTTGTTTTAGAAAGGTAGGAAGAAGGAAGAGGCAGAGACATACTTCTTCTCAGATGGCCTGGCATATTACTGAATTCCACAAGGCTGCATTTTTGGAGGCACTGTCATTCAAGATTGGCCATCTTGAATCGCAGTATCGCAGAAACTAAATACGCATAATCGACTCACTTCCCTCATTTCCACAGTCACAAGGACAACTGCATCTCGCCATAAGCTGTTGCTGAACTTGTCTGAGGTCGTGGTGTTCTGTGATGGATTTAGACCATCTTTGTAAAGTCATCATATAAATAAGCAATTTGTTTAAACACAACACACACACACACACACACACACACACAGAGTTTCCTTAGTTTATTAAGTACAATTCATTTCTTCCCTTCTGTCAACAGAAGACAGGGTAAATAGGTACTAAAGGCAAACAGGTACTAAAAATTTTCTAACAATATCTATGGAACGCACTTAGCTCTTTGATTTAAACAATTCCATCGAGCAAAATAATGGGCAGCACAACAGAGTGACCAATAGTGTGGACTCCGAACTAGCCCTGGATTCTTTCCAGCTCTATCACTCAGTCACTGCATGACCCTGACAAACACATGCTGTACCTGAACTCCCCTTTCCTCATTTGTAAATGGCGGTCATGATAGCGTTTACTTTATAAGATGGTGATGGGGATTAAAGACGATAATGGGGGGATAGCACTTAACCCCATGGATAGCATATAATAAATAGTAAGTGTTGCTGCCATAATAATAGTGATGGTGATAAAAGCAACACAAGAGGGTGAAAAGTGGTGGGGACTTGAAATACGGGCACCAGTTTCAGGAGAGTACTTTGGTCTCTTGCCAGAACAGCAGTTGTTAATAACTGCGTGCAGGGTACAGGGTCTATGAGTGAGGGACTGACCAGAATCTGTTCAACAGTGGAAGAACAGCCTCAGCTGGGGGGCAACGAGCCCCACAATTAACATTTTATGTCCTATTAGATAGTCATCCCCCCCAAAACACACACTTGGTCGGATACCCATCTGAGTGGGTCCCGGGGGGAATACCTCTTCACTGCCATGGGTTTTTGGGGTTTTTTTTGGTCTTTTGGTATAAGTTTCCTTAATCTGCTATTACAATTCATTTTTTTCTCTTTTTTAAATGGAGGTATAATTGACATTAACCTTCCATGGGTTTTGGTGTCTACCGTAATGATTTGGTATCTGTATCCACTGCAAAATGATCACCACAATAAGTCTAGTGAACATCTGTCACTTTACATTGTTACAAAAGAAAAAAATTTTTTTCACTGTTATGTTTATTGCTTTAGATTAAGTAAATGTGGTGCTCAGCTGGCTGCCACTTGACCAGATCAATTCCTCTGGCCTTCAGACAGCCTGCAGTAAAGCAAGGCCTTCAACCTGATGGGAAGATTCCACTTAAAATTGGCAGAATATACATTCCTTGCTTCAAAATGGAGAACTGACAAGGCTGCGGTGGGCATAAAATAAGCAGAAAGAAACTCATATAGTCACTATATTTATTTTTCATCTGTAAAGTGCTTCCTAAACCATCTGACAAAAGATCGCCATGCACTGAATTTTTTTTTTTTAAAAGATTTTATTTATTTGACAGAGAGATAGCGAGAGCAGGAACACAAGCAGGACGAGTGGGAGAGGGAGAAGCAGGCTTCCTGCCGAGCAGGGAGCCCAATGTGGGACTCGATCCCAGGACCCTGGGATCATGACCTGAGCCGAAGGCAGACGCTTGATGACTGAGCCACCCAGGTGCCCGCCATGCACTGAATTTCTTAAATGACTGGTGAGGCCCACCCAGAGGACATTAAAATAGTCATTCACAGCGGCCTAGTGACCCAGCACACACAGAACGATTGTTAGGGGCTGCTCGTGGGAGACTATATTTATATTAACTGTTAAAGACACAGGACCCCAGAGGTGAGGAATATTCTTTGTGACGGAATGTTTTCTTACTAATTTCTAACCTGATGCTAGGGGGAAAAAAAAAAATTTACAAAAATAGAAAGATCCAAGTGAATGTATCACATCTATGGATATCTGAAAACAAATAAAACCACATAGAAAGTCTTCAATGCTCAGAGCTACAAAGAACTCCAAAGATCACCTAGCCACCCCCCATGCAGAATGACCAACTCCTCTCTGACTCTAAACTTCCTTGCCTGTGGTTTTTGGACCATGTTTCTCAGAGCATTTGCTGTCTCCTAAAGCAGTCCGCTCTGCCCCCAGACTCTCCTGCAGGGCACGAAGACCTCCTGTTCCCAAGTGGAAATTTCCCTCAGTGTCTCCTCACTGGCAAACAGAACTACCTCTCCGTTCATGTGGTGCTCAAATATGGAAAGGCAATCATGGCATCTCTGTTTACTCCTCTTTCCCAGACTGTCCTCAGCCATTTCTCAAACCCTCCCACTGTACTAAGACAGCAGGATGCAGGTTGAGTTCTGGCAGAATGGAATGCCATACGCCTCATACAACTGACTCCTGGACCACTACCTCTCCCGTTTCCACAGGCTTCTGCGGTATTCTTCTATTGAGTTAGATGGTGAGAGTATAGTTAGCACGTTTGGTACGGAAGCACACCTGTACTCTCAATCTACCTCAGCTCTACCATTCAATGCGCTCCTTTTCTAGCAGTTTCTCGGCATCACGGAAGAATAAGGTCTGGGGGAAGACAGTTATGAATACCAAAGACATCACTTCTACAGAGGCAGTCTGGTAGAAGGGAAAGACATTTTGTAATAAGGCAAACGTGAACCAAAATCCTACTTCTACCACTTGGCTGCCATTTAGATTTTGGACAAATCCTCGGTTTCCACATCTGTAGGTGTGGATAATGCCTGTAATCTCATGAGTGCTCTAAGGAAACAGTGAGAAAACATACTACCGTATAGTGCCCAAACCACTGTGGGACTCATTATTTTTCTTTCCCTCTTTTTTTTTTTTTTTAAGATTTTATTTATTTGTCAGAGAGAGAGAGAGGGAGCACAAGCAGGGGAGCGGCAGGCAGAGGGAGAAGCACGTTCCCCGCTGAGCAAGAAGCCCGAAGCGGGGCTCGATCCCAGGACCCTGGGATCATGACCTGAGCTGAAGACAGATGCTTAACCGACTGAGCCACCCAGGCATCCCTTTCTTTCCCCCTTTTTAATGAAAAGCATATTTTGGTGAATTTTCTTTGAAATGATAACACACCTAAAATATCTCGGGTGGTTTGATCTTCTGTAATCTGCTTCCTCTAATTTTCAAACCTCACAAGATATCCATGGTTTTAAAATACTTTCTGATACTCTATCCAAATGGTTCTTTCACTTAGATACATTAGGTAATTTGATTAAATGGTCCTACTTATTTCCAGATAATTTACATAAATGCAAGTGCTGAGCCTATTCTTATGCTGAATTCTAAATTATGCTTGATAAGTGATCTGGCTTTTCTTTAAATTCTGTATATCTTCTAGCTTTTAATCTATGAAAATGATGGCACCCTGACATGCTTGGTTTTTTATCTAATGCTTCCAGAAACTCAAAACAGTTCAGAAAATGATCCTTCAACAATTAAGACTCAACACAGGAAAAGAATCAAAAACAAAAGAATGCTAAATAATGGAATACAGTTTAATTTTGTTCTACTTTTAATCTTTTCATTTGTAAATGAGGCTTTCCCTCTCTGAAAATACCTTTAGGAAAGTATCATTAAACCTAACCTTGGGGCGCCTGGGTGGCTCAGTTGGTTAAGCGACTGCTTTCGGCTCAGGTCATGATCCTGGAGTCCCTGGATCGAGTCCCTGGATCGAGTCCCGCATCGGGCTCCCTGCTCTGCGGGGAGTCTGCTTCTCCCTCTGACCCTCCCCCCTCTCATGTGCTCTCTCTCTCTCATTCTCTCTGTCTCAAATAAATAAATAAAATCTTAAAAAAAAAACCAAAAAAACCTAACCTTGTTTTCTTTCCAAAGTAGAACATAAATGCCCCACTTCCAGAGGACCCTGGTCCTATCCTAGTCCTTGCTCTCCTATCCTACAACTGCTCACCATATTCAGTCATTTCTATTCAGCTAAGAATAGAACACTGTCTCATAAAACCTTCTTGTAACAGTAAGCAACAGCATGAATTCTATTCAGAACAAAATAACCAATCATAGAAAATAGTTACAGAATTTGAGACCCAAAAGTCAGAACTACTTTAGGCCATTTAACAGGTGAGGCAACTGAGGCCCAGAGAAGTTAACTGGCTGAGATAAAAATTCCACAGCTAGTCATAACAGAGTGGCTTAGAATGAATGCCTATCTTCTGACTCAGATGGTATAGAGGGTTAGCTCCATAAAGGCTTATTATTTACTGTGTTTCCTGCATTATGTTTCTAAAGAACTTTAGTTCCTGGGTGTCAACAGCTACTGGGGAAGTGAGGGAAAGATTTCCAAATACATTGAAAATCACTGACTTAAACAAAACTAACAGACTTCTCTGCTGCAGGACTTCTCAGGGCCTTTAATATTTACTATTCTTGTGTAAGTTCAAAGGGGACCATAGTCAGCAGTGTTTTCCAAACATTTTTAACCATGGAATTCTTTTGTTTTTAAAAGCATTTTATGGGCAAAGTGTTCCGTGAATATATTTGGAGAAATGTAAAAGTTAATATATGCAATGTAAATTCCTTAATGGCTTTTAAGTTTTGGTACATTTTGTTCTCTGCTTACTTATATGTGTGTCAACATATGCTCAAAGCCAGACACATGAACCAATGAAACTTATTTCAATGATATGCCATAAAAATCAAATTCCATTTATAATATATAAGAAGGATTTTTTCACCTATGATGGGTATATATTGGTTGTCCACCCTTTGATCTAATCTTCTACAAAACAGAGAGCATTGAGATGCATTTAACAAATTAAAGAAAAAGGAGGTAACACAGACTATGTTACAACATCAGTGGAATTCCTACATTTAGTTCGTCTGCCCTGGAATCATAGTCGACAGATTAGTCATACAGTCAAGAAAGTACCATACAAACGGTCCGTGACCAGGTCAGGCCCACACGGGAAGAAAGGAAAGGTCAAGATGCTTTGAGTTTGACTGTATGGAAGTGAGAAAGCGCGCAAGCTCGCAGGCCTGAGGACAAACCTGGGAAGTGTCTCCATTCCACGAGGCCTCTGAGTCACAGCCTGTGTGAAAGGGACTCCCAGAGATCCGTCAGTCTGCGCGAGTGTATGTACTTGGAATCCACAGCAGTGAAACACAGCCGGTTAGGCTCCCTGTGGGATTCGAGGCCCTAAGCCCACGGGGCAAAAGCTGTTGTTGTTGAGTAAGTGCACAAATCTCGGAGCACAAATCGAGACCTCGTCTAGGCATGTGGCAGTCTCTGCAGCCAGCTTGGTGTAACAAAGCCTGAAAGGCAAAACAGCTGGCCGCAGCCCATTTCAGACGGGCCACAAGGCTGAGCCCTCTGCGGGGGTATCCGTGGGTGACTCCGCACCGCAACCTCTCTCTCTCTGCTGAGGGAGCAGCTTCTTCAGTGACAAAATTCAGGACAGCCCTGCTGCGGGGATGCATTAGCTTCTCATTCGTAAAAAGACAGTTCGTGGGTTTTTGTTTTTGTTTTTTTTAAAGATCTATTCATTTATTTGAGCGAGAGAGAGCACGAGCGGGAGGGGCAGAGGGAGAGAGAATCTCCAGCAGACTCCACGCCGAGTGCAAGCCCAACGCAGCCTCACCACCTGAGCCGACACCAAGAGTCAGACGCTTAACTGACTGGGCCACCCAGGTGCCCCGACAGCTCGTGTTATTAAAAAGTTGTGCTCTTTTTTCAGGGATTTCCTCCCACAAAGCCTAAAATGCAATGCCCTGATTGCAACCGATCCTTTAATACTAGAGAACATACAAGGGCCTGCGTGAAGAGCTTTGGGCGGGGCAGGTAATCCTTCCCCTCTTACAGATTCATCCTACAACCGCATTGCAAACACTGACAAAGTTCTGACAGCAACTAGAACACGAGTTTGACTGAGGTTGGGATTTGTAAAGAACATAAAATGGTTTCCTCATAACCAACATGTTTTATGTTTGCAGGGTGTAAGGGAAACGGGAGCTGAAAGAATCAATAATGTCATGGGAGAAAAACACGGGGCCAGGAGAATAAAGCAGCAGAGCCAGTATCTTCCTTCCTCTCACTTCAAGCATTGCCCTCCCATTTTTTAAAAAATTTCTAAGGAGGGGAGCGGCAGAGGGAGAGGGAAAGTTTTAAGCAGGCTCCACACCCAACTAGGAGCCCGGCGCGGGGCTCGATCTCATGATCCCGAAATCATGACCTGAGCCGAAATCAAGAGTCTGCCACTTAACCGACTAAGCCACTGAGGCACCCCATTGCCCTCCCATTTAAAACTTTTAAGCCCATTTGCCCTTTTAAAAAAATGATAAATATACCACATTTTTTTAAAAGACAAGCAGTAAGAAGATAATAAGCACTTACAACTCCAGCCTCCATCACTAAAATGCTGGTATAGATCCTTCCAGACTTTTTAGTACACCTATATCTGCCAGATTTATATAGTTTATTTTTTCTGAACAGACAGGATCATACCTATACATTGTTTTGAGACCTGTATTTTTACTCAATGGTATGTTGTGAACATCTTTCTGTGTCTAGAAAAGTAGCCCTGGCCATCCCCTCCGTAAGGGCGGTGAGACACCAGACTGGGCCAGGCAGGTTGGGATTCAAGTCTCAGGTGGGCCACTTTCTACCACTTTCTTATTCAGGAAGCTCTTCAGCTTCTTCAAGCCTCAGCTTTCTTATCTGTGCAATGAAGATTACAATGATATCTGCTCCACACGTTGCTGCTAGAATGAAATGGAACAGTGCATATAAAGTGCTTAGTGAATACCTGACCTCATAGCTATGTGCTCCATATTTTTATTATTGTGCTGTTGATTATTCTATCACATAACTATATTGCATTATAAAATCCAATTTCCCTATTGTTGGGCATTTAGGTTATGTCCATTTAAAAAAAAAACAAAAACTTTCCATTTCAAAATCATTATAGATTCACAGGAAGTTGCAAAAACAGTACAGAGAAGACCCGGGTACCCTATACCCAGTTTCCCACAGCGGTAGCATCTTATAGAACTATGCTAAGTATCAAAACCAGGAAACTGACATTGGCCTAATCCACAGCTCTCCTGCAGATGTCACCAGTTTTATGTGCTCTCATTTGTGTGTATGTGTGTAAATATATTTTATTTGCAATTTTATCACACGTGTAGATTCATGGGACCACCACCATAATCAGGATACAGAACTTCCCGTTACCATCAAGATCCCTCTTGCTACCGCTTCATAATCACACCCATGTTTTTCCCCTTTCCCTGAGCCCTGGCAACCACTAATCTCTTCTCTGCTTCTATCATTTTATCACTTCAAAAGTATTAATAAGTGGAATCATACACTACGCAGCCTTTTGAAACTGGCTATTTTCACTCATCATAATGTCCTTGAGATCCACCCAAGCAGCTATGCATATGAGCATTTGTTCCTTTTTATTGCTGAGCTGTACTCCATTGTAGGGATGTCCCACAGTTTGTTTAATCATGCCCCTGTTGAAAGACATTTGGGTTGTTCCAATCTTTGGCTAATACAAATAAAGCTGCTCTGACATTGTATGTATAGGTTTCTGTGTAGACTCAGGTTCACATTTCTCTGGGATAAATGGCCAGGAATGCGAATGTTGAGTTCTGTGGCAAGTGATGTTTGGTTTTCTATAAAACTGCCAAACCATTGTCCAGAGTGCCTGTACTGTCCTGAATTGCCACCAGCAATATATGAGGGACCCAGTTTCTCCATGTCCTCACCAGCATTTGTATCTTTGTGGAGCTATGATAGGGGTACAGTAATACCTCATCCTGGCTTTAACTTGCAGTTCCCTAATGGCTAAGGATGTTGCACATCTATGACTAGTTTTTGATGTGATAAACAATGCTGCAAGAGATATCTTTATTTGGATAAATTTTAAATTAATTTCTACGAACGAATTCTTCAAAGTGGAATTGCTGGGTAGGCAGATTTCTTTTTTTAAACTCAAAACATAACGTCATACTGCTCTCCAGAAAAGCACCAATCTATCCCGCCACCAGCAGCATGTGAGTTAAAGAATACTTAATGCTCTCACCATCTCCCCTAAGGGCTTAAAGAAGAAACTTCTTGTCAATACCCTCCCTACTACCAGGGAAATAAAATAAAAATTAGATTGCCCCAAATCCTAATAGAGCAGAAAATGAACCAACTAAGACGCCCGCTCCAAGGGCATCCCATACCCAGACATGCACCTGACATTTTCATCAAACACATCAGGAAGAAAGAAAACTCATTTACCTTTATGGGCAATATGACACAGGTCTTCTTGCATTTTAGAAAACTCTGACGAGGTTTCAGAGCCATCAGAGTAATTTTTCTCTTCTCCAAAATCTAACGTTGACAAATTAGGATTGGAGGAATGCAGTCTTATTGGGCCAGAGAAAGGTTTAGGGACCTGAAGTGACACCAAAGGGAGACATTTCTTTTCAGATGCAAATTGCTTAGACTATTTTTTTTTTTAAAGATTTTATTTATTTATTTAAGAGAGAGAGAATGAGAGAGAGTACATGAGAGTGGGGAGGGTCAGAGGGAGAAGCAGACTCCCTGCTGAGCAGGGAGCCCGATGCGGGACTGGATCCCGGGACTCCAGGATCATGACCTGAGCCGAAGGCAGTCGCCCAACCAACTGAGCTACCCAGGCGCCCTGCTTAGACTATTTTCTTGTTACTAAGATTAGAATGTTGTAGAAGAACATTTTATAGGTAAATCTTTCTATTGAGTGATGACTTAAAAGAAAATAAATGAAAACCCAGGAAAGCACTTTCTCCAGCAACTTGCTCTGGCTTCTTGCGAAATAAAAATGGGTGAGAAATCACATATTCTTTTGCAAATGATAGAAGCATTAAAGCTCTAGGTTGAAAATGACAGCTAAAGCTGCCAGGCTCTTTCTCATTTCTACTCAATTCCTTCCTCCTAGCAATAATCATCCAGCATCTAGGTTGTTAACAGTGGATAGGTTTTATTTTTTTATTTTTATTTTATTTTATTTTTTTAAAGATTTTATTTATTTATTTGAGAGAGAGAGAGAGAGAGAGACAGAGAGCACGAGAGGGGAGAGGGCAGAGGGAGAAGCAGACCCCCTGCTGAGCAGGGAGCCCAATGCGGGACTCGATCCCGGGACTCCAGGATCATGACCTGAGCCGAAGGCAGTCGCTTAACCAACTGAGCCACCCAGGCGCCCAACAGTGGATAGGTTTTAAAACGTTTCCTTAATTTGCCTCTGGTGCTTCTACAAAGCTAACTTCTCACATGTTTGTACACAAATCACTCTTTACTTGGAAAGTACTTCCATTCAACCCATAAAGTGCTTTGAACCAAAGAGTATGCAAGGGTATAGCAGATGACTTACCCATTAAGTCTCTGATTTATTTGACCCTAACAATGTCCTAATTTAATATGCAATGGCCGAGCTGCAAATCTTAGCCTCTGGCTTAGCTGTGCACCGGGGAAGTCAGTGGCTAATGTAGCTCAGTGAAACTCTGATGGGGGTTTGGGAGGTTGGACACAAGAGGCAAAAGAGAGTCTGCACAATGTCCCGTTTCCAGAGACTCCAGTGGGCTCAGAGGGATGATGAATCCACTGACTGGCAGCAGAAGAGGTGGGTAAGAGCACACACACAAGCAAGGAAGAGGGCAGGCGGGCTCAGCATTAAAGAAGGGGACACCGAAGTCCGAGAAACGGCTGCACTCCCTCCATCCTCATGCCATTTTCCCCTTACCCAATTCCATTACATGCTTACTGTAGTATCCAGAAAATCGAAGTCACTGAATTTCTCTCTGCACAGGGTATTTGTGAGAACGACTGTAGAAAATCCTATCGGGAGTCCCAGCAGCCCCCAGCATGTGGCACGGAGAGCAGAGGAAGCAATGGTTACCTGCAGCGTTCCTTTAGCATCTTTGCCAATAGCTCTGGACCGCCACCTCCTGTGTGATCTTTTTTCCTTTTTGGGACTTTCAAAAGCTCCACCCTTTGTTTCAAAACAGGAAAGAGAGCACAGAAAGTAAGGCCTACCAGACCAATTGGGGAAAACTGCACAGCAAAGTGACCACCTCCATCCCCTCGAATGTGGCTGAGGCAATCAAGACCGGACAATGTCCCACTGTTAGTGCGAGGCTGGCGAGGAGAGAGGGAAGCAGAAAAACACCGGAGTGCAAACAGCAGAGGGATCTGGCTGACCTGGATGGCGTTGATTGCAGGCGCCGAATATGTCCGATGCAGGACATCCATACTTTGGAGGAGATGGCTCATTTCCACCAGGTAGGCATGACAGTGTGCCAGGTCTGTGGGAGAAAAGCAAAAGGAAGATTCATAAGCCCTCATCTTGGCACCCAGCTTGCCCTAGGCAAGTGCCAGCTACTTTGTAAATTTATCTATACTACTTGATTTACATCTGTACGGAGACGAAATTTTACTTTCTTTTTTACAGAAGAGGCAGTACATTGTCACGGTGAAGGGCATGGATTTGGAGAATAAGACTGCCTCTGTTTGAACCCTTCCTGAACTCTGAATCTTGGGCAAATTATATCACTTCTCTGTGCCTTAGTTTTCTCATCTGGGAAAGGGAGAGAATCATACACCTGCCTTCATAGGACAGTTGTGAGTTGACAGAGGCAGCATGCTTTTAGAGTGCTGGTACTCTGTCAGCAGTAAGTAAATCAGCTATCATCATTATCATCATTATTTCTAATACTGTAATAACAGGGTGTCATTCTCTGCTTACAAGGACTCCAAACAAATAAATGAATGAAACAAAGCTGAAGGTTGCATTGGTCTCTAAGGATACCTGTCGATCAGGGACCCACAGGAGATCGTGATGATCATCTGCACATTGACCCAAGAGGACCTAAGAGTTCTCATACCAGTTCCTTGGTCGCTAACTCAGAAGATAGTCCTTAATTTGTTGTTCACTGGATGATGGTGGCTGTTTCCACTAAGAAAGCAAGACCCAAATGGCTCTCAAACTTTGACATCATCAGAATCAACTGGAGAACTTGTTAAACCACAGATCACTGAGATCCACCCACAGTTTCTGATTTGGTCTATCTGAGAATTTGCGTTTCAAATAAGTTTGCAGGCCAGGACAATGCTGCTGGCCCAGAGATGGCACTTCGAGGACTAGCTGTGCCAAAGCTGTGTGAGTTCAGTGAAGCTCCCTCGTGACATTTACTGGGAGGGCAAATCCTATATGGCCCCAAGTGTGATAGTATTTGCATTCAACGGGAGAAAATGTGCTTTTCAAGACCTGGCATCTTTCTGGCATCTTTCTCTCATCGTGGTTCTCAATCATGGCTCTGCTTTAAAATCAACTGGGGAAATTCTTTAAATTCCATATGTCCAAGTCCCATCTTGAGATAATTAAATCAGAACATCCCCAATCCCACTGGTGACTTGTTTCGTTTTTTAGTTCCCTGGGTGGTTCTTAGCTAATTAGAGTTGAGAACACTGAGCTTCTTTATGGAAGGGTTCTCAATCCTGACTCCTTATCAGAGTCATTTGGGAAACTGTAGAAAATCAGTGATGCCAGGGCCCAAGTGCAGACCAATTTAAAGAAATTCTTGTGGAGAGTGGGTATTCTTGCCTTTTAAATGCTCTTCTAGTGATTCTCGTGTGCAGATAGGGTAGAGAACTCCTATTTCGTGGGGAGCTCCATTTGGTTCACCCACTCACCGTGAGCAATGACTCCCGATCTTGGATGTACACCGGAGTCAGTTTTAGCACTTAAAAAAAAAACTAGAGAGCTGTGTAGAGCCCACCCATGGAGACTGCAATTTAGGAGGTCCTCATGGAATTCAGACCTGGGTACTTAAAGAATATGAAAGGAAACCTGTCTGCATGCACACCCAGGTGAAGACGTGAAGCTCTGCAGGGAGAGTGTATTTTGTTCATCACCACTGCAAACTCAGTAAGCAAACTCTGAGTGGAAATGTGGAACAGTGACGGGGAAATTCACCTGAGGTGTAAATACTCAACGAGTGCCATCTAAGAGCCATGACAGAAAGAAGCAGAGGTTTCAAGTCATTTTACCTTTTGAGCATTTCTCCATGTCCTCTGAAGATTGTAACCATAATGGAACTCGTGTCTCACCAGCACAAGAAAATGATAAATTGCTTCCAGTTTGAATCGAGCTCTGCTTTGATATACTGCTACGCTGTTCCACAGATGACAAAAAGCACATTATAAATGAAAACAGAGCCCAGTGGGAACACGTTAGGGTAAAGGACAACAAAGTGAGCCAGTCGCTAATGGAAGCCGTCTGCCTATAATGGGGAAGAAGCTTCTACAAAGCACTCCACTAGAGACCCTAAGCTCTGGCTGTCACCTCAGCCTGGCCATACCATGCTCTCATGCCTGGGGCTGCTGTCCTGAATTTCTTCTTCGGTCAAATGATAATCATACCAAAATCATGATAGAAATGTTGGGAAATTTCGCAATCCTCTATGGCTATAAACATGCATACTGCATTTACAACCAGAAAAGAAAACCAAAGTCAAAATAGTCAAGGGAGGCTGCAGCATTCAGTGCCATTAAATTCCCCTGTATGAGCCGTTCATCAGTTACTGTCCCAGGGACAGCAGATGTTCCTCTGGTCCTGGTTCTGACCAACTGCACAAAGAGATTCCTCCCACGAGCTCTTCTTCCTTCACACGGAGCCCCCGGGTTGGGACACCCCCGCACAAAGCCACCCCCTTCTTTTAGACTCATAATTGGCAAGCTCTTACCTTCCTACTTGAAAGGGAGTCCAAGACCCCAGATGTGGAGTCTGTGACAGTGGATCCTGGGAAATAGTGGTTAACCTCGTGTGGAAACATGGCGATTTCATTCTGACGATACATTCTGTGGTGGCGGAGTTTGGATACCCACTCATCAAAGATTTCTTCTGACTTGACCTAAATTATATTAAAAAGAGGGAAACAAGAGCATCCCTCACTGAAAGGAGCAATTTCTTCATTCAATTGAGACACGTTCTCTTTACATGTTGGCACATGGAGAAATGTAGAAATACAAGTTTATTGACTTAGTTTACATTTGCGATCTACAGGAACAAGTTTGAGGAGGAAATGGAGAATAAAAATGGTCTTCATAAACTTCATTTAGGCTCTCAATGAAAGGGTCCAATTGTCATGCTATTATTAAGAAAGCAAAACATTACCACTCATATTGAACAACAAATAAACTAGAATTCATATTTAACTGCCTCAAAACATTCCCAAATTCACTTGTCCCCACTTTTCCTATTCTTACTGAAAATATTAGCACCATGTTTCTTTTAAACTCTTTTATAATTCAGACTTTTCAGATCAATCTTCTCTGAACTGGAACAAATTTGTAAATTCTTCCCCAAATATTTAACCTTCTTAATCTTCTCTGACAAAGAACACATTGCTGAGGAATGTGAAGGTTATTTTAAAAAACTTTCCTCCTGCACTTGGAAATAGAAAAAAAAAATGTGAAAAACTATTATTGGAGATTTCCAAGATTTTTCAAACACACCTACACCACCATAAATGAGTATCTCAGTGTCTACTTTCCATGAAGAATAATGTTTATAACTAGCAACTTTTATTATAAAGTATTTCAAATGTTCACAAAAGTACTAAAAAGAATATAACAAGCACCTATGCACTAGATCTTTCTTCACAGTCCAGGTTTTGTATGTACAGGGCTGTATTAATACTTTCAAAGTGAAAAACAATAGATACCTATATATTAGAACAGAGACTCATGAAGTGGCAGCTTAAAATCACCCAACAGGATGCATGGTAGGTTACCTTCCGAGAAGAAAACTCCAGGTCAATCTGTTAAAATCTTTACTACCACCACTGCTGAAAGCAAGGATGTCTATAGCCATCACTCATTTAGGAAACATTAGGTCGGCTCTTAGGTCTGTTGTGTTGATTAGAAGTACATTCAGGACTTAAAACCCCTCCAGGTGCTACTGAATACATCATTTACAGGAAAAAGCAATACAAACTGACTTATATCTACTTATCTCCCCCTAAATTATGTCCTCGAAAGGTATTTCACTTCCCAGATGCGCTTACGGCGGGAACTTCACAGGAATCTTACATCACCCTTTGCACTGATCTGCTCTCAGAGGCCCTTAAAAATCGGCGCCCAAAACATTCCTCTTGACTCATTTTTTTATTGGTTAAATGAGGTAGAAGAATAAAAGCACTTTATTAAATAACTGTCCAGCATTCTGTTCCAACCCCACAAGTTGATATAGGACCGTGGGTGGACAGCCACTTAACCCCTTGGCTGCCCAGATTCCTCATCTATAAAATAAGACAATGGGACTGGATGACTGCCTGACTCTGAGGCTATTAACGAGGACCCGCAGACAACTGCTCATACCTACACTACTACTCACAGCTGACGTTCAAATGAATGAACAGGAAAGATGAACAGAACTTAAAGTAGATCAACACAGGGAAATAGTAAACTGTTGTTTATCATGATATTAGTACATAGTGTTATTTTAAGGCACTATGGTTCCTCAAAAATTAGGAATTAATAATTACTTTTATTCTATTAACTAGAATAGCAGATGAACAAGAAACTATTATTTCCTGACCATGTCAAAACAGAACTAGGTTAAGTGGGGCACCTGGGTGGCTCAGTCGGTTAAGCATTGGTCTTCGGCTCACGTCATGATCCCAGGACCCTGGGATCAAGCCCCACATCAGGCTCCCTGTTGGCGGGGAACCTGCTTCTCCCTCTCCCTCTGCCTGCCACTTCCCCTGCTTGTACTCTCTCTCTCTGTCAAATAAATAAATAAAATCTTAATTAAAAAAAAACAGAACTAAGTAAGAGTCATTGGAAGTACATGGAGACACGACTGAAACTATTCTAGAGGAGACTGACCTTTGAAACAGGGTGGTTGGGCTATTCTTTCCTAATTTTTTGTTGTTGTTGTTGTTATTGTCAACCAAGGAACATGTGGCAATGGGAGACATTTTTTGGCTGTTATAAGTGAAGGGAGTTTGTTACCGATATCTAGTGGGCAGAGGCCAGGGATGCCCTTCAACATCCTATAATGTACAGGACGGACCCCACATCAAAGAATTCTCCAGTTCACTATGTCAATAGTGTTGAGGATGAGAAACCCTGCTTTGCTTGGGGCTTAGGCTAGGAGACAGTATGGATTTGACCATCTTGTGCAGTCAGTCAAGCACACGTATGTGTTATGCATAGATTTGTGCAAGCACCGCACAGATGCTATGAGGAGAGCATGGGGCATCTTAAGACACGGAGCTCATCATCTCATGCTCCCACTTTCCCAACTCCCAGCCCCCATTCTCAATATTCCAAGTAATTTGCCTAAGTAAGAAAAGAGTCTTAACATCCTCTCAATTAATTCCTCACATTTGGGTACCACCTAATAATTATACACAAAAACTAAACTTATTGAGCTGACAGCAGTCTGGGCATCATGCCAAGTGTCTTCCATGCAGCAGTACCACATGGGCACTCTAATAATTCCTATTCTGGGGAAGGGTGGTGAGAAAACAGAGACTTTCAGGGATTAAAAAATTTGCCAAAAGGGGCGTCTGGGTGGCTCAGTTGTTAAGCGTCTGCCTTCGGCTCAGGTCATGATCCCGGGGTCCTGGGATCGAGCCCCGCATCGAGCTCCCTGCTCGGCGGGAAGCCTGCTTCTCCCTCTCCCACTCCCCCTGCTTGTGTTCCCTCTCCCGCTGTCTCTCTCTGTCAAATAAATAAATAAAACTTAAAAAAAAAAAATTTGCCAAAGGCCAGTAGCTAGTAAGTAGCCAGGTCAAGATTTGAACCAGATCTGGACCTCTGAAGCTCCTATATCATGCTTTTAACCATCTATACCATCTGCAGGGGAGAGGACAGAAAGGAGGAGTAAGCCGCTTTCAGGGGTAGATTTGGAGGCCCATATTTTAGGAGAAAAGTTCTTGACATTCACTGTAGTATGAGAATTTTAATGGAATCCCTATAAAATTAGCTAAAAGGGTAAGACTAAATATTAAATATTGTATTTCAGGGAACCTATTTTAACCTATGGTAAATGGTTCTTCACTAAAGGTGGCACAGTCTAGGGGAAGGAGGGGTTATTCGGAAACATGAAGTTTTTTTTACCATTGACTGTTGTCACAATCACGGTATGTGGGAGGGGTGGTCCTTAGGGGGTGGGCGACAAGGATGCTAAACCTTTAGCAGTGTGTGAGATGGTCCATCCAAATATCAATAGCATCTGTTAGAAATACTTTCATAAGGAAGATCTTCTACACATTGGTTGGATCTTTTGAGATAATCAAAGGGCATCACCAATCCCTTTGCAACCTAAAGAAACCGTGCGACAGGAGATGGCGCCTGGGAAGCAGCCTCACCTTCAGATGGTAGATGTGCTCCTCGGTATCCAGATCTATGCATTTTGATGACTTCTTTACGGACATCACCGAGAGCCCAACATCAATGCAGCCGTGCAGCTTCTCTCTCTCGATCTGCAGAGGCGTAAGAAGAGGGCCGCTTGAGGTCCAGGGTGTTAACAACAGTAGTAACATCCCTGACGCTCCTCTCCTGTAGCCTCCCCGTCAACATCCACGAATACAAACATAGGAACTATGACTTACCAAGCATTTAGTGTGAAAGGGTACTGAATTAAGTGATGTCCACCCATTATCTGTTTTGGTCTAAGAGGGGTTAAGTAACAAGCGGTTAAGGCAATCAGAAGTGATTTAAAAAGAGGCGTAAGGGCAGGAAGCTAAGACAAGCCACCGTGGTTCAGGCATTATGCCAGGTTTTCTACATGCAACCCTACAAGATGAGCACTCTATGAGTCAATGGAAGCAAGAAAGGAAGAGGGAAGCGCTGGGTGAGAGGAGGACCCGTACAAGGGGCAGGACGAACAGTCATTCCAGCCCTTATGGGCTGTCTCCCTAGTGTTAAAGCAATAGAGAATTTTCTATCACCATCAAGGGCCTTCCCCACCAAACCCCTCGGTCACTGTAACGGTGGGAGTGATACCTCTCCTATGTTTTATTCCTGTTATCTTGCTGAGAAAATGTCAGCCCAACCCTAAGACCTGAACAGACCCCTGGATACTCAGGAGCGAACTGAGCCCACCCAGAACCCAGGCCTGGGACAGTGTGGAGTAGGCACCTCTGGTCCATGTGAAGGAACTATTACCCCCTTCGGTTTCCAGTTCAGAGAAATACAATCCCCAAATGTGTACAATCTCTTCCAGGAGCTGACAACAATTAGCCCTTCAGAATTCCTTAGTAACATATTTGATTAAGAAGAAGACTTACATCGGTTTGGCTCTTGGCATATTTCAAGATTCCTTTGTCCAGATAGAAAAATCTCTGTAGGGAAGAAAGTATAATTCACTAAGACACCCCATTTAGACATCTTCCTTTCCCTCGGTCCCAATTTTCAACTTCAAATTAAATATACACGCCTACAAACCATGTACTGAGTGCGTGCAAATAAAGGTGAAGCAAAGACCAGCGTCTTACCTTGTGCCAGCCTTTTAAGGGCCATTTCCTCTTTTTCAGCAAAAATCCTTCCTGAATGGGAGGCTCCTGGGTGTAACTCATCTCTCCTCTCAGCCCTTCCACCACTTCCCAGCTGTCCTGTGCCAATAAAACAGTTCGTGCTAAATGGCTACCTTCACAAATAATAACAACAGTCAGAGACACTTCATCCTACTGGTAAATCCATCCAAGATGGTGAGCTTGGCTAGGTTTGTTGGCGAGAAGAAGTTAAAATTTAATTTTCTTTAAAAAAAAAAAGAAGATTTTATTTATTCATTTGTCAGAGAGAGAGAGAGAGCATGAGCAGCGAGCAGAGGCAGAGGGAGAAGCAGGCTCCCTGCCGAGCAAGGTACCCGATGTGGGACTCGATCCCAGGACTCTGGGATCATGGGACTCGATCCCAGGACTCCGGGATCGTAACCTGAGCAGAAGGCAGATGCCTAACTGACAGAGCCACCCAGGCGTCCCTAAAATTTAATTTTCATACAGGTCCTGGACTTCATGGATTTAATGCTGTAATTTAATGGCATCAAGTTTGATTTTTTTTTTCAAAATGCCTCTCCTAGAAGGGAGTGTTTCTCTCTCTTTAGTGCTTAAACATGGGTAATGGTAAAGCTTTTACTGTCAGTTCTATTTTTGTCCCCTTTGACATCATCACACAGTTACTGTTTGCTCACCACTAGACTTCAATCTGAATTTTTTTTTTTAAAGATTTTATTTATTTATTTATTTGAGAGAGAGAGAGAGAAACAGCATGAGAGGGGAGAGGGTCAGAGGGAGAAGCAGGCTCCCCGCCGAGCCGGGAACCCGATGTGGGACTCGATCCCAGGACTCCGGGACCATGACCTGAGCCGAAGGCAGTCACTCAACCAGCTGAGCCACCCAGGCGCCCTAGACTTCAATCTGAATTTTAACCAAAACCTACAGCCATCAGGTGAGAATATGGGAAAATTCTTAAGAACTGGCTGAAAAGTATGAGACTGAATGCAAGCTGGTAAACATGACAACATGGTCAAAATAATGATTCAGTTGCAAGTTAATCTCTTTAAATTCTAGATATTTAAATACTGGAAATCCTGAAGCATTAAAAAGGTGCTTTTGAAACAAGTATTTTCTTCCTCTTTTTCCAGAAATGTTGTCCGCCACACCCTTCTTTTGTTTCAAAAACTTTTGGGGGGAAGACAATTATTGCTGTACTGAGCTGTTTGTAATTTTGAGGAGGTACAAGCTGTTATTGCGATTAATCCTCTGTTGTTGGCTATCTAGTAGTGTTAACTCATTGATTGAAAAAGGATTTAAAAGGGAATACAAAAGAAAAACACTAAAAATTCTGAAAATTTATTTTTAAGTGCTTGAAAATGCACAAAGCATTGCAAAATTACCAGATAGACCAAAATTGGCAATACCCATTTTAGAGGCTGAGATAATGGATTTTTATTTTACTAATGGATTATTATACATGAAATGCACAAACCTTAAAAGTACAACCTGATGAATTTATACACCCATCCCATCAGTAACTACCATCCAGATCAGAGAGAAACATTTCCAACATAGGATAATTAAGTTTTGACAAACATGTCCTTCCCCACGCCCTCTAGCTTTTTTGAGATATTACTGGCATATAACATATATGAGTTTAACGTATACAATGTGATGATTTGATACACCTCCATTCTGCACGCCTCCCTGCCATCACTACCGCTTTTTTGTGTGTGTGGTGATAACACTTAAGATCTACTTTCTTAACAACTTTCCAAGAATATAATATGGCATACAGTCACCATGCTGTACATTAGATCCCCCAGAACTTACTCTTCTTATAGCTGGGAGTTTGTATAATTTGACTAGCATTTCACCATTCCCACCCATTCCCACCCCCAGGAGACACCATTCTACTCTCTCTTTCCTTGAGTTCAGCTTTTTTAGATTCTGCATATAAGTAACAACATACGGTATTTGTCTTTCTCTGATTTATTTCACTTAGCCTAATGCCCTCAATGTCTAGCCATGTTGTTGCAAAAGGCAGGATTTCCTTCTTTTTTGTGGCTGAATGATAGTCCCCTCTGTGTGTATCACGTTCTCTTTACCCATTCATCCACTGACGGACACTTAGGTTGTTTCCTTGTCTTGGCTGCTGTGAATAAAGTTGCACTGACCGTGGGGTGCAAATATCTCTCCAAGAGACAAATGTGTCCTTTTGGCCAAGATTTTATGTTGACTAACTTGCTCTTAGTTGAATCTCCAGACTACAGGTGAGGATTACAGGTAGAGGCCAGAGGAATTGGGAGATGGACAGTAAGTCTGGGCCAGCACCAGGGAGCAGAAGCAGTTTGATTCAAGCCCCAGGAAACAGTCTCAAGGAAGGGCATGGAACCACAGGGGTCGTGGGTGCTCTGGCTCAGTTTCTGTGTTGTCAAGTCCAATACATGGGAAACACGTGGTAATGAGAACACCTCTCTACTTTAGCCACTGAACTCTTTGTGACAATCCTGACAGACCTGCCTTATGTCCGATTGCACTTTACTATGAATATAGTTAAAAGTACATTCCAGACTTTTGAAATGCTGTAGTAGTATCCCAAGATCCGGAGTTGTGAAAGGGAATTCTTCAATGGAAAAAAGCAAAGATTATATTTAGCTCTTAAACTGGAGGACTTTTTCCGAAAGGCAACAATGTCAAATGAGATTTCTTTATAGCACTATCAATTATTCAGTCACTTAATTACACCCAGACAATACCTGGAGAATGCATATTATTAAGTGATGGGAAGTCATACGCACAGGCACACACACTCATGACCTCTGTCCACATGTACTTCAGCTTAGAAAGCCATTCCGCAAAATTTAACGTGTCCTACCTGTCACAATTTTAACGAATTCTTAAGGTCAAGTTAAAAATTCCACCTCCTCCAGGAAGCCTTCTTCAAAGGAAAGTACTATTTCATCCTAGAAACTCCATCAGCACTCCATCTTACATTTCCAATGGTTTACCACTTACTTATGATATTATATGTGAGATTTTATCATCCCTACTAGACAACAGACTCCTTGAGGGTGTAAAGTGTCTAGTTCACTTCTGATTTCTTCACAATGCTTAACCTGCTGTCCTGTGAATACTATACATCTGATTGGCTAACAAATAAACTTGGTCTTAGAATAAGACTGCAAACAGATTTATGTTCTTGGGATATTATAAATCAGCATGCATTTGAAATGTGCCCCGTGTCTTTGGGCCAAATGACTATTTACAAGCTAAATACAGCACATTCATATTTGTGAAAGAGGGTATATGTGTGTATTATCATTGTTAAATGGAAATCTATGGCTCAAAGTCTTTTGGAAAGTACTCTAAGGGGATCAAGTCCTTTCAATGTAAGATACCCAAGCAGAAGGCAACATGCAGTGATAATACTAGACAATCACGTGTGTCTGCTCAATACATTCAATTGTGCAGAATGCAAATGCCAAGAGGGATTAGATGTTAATTGCATACTTCACAAAACTGAAAAAAAAAAACGGAATGAGATCATATCTGTAGTTTAAAGAAAAACAAGAATTAAATTTCAAAAATGTTTCAAGGATTCATGTTGGAACTACATCTCTCCTGAGTTTTTGAGACACAATACATTCCTGTCAATGAGCCAGCGTGGAGGGCTCATTTGTTGGCATTTAAAGGAAATAAGCCAGAAAGGGTTTGCATTTATGCCAAACAAAATATCGTCTTTTTTCCTCACTTTATTTTCTACCTGGGCTCAGAACTTAAAACTCTTACCAGGTTGGAAAAGCCAGATTTGAAGTATTTAAGAAAGTGAAGACTCTGCTTGACTAAGGAAGAAATCTCTGCAGCCAACTCCTTTTCTGGGCTTGCCATCCAAATCCTCCCCTTCCAACTTCCCTGTCTGTCACTGTCCTTGAGTCACTCGGCTGAAACCTGAGAGCCAGCGTTCTCTGCGGGGGCAGTACTCTCCCTCCGGGGCTGCGAAATGGTGGGGGTACTTCTAGTTGTCACGGTTCCTGCGATCTAATGGCTGGGATCCAGGGATGGTAAATGTCCCCCAATGCCTCCGTCTTAGACAATGAAAAGTTGTCCCACTTCCCATGAGACTTTCCAAAGTTCCAGTGAACTTTGAAACAGGTGAAACCTGTTTATAATTTCTTGAGCACAGAATTTGACTCTTTCATATCCATACCAAAGTTTTTCTGCATGGTTTTTATACATGTTGAATTCTTGGTATTGCGACTCTTGGATAACTGAGGGAAGGCTATATTTCCTTCTGTTTGGGACCTTAACAAGCATCACCCGCCATTCTGGAGAATCGTGTCGCTGAAGGCCGTGTCACTTGTGGTATTTGAGTTATTAGCACAACAAACCCATGTGGGTCTGCATTAGTAGCTGTCACATTTTACATATAGGTGTATCTGACCACATCATTATATCTTCTGGTATAATCATATGTGGGCTTCTACACATTAAAATAAATATTTTAATATTAACCACTTTCTTTGAGTTTTCCTTTATATTACAGGAAAGCATTATGGTGATATTTTCAAAATTATTATTCATTATAAATTATTAATGAATTTCATTTGAGGAGAGTAAAGGGTCATTAAAATATTGGTCACAATAAATGGATATTGTTTTGGTGGGATTAAGAACCACTGCTGTACCTGACACAAATTCTATGAGAAGAAATGTTATGTCTTCATGGTGTAGTGAGATCCCTTTGGAACTGTGAGGGCTTAATTAATTAATTAATTTCTCATAAGTAAGTACTGTTGGTTTCATCCTCAAAATGTTTATCTTCTATGTCCCTTCCTCTCTGTTCCCCAGCCACTATCTTTGCCCAAGCTCTCATCCAACCTGGTTTCCCAAGACTCTCCACTTCCATAATCATTTATGGGGCCCCATTATGCCTTACCCTCCATGTAGTATACAAATGAATATAATGTAATACTTATCTGCATTTTCACTTCTGTAGTTTATTTATATTGTTAGAGCCTCCCAGAATCTTCTCTTAATCTTTTCCACCCGTGCAAACCCTTCAAAATTTTAGTTCAGTTTCTGAAATTTTCCTAAATTATCTAAACCACATCAATTGTGTATTCCTATAAATATAGCAGTATTACTGTTGGGGCATCTGGGTGGCTCACTCGGTGAAGCATCTGCCCTCGGCTTGGGTCATGATCCCAGGGTCCTGGGATCAAGCCCCTCATCGGGCTTCCTGCTCAGTGGGGAGTCTGCTTCTCCCTCTCCCTCTGCTTGTGCACTCACTCTTTCTCTCTCTTAAATAAATAAAATCTTTTAAAAATTTACAGTAGTATTACTGTCTATTATCAAATAACTTAGTGTTTAATTAATTCATGAATTTTTCCCACTTTTATCCCCAGGACTTTGGTCTTTTCTCCCCAAAACAGTTGTAGGGATCATCTTTTCAACTTGCTTAGAACCCCAGCAATGAACTATATATATATATTATTTTTATATTTGTTATACATATGATATACATGCTATACACTAGATATAGATATAGATATAAATATCAAATAAAAGAATTTTCCCAGGTTTATTAACTGTTGGGGTTTCAAACCAAGAAAATGGATTAAGTTCTCAAACCCAATAAATGGTGCTAGGTAGATGGTTAACAAGGAAGTATTAAGTCGTATCCATACTTCTGTACAGTCTGCAATTTAAAACACAAAAGGGTAGTGCCTCAGGAAATACTATCCAAGGGGGCCTGCTGAAAGAGCCTACAAATGGAACAATATAAACAATAATAACATAAAATAATTGGAGAACAGTTTCTAGCTCCATGAAAGCACGAATCTTTTCTGCCTTGCTCATTACTTAATAGGGCACAGTAGGTATGAAGAAATATGTTGAACAAATAAATGAAACACAATAACTAAATTTATTAAGCATGCACTATCTGCCAGGTAGTGTGCTAATAAACACTACTTACAATATGGCACTTAATCCTTGCACCATCCTGTGAGGTTGGATTAGTATCCTTATTTTTGGAATGTGGAAACTTCTGGGAATTTTTGGAATGAGGACGAGAGCATTAGATAACTTCCCCAATGCCATAAAGCTACCAAGAAGTAAAGCCACCTGACTTTGGAACCTGCATTTTTATTCATTCTGCTACATATTATAATATAATGCATATTCTGCTATAATTTAAATATATAAATTCTGATGATAAACCAGAGTAAATGCCAAGCAGTGGCCAAGATCCTGAAGCAGTTTGAAGGAGTTAAGGAACATTGCCCTACGGGTAGAGACACGCAAGGTCTAGGGTCCTGCTCAGAGCTACCATGTTTCCTATCTGTAGTCCCACTGAACTAGGGCAGGAAATCAGCCTGTGCATTTTAACACTGCCAATTCTTTGCTCATTCGCTTTTTTATATTTGGAATGTCTGCCCCATCTACTTCTCAACCTGTGAATTCTCATTTGCCCCAAACCTCCTTGGGGCACAAATTCTCTCCCTCATCAGCACTTCCACAAGCCTCACTCAAACGAGTCTCTCTCTGAGTCAGAACGTGGTTCCGTGAGGCCAGAGACAGGGTCCTCTATGTAGTAATCTCACTACTTCGGACCTAGGGGCCCTGAATAAAATACGCACTGAATGAACTACTCTGAGGAGCAAGGGGGTATGAAAAGGGCCCAAAAGAGTCCTCAGGGTGAGGGATTTTAATCATGTGTGCTGAAATGGGGTGAACTGGTACTCAGGACAGAAAAAACCAAAGATGCCGCCTTCTCTTGGCTCAAGGGACCAGGGGTCCTGAAATAGCTGTTTGTGTTCCATATACCCGGTGACCAGGGAGCGGGACATGCACCTTGAGCCGAACGTTCTAAGATACAGTACAGGGTGGACTTGGGCCCCCGGGGAAGATCAAGGCCCTGCTGACTTAGCCCAACACGGCTGGCCGGGCTGATATGCTGCCCTGAGGCTGTCAGGCTGAAAGCTCACCGCGAATATAAGATGGAGAGAGAAATGTGACAGCATCTGGGGAAAGTGGCTTCTTAAGGTCTTCGCTTCAGTTTTAACTGAACACAGTCTGGCACTGTCGTCCGGCATTAAATTCAGTCTGTTCTACTGAATGTCAAAAGAGGGCCAAATATAGAAAGCTGCTTTGTGGTTGGAAAGGCAACTAAGCATTTATCCATGCTCATGAGCTGGCACAGTTCATTTCCATATTGCTGAGTGCACAAGTTGAAAGCGTCCCCCCCACAGCACAGCTGTTTCCACAGTGAACGTCTCCTCTGTAACTTTCAAATGCTGGATTCTCAGCGCTGCCCCCTGCAGTGATGTCAGAAATAGAAAAGGACTTCCATTCTTCCTGCAGCTGAAGAGTGTTGTGATTGCCTCTATCTGGCCTGAATGTGGAGTGGGTTGCTCTGATTATTTATCTAATCTGCTTCTCAGGTTTTTAAAATTCACAAGACAATAATACCTACCATTAAATCACATGGAGCATAATTTAACATGCCTTTAATGACTTTAAAGGCATTTCTGATTTTTTTTTAAGATTTTATTTATTTGAGAGCGAGAGAGCATGATGGGGGGGGCGGGCAGAGGGACAAGCAGACCTCCCTGCTGAGCACAGGGCCCAATGTAGGGCTCAATCCCAGACCCCTGGGATCATGACCTGAGCAGAAGGCAGATGCTTAACTGACTGAGCCACCCAGGCACCCCAGCATTTCTGATTTTCTAAAGCCTCAGAATCATCAATATCATCTTTTATGATTATACTATGAACATATGGAAATACTTGTCAATAGATTTCCAGTTAATATAATGACAGCTTTAACTGATGCCATACCAATTCTGTACTTATATTTAGTCACTGAGAGTTGTAATTGTTACACCAAGCCTATAAATGCCACCTTGCTCGGGCCATGCAGCCCATTAGAGGGGTGGGGGCAGGATGGTTATAGCTGCTACCGTGGTAGTGACAACGGCAATACAAGTAACAAGTAGCACTTCCTGACGATCTTCTACGTGCCCCCAGTGACTCGGTAATGACGGTGTACGTAGTCCGCCCAACATCACCCGCCCTGAGGTAGTGGGCCCCATGTGTGGGCTGCAGACCACACACACAACCTCTCTGCTCAAGATCACCTACGAGTGGGCGCCTGGGTGGCTCAGTTGGTTAAGCGACTGCCTTCGGCTCGGGTCATGATCCCGGGGTCCTGGGATCGAGTCCCGCATCGGGCTCCCTGCTCTGCGGGGAGCCTGCTTCTCCCTCTCCCACTCCCCCTGCTTGTGTTCCCTCTCTCACTATGTCTCTCTCTGTCAAATAAATAAATTAAAAAAAAAAAAAAATCTTTAAAAAAAAAAAAAAGATCACCTATGAGTATACTAGAGTCCCCCGAAGGCTGCCTGCTGCCCTGTCAGTCCGGCTCCTCACCCCCAGCCCTGCTCTCCCCAGGCACAGTCAGTCTGCCTGGCAGCACGTTCCTGCACGTAACAGGCATGTGTGTTAGCCAGTGATGACGGGATAACTCTGTGCACACAAGGGACTCAGGAGTCTCTTCCGGGTTTATTGATTTTTTCAGGGTACAGAAGTAATGGTTTGTTTTGCTCTCGTAGAGTAGTTCTTTTAAACCTCAGAGTTTGAAAGAGAATGTGAAGTCATCTACCCAGCTCTTTCATTTTAGAGATGAGGAATCTAAGATAAATGATTTGTGTAGGACCACAAAAAGGAGTGATGGACTTCTGAGGGCCAGGACCAATCTTTTGACTCCAACCTAGTGCCCTTCCCCCTACCCCTTTCTAAGAATTCCCTCACTGTCACAGTGGCAGACGGCCTCACCGAAGAGCCCCTGGGCTCCCTCCTCACACAGGGGCAGGTGCATGTGATGCCAGGGAAATCCTCCCATACAGACTCCTCTGTGAACGGAACTCAGCCAGAGGCACGAATTGGGGGAGACTCTCTTGTGCTCTTTGGTGTATACATTCCAGCACCATTCTAATATTTTATCTTTACTACCTTTCATTAAAAAAAAAAAAAATCATACTGTAGGGATGCCTGGGTGGCTCAGTTGGTTAAGCATCTGCGTTCGGCTCAGGTCATAATCCCAGGGTTCTGGGATCGAGTCCCGAGTCGGGCTCCCTGCTCAGCCAGGAGCCTGCTTCTCCCTCTGCGTGCTGCTCCCCCTGCTTGTGCTCTCTCTCTCTCTCTGACAAATAAATAAATAAAATCTTAAAAAAAAAAAGCATACTGTCTTTGGCATCATAGAGCTCTGCCCTTTGGTGTCTAGCCTGGAGAGAATCGCAGACTCTCTGCATTCAGACATCACACTTTTGCACTCCAATTACAGGGCACACAACTCCTGAAGAAAACTCACTTCGTTGCTGGATGGCGCAAGCTGATAACAGTGTTCTCTCTGACAAATGTGCTCAAAACTGTTTTTTGTTTTGTTGGGTTTTTTTCAGAGCTAATTGAAATTTGCAATCAAAGCAGAGACACATTCCGGCTAACTAATGCGCATATAATTTAGAATCACAGGAGTAGGTACCCGAATAGACTCTTCAGGCCTCTGATCCAAATCATCTGCGATTTCTTCCTCAGTCTGTGTAAGAATAACTGGTTCTCATAATGAGAACCTAGTGACAGGATAAGATCCTGGAGAGCCTTCTGAATCAAAGAAGGAATGATTTAGGTGCTAAGTAAGTTAGACTCTGGTTCATAGCTGACCTTCTATTTAATAAGGCAGTCTCTACTCAAAGGTCTGAAGCTTAGCACTAGGTGCTAGAGATGGAAAGATGGAAAACCAAGGTCTGGCTTCCAAGAAGTTAGCATATATTAAAAATCAAGACATACCACGAGGCTGAAGACTTGGAAATGCTGAAAGAAACATGCTACCGGAGTTCTCGAGCACAACCACACGAGCTAGACCCACCTCAGGAAGAGGGCTTGAGCTGGGACTCAAAGGAATATAGACACAGGGTGAGAAGGAGGGTTTCTGAAGCTGCCTTGACAGCTAGGTGGCTTAACACAAAAGCACTTTATTCTTTCACAGTTCTGGAGCCCCAAGTCCAAAATCAAGGTGTCAGCAGAACCACACTCGCTCTGGAGGCTCTAAGGGAGAAAGTGTTTGTATCAGCTAAGGTTGCTATAACAAAATACCACAGACTTGGTAGAGGCTGGGAAGTCTGAGATCAAGGCGCTGCTAGATTTGGTTCCTGGTAAGAACCTGCTTCCTGGCCTGTAGACGGCTGCCTACTTGCCATGCACTCCCATGGCCCTTCTCCCGTGTGTAGTAAGAGTGAGCGCTGGTGTCTTTCCTCTTCATAAAAGGGTACTAATCCCACCATGAAGGCACCACCCCTCATGACCTCATCTAAACCTAATTACCTCCTGAAGGCCTGCCTCTAAATACCATCAGGAGGGTTAGGGCTTCAGCATATGAATGGGGTGGGGGTGGGGGGACATAAACATTCAGTCCACGAGAGCATTACTTGTCTCTTCCAGTTTCTGGTGGCTACCAGCATCGTTGGCTTGTAGCCACATCACTCCAATCTCTGCCTCTGTCTTCACATCCATGTCTATAGTCTCCTCTGTGTGCTTCTTACGAGGACATTGATCCCTGAATTTAGGGCCAACCTGGATAACCCAGGATGATCTCCTCATCTCAAGATCCTTAAATTAATTACATCTGCAAAGGTCCTCTTTCCAAATAAGGTAACATTCACAAGTTCAAGGATTAGGGTGTGCACGTATCATTTGGGAGGTGGGGACACCGTCAGCCCACTAACTCAGCAAAAGGAACCACCAAGCCAGAGATGTGCCAGGGATGTGCCCGCTCTGGCGTGGGACAGAGAGAAGGTGAATTTAGCTGTGATGCAGGCTTGTGTACAGATGCGAAGGGAGACACAACTGCTCTTGATGGTAGGGCTGGCACGTAGAGGACTTAGGAAGGATGTCAGATTA
>NW_023270451.1:40684934-40750334 GCF_011800145.1 Mirounga leonina
TCACCTCTTCTATCAAACGTTTGTTTATTTTTTCTTTCCAAGACTTACAGCGGGAATACGTTGAGAATTGAGCCTTGTATCTTTGCCCTTCCTACTTTCAGTATATCAGGTCCAGTGTGACTTGCTTAGGTATGCAATAAGAATAAATAAAAGGTAGGCAATAAGAATAAATAAAAGTCCCAGAAAGTGAGAATCTGGAAAACTAACACAGAAACTATTATAATTAATTATTTTTCTCTGTTGGGCCCACCAGAAAACAAAAAACAAAAACAAAACAAAACAGCAGCTCCAGAGAGACCTAAGGGATCCTAAGACCGCTTCTGCATTATTCTTGGCCCTGCATGCACAGAGGTGTTAGCTGAAGGAGGTTTGCTTCAATAACAATCATTTGTACATAAGGCACATAGGACTTGAATGAACTTCTAAAGCAGCTTTCTAGTATCTAACGAAATCCAGTGTTCTCCAAATAGATGGTTGCCTGGTCTCTTACCACTTACAAGCTGTGTGACTCAGAACAAGTCAGTTAATATCTCTGAGCCATATTTTCTTTCTAAAGTGTAGAAAATAATACAGACCTCGCTGGGTTGTTTTGAGACTCCAGGGGATAGTATGAAAGGATACTATGAGCTGTAAAAATGCTAACGGATACTTGTTAATTTCTAGTGTCCCTCGCTAACGCTTCCTTTCAGACCAGCCCAGACAGAAGAGGCCCAGCCATGTGACTGCACTGTGCCACCCAGCTGGTAGCCGAAAGGAGGTAGTGGGGAAGCGGTCACCAGGTGGTACTGCGTGAGGGCTCTTGGGACTCCTGCTTATGGAAGGTGAATGGTTTATGTATCCAACACTTATGCAGCACCTACTGCATGCAGCCTTTCTTCTATTTTGCACAGCCTCATAAGAAACCAAGGCAAAGAAGAGTTAAGTAACTTGTGCAAGGTCAATCTGTTTATAAACAGTCCAAGGTTTAAACTCAGGCCATCCAACTACCAAGGGAGTTCATGCTTCTCACCTGTCATCTTTTGTGACCATCACAGAATAACTGATAGAATCACTACATTCTCAAGTATCTCCTCCTTGACTGGTTGGTCTTCCTTGTGGTATTTATACAGCTTATACTTAAAAAAGGCAGATGTTAAATCTCAGAGTCTCTAAAAATATGATTATTTAAAAGAAGTAAGTAGGACTAAGCATGTTCAATAAACACCTGAGCATTATAGCTTTAATTCACATTTCACTCCTTGGCACGGTCTCTCCCATTCAGCCTCATGTCTTACGGGTCCTGGCACCAAACCCAGACAGCCTGGGCTCCCTAAAGAACAGCATAATCTAATAGACTGCATAAATAAACCCTCATCAGGTGACCCTGGGAGAGCTCAAACACCATCTCAGATTAGCCCAGGGGCAGGAGAGTGACAAGAGCAAATTGCATAATTGTATGGAGACTTACCCAGCAATGACTCTCTCCATTTCAAATCCCCTACACTCAAGAGTGAAACACTTGCCAATTATTTTAAAAGGATTCCCTTTCTGATTTCTAACTTATTATATAGCAAATACTAACAACATATTAGGAAAGAAAGGAAGCATGCTCTCTTTACAAAGCAGTCTCCCCAACAGAGTCAATTTCTTAATTGTAGTGGTCTGTTCAGCTGTCCTGTCCTTGGTAGCTTCACAAAGCCCTGTCCAGGGTCTTTTAATGATAGCTTCTTAATAGATATTGGCTAAAGAATTAAAACTTGAGCATACAGGACTGTTTCACTAAAGACAAAACTTACTCATCTTTATCTAGCTCAGTCTGGCTTCCAAAATGTGTTACTTTGAAAGTTCTAGGAAAGAAATGTAAGGGGGCAGTGGGAAGAAGGCGAGAGGAAATTACTCATATTTTACAAGTTCGGAAATAGCAATTCTCTCTCCCACTTAGTTATCCCTTAACCTACTTAATATATCCACAGAGCTTTGTGAATAGTCATCTTTCAACCTAGCAACTGCATGCTTATTCATTCATTAATACACTTACCTAATGTCTACCATGTGCTAGCCTAGGTACTTCATATTTATTATTTCACTTAGTTCTCCAAAGTAAGCACAATAATCCCAGTTTCACAGCCGAAGAACTGAGACTCAGAGGTTTTATGTAACGTGGCAAGGTCACCCAGCTAGCAAAAAGCAGAGCCTGTGTGAATACAGGTCAGTTGCAACAAGACACCTTTACGTCTGTTCCATACTTTTCGACAGAGGGTTTGTTCAGAGACCACAGGTATAGAAAGCAGTTAGGAATTTCATCATTTGCCAGATGAAACTCAATGGAGAGGCCTTTGTTGATTTTTGAAGATCCTCACAATACATCACTGGAATGAGGGAGCTCAGGAATTTGTGGGCATGTTGCTGCCATTCCCCATGTCCACCTGGCCATACATTCTAAGCGACCCTGATGGCATTCAGTAAATTTAGTCCACTAATTTGCATCTGCCATGTGCAAAGCCCTGTGCTAGGTGCTGTGAGGACTAAAAAAATGTGTAAATAGAAACCCAGGACTCTGAGAACTATATTAATCAAAAGAGGTTATCCACATGAGCAGAGAAAAGGGCAGTGTTCAGCACGGAATCAGTCAAGCTCAAGGTTCCCAAATGGAACATGTGAAGGCCTATCTCAAAACCTGTCTGGGGCCTGGTAGAATTGGGGTGCCCTCTTTCTCTGCTCCTCTTCTCTCTATGAGAATGAGCCCTAACCAGCCTTTCACATCTACCTCTCCCACTAGACAATGCCAGCAATGACCTCCACAACCAATGGTCATTCCCAGGCTTCAATCTATTTGACTTATCAGCTTTGTTCATTAAAAGTAAATGAATTAAAGTGTTGCAATTCAACATAGATTTGCATGTACCTTGGAAATGACTTGCAGTGAGCATATATTATTTTTATAAAAGTTACTTTTAAAATACTACAGTGATAAATGAAGATTCTTTTCTAGAAAAATCACAAAATTCAAAAGGGCAGAACAGTTTCATATGGATCATTCCAGCTGAAGGGGTAGCTGAACCAATGCCTGAGATGGGGAAGAACACTAAAGCAAAGATGGACCTAGTGCACTACAAAAATTAGGGTACGAGTAAGACAGTCAGAAGGGACCGACAGCCTGCTCCTGGCTGGTTCCTTTAACTGGGGATTTCCTCAGGGAGAACAGGTTCCTATCCTACAGATAAAGGCCCTGTATCTGAAGGATGCTCTGCTCTTCTTCAAAGAGATCCATTTCATCCGCCGACTGTCAGGGTTCTTGAAACAAGACCATTTTCAGTTCTGGCTCTGGAACTGGCCTGAGTTCAAAGGAAGCTCATCTGTAATTGTTAAGAATTTCTTAAATTTACAGAGGATCTTTCTCCAAATAGATTCAACATCTTTTAGCCAGTAAAAACATTCAACTTTCTCTCAAAACAACCCTGGAAAGGAAGCAGGAGGTGAGTTTTGTCTCCATTTCATGGATCAAGAACTGAGGCAAACCTCACTTGCCTAAAGTTCCTCAGTAACATAATATAAAGACGATAGCAGAGATGGCTTGATTTCAACCCTCCAGTATCACTGTGGGACGACCCTTGCTGCCATGCATCCTGTCTATGTCCATGAGCCACAGTGGCAAACAGGGCACTCTTTCACACAACAGTCAGACTCAGCTGCAGAATCCTTCTCAACACAAGGCTCTAAGCAGCTACTACCAATAGATGGTGCTGGCATGGGAAGAGAAAAAAAAATGTATACCCTTGAGAGGACAAGGCCTGGCAGAACAGAAAAGGGTAAGGATTCATCAACTCGTTTCACCTGTTTTAGGTATGGATTATGCCAGGTATTGAAGGTACCAAATACAGCCTGAATATTAAATATTCTACTACATTCTTCTCTAAAAGCATTTTGGGGGCGCCTGGGTGGCTCAGTCAGTTAAGCGTCCTACTCTTGATTTTGGCTCACATCAGGATCTCAAGGTCGTGAGATCAAGCCCATGTGCTCGGCTCTGCACTGGGCATGAAGCCTGCTTAAGATCCGCTCTCTCTCTCTCTCCTCTATCACGACCCATGCATGCTCTCTCTCTCTCTCTCTCTCAAAAAAATAAATAAATAAATAAATAAATAAATAAATAAATAAATAAATAAATAAATAAAAGCATTTTGTTAATGTGTATAAAGGAAGGCACTTTTTATTTTAAAAGTATATATTCAGGGGCGCCTGGGTGGCTCAGTCAGTTAAGCGTCTGCCTTTGGCTCAGGTCATGATCTCAGGGTCCTGGGATTAAGCCCCGCATCGGGCTCCGTGCTCAGCAGAGAGCCTGCTTCTCCCACTCCCTCTGCCTGCCACTCCTTCTACTTGTGCTCTCTACCTCTCTGTCAAATAAATAAATAAAATCTTAAAAAAAAAAGTATATATTCATATATGCATTGTATACTTTGTGGGCCTTTGTACAATACTAACGAGTACTGGGTAGATATAGGAGTAGATACGTGTATAATGCCTGTAGAATTTTCTAGGGGCAAAAAGCAGAACTATTCTCTATGAGCATTTATATTTTCCATAAATAAGAATGAAGTTCAAATTAATGTTAACTATAATAACAAAAATGAATGTTAATATTAACTCAGGACCTATTATGAGTCTGACCCTGGATTAGATGCTTCAGTTTTCATCCTCACAATAATCCTATGTGAAAAGAACTATTATTATTTCAATTTTACTGATGAGAAAACAGACGCTTAAGGTTAAGAGTTTAAGGTCAGAGAACCAATGAATGGGTGGAACCAAGGCTGGAGAGTTCAAGTTCTAATCACTAATGCATACAGTCCTCTCAAAATTACCTTGATAAGATTATATTTGCAAGTTGTTTCCATACTGACAAAATGAGGCATGCTATATTTAAATTTCAAAAGCCCTAGTATTTAAGCTAAAAGATGACAGAACCCTTCTTGGGTATTCGTGGTCCTAAATTGTAAACTCTGTCTTAGGTCAGAAGTAAAAACAAAGATACAGATCACAATTCTTGATCATTCTGTCCTTCAAGGAAGCAAGCTCTTCTAACAAGACTATAGATAGGGAATACCTCTACATAAATGCATAGCTCCTTGTGATTTCATGAGGGGAGGCTCTGGGATAGGAAGGACAAGTTCAAATTCAGTTCAAGAAACAAGGACAAGGGCAAGTTCATTGCAAAGAACTGAAAGAAAGCTAGTGTGGCTGGAGTACACAGAATCTCAATGTCACTTAGTGATGCTGGAGGAGAATTTAAGTAAAATGACTTAAGATGACCGGGTCTTTCAGCCAAAACTATATTAAAAGTTTGTGCATTCAGTGCCCCTCTCTTATAACCGCCCCAGCTCCAAAACAGCAAAAATACAAAGTTACAAAGATGTAGGGGCTTTTGCGTGTGTGTCTGCGTGATTTAAAAAAAAAAAAAATTAAATATCTCCATGGATCAAACACAAAATAGAAATGCAAAAGAAACTGTAGACAGAAGTGTCCAGGAGTCCTACTTCTGTGGGCTATTGGGGCTAAAAATGTCCACAGGAAAAGGATGAGACCTGAGCTAGCCTCACTGCTGGAAATAAGCAAATGCTGAGGGGGAGCTCCACACAATGAAAGGGGGCTTTAAAACTTGCCTTATCCAGGGAGGTGGCAGAAGGCAGACACAGCCTCACAACCAGACTTGGGCCATGTGTGCTGACCTGGTGGTGGATCTTGGATGTTCTATCACTGACATGGAACAGAAGTCCCCAAGAGCAAATATAACCCCTGACTCTGGGTTGGGGTCCTCGGAGGTAAGAAGCAGGTAATAGCAAATCCCTAAATGGGGCAGGGTGAGTGCAAAGAAAGAACATGGGGAAACAAACTCAAGATGATACTCTAAAGCAAAATTCCAAAGCACAGAAGAAAAACCAGCATTAAAGAGGGTCCAATACAGTCAACATCAGGCCTATCCATCCCCCGCCCCCACCATGAAATGAAGAAAACAGCCTAATAGTGACTTTAAACTGGAGCTTTAAAAACGAGTAGGTTGTTGAACAGATTATCTTTATCAGTTAGAGTTCAACATTCCTCACATTAAATGTATTATTCCATAAATCTTGAAGTTTTAAGTGTTGAACTTGTACTTTCCAGTGAAGTGACTGGAAACACAGCGTCACTCTTTAGCATCTACAAGACCACGGGGTATGGCTCTGTTCCCTCGGAGCCATGAAGGTTGAACTTCCAAGGTTCCTGTACCTCCCCAGCACCTTTAGAGAATGAAAGACAATCTTGGGACAGCTTGTGATGGCAGAACGGACACAGCTTGCCAAGGTGGACTATATGGATGGAAAACCTAAGCCACTCCTGCAACAGAACACCTCTCTTTGACAGAAGGATGGGAAAGTGGGCAGAATAAGAAAATGGTCCCTGAAATTAAACACGGCCTTTATAACTAGATTCAGTCTAGGATTGGAATAAAGTTATTAAATTCTCCACCTGCTCTGCCACAGAAGTGTTTATGTTTACAAAGCTACATTACATGTCCCTTAAAGTGGGAGATCCTAAATATAAAAGATGACCATTTGATGAATGAATAGCTGAATGGCCAACCATTCTAAGTGAGAAGAAAATGGAGGCATCACACACATTCCTTTCACTCTTCATGACAAGCTCAAAAGAAGCTCTGTGAAAACCAAATCAATCAATTCAAATAACACACCAAAAGAGTGTCTGTAGTATTCAGTTGTAGGATGTCACAGCACTGCTCCAATTCCTATGGTGTTATAAGCACCAGCAGTTTAAATGAATCATGTTCCTTCTCTTTATCCAAGAAGTACATAGCAAGAGATGCTACTAGGTACAAAGGGTGAGGGAAAGCTCACACATTCAGGCTCTAATCCCAACCAGAATCTCGGCTTAGGGAGAGAAACACCCCCGTGGAAAGCTGACAAGGAGGGTGAGTGTATAGTCAACTTTCTGAAGCCAGGACTCCAAGGGGACCACGATGCATTAGCCAAGGACTAGTTTTAGTCATTTTTTAAAATCCCAGACAGAAGTGATTACAGTGCTAAAAATTTTTTTCTTCCTAACCCCTCACAGGAGATCTTGGAGGGCGCCCCAAATGTCCAGGCTGGGGCAAAATCTGATCTGTCTAGACTCGTAGATTCTAATGACACAAAGCGGCCTTGTGAAGGAATAAGCTCCCTGTCCCAGGCGATGTTCACATGGAGAGACGCATGAGAATGTGTCAGAAATATGCAGACGTGCCTGAGGTGGGAGGTTGCCGGACTATTGCTTCCAAATTTGGAACCAAGGACTCGGGGCCAATTCCTGGGCGAGCGCTTCTGGTGGGGGAAAGGCAATGCCAGCAAAGCCAGCAGATGCTGAAAAGGCTCAGGGGCCACTGTGGTCGGGAACCCACAGCTTCCTGACAGCCCACTCTCTACGTCACTGAAGGTGAGAGAATTAGAATGATTAACATGCATTTACCACCACTGACCTAAAGCCAGCAAATTCTGCCAACGGAGATGTATTAGAAAGAGAAACGAAAAACAACATATCATTACGGCTGGTGCTTAGATAGGAGTTAATTATCCAGGTCTTTGCTTCACTTCTTTCTTCTTCCTACTGAATTCCTTTTGCCCACTTCTCTGTGGCTTTGATTCCCTTATCCGGTGGAGAAAGAAAGCAGGGGAGACTCAAAGTCACCCACATGGCAATCTGTGGGGGAAGTGGTCATAAAAGGCTTGGGAAGGGGAAGGAAGAAGAGGGCAGGAGGATATTAAACTTATTGGGACAGTGACTGTTCCTTTGTTTTGGTTAGTAGGGTACAAAGGAAAGTGTGGGCTCTGGAGTTAGACTGAGTTTTGACTTCTTGTTCTGCCACTTACTAGCAGTGTATCCTTGGGCAAAGAACTCAGTTGGTCTGACTCAGCTTCCTCATGGAGAAAATAGGGATATTCCTATCTGTGTTGGAAGTCAGTTGCAAGGATCAGATAAAATAATGCAAAGAGCCAAATACAGTTCCTTCCCATCGGGTAGGCACTCAAGCTGCATTATGAAAAGCACCTAAAGTTTACTCTTCTCATACAATTAAGATATGGCTGAAAGCCAACGCTCTTCCACTTAGAAGCAGGAGGTCCCAAGTAAATGCACACATCTTAATCTGCCAATTTCCTAGTATAAATTTGCATCTTAAAATTTGCATTGGTTAAAGTTTACCTGTCGACTTCCTTGCTTAGAGGAGCAGCTACTTATGCTCCTTGAAGGTGAGACCAGTTTTTGGGACACCCCAAGGTTCTTCTCGTCACTCATCATGAGCAGTGGGTCACTTGGTCTCGATGCAGTCAAAATGCCATCAGAAGACAGTGGAGCTGAGAGTACGGAAGTCGCACACGGGCAGGTGGCTCAGTTCTTATCCAATACGTTTAAAGGCATTTTGGATGACCCAGAGGAAATCTCTAAAAGCAAAAGGATTACAGAGAAGGTCAGAGGCCTCAGACACCATCTGTAATTAGCCCCTGTCTGCAAGTGGTTTGTCTACAGTACAGATTACAGAGCCATGATGCATAGTTATATCAGGAGCTGTGAAGGAAAAGATGCTTTACACCCATCTTTTCTTGGAAATTATGTATAGGTGGTTTTTCATGTAGTTTTGCCAGAATTAAGAACAGTAGTAAGAAAATTTGAGTCCAGACACATACAAAATCAGTACTATAAAAAACCATCCTGAACCACAATGAGATACCACTTCACACCTGCTAAATGATAAGTATAATTTTTTTAAAAAATGGAAAATAACAAGTATTGGAAGAAACTGGAACCCTCAGGCATTGCTGGTAGGAATATTAAATGGTACAACACAGTTAGAAAGAGTTTGGTAGTTTTTTAAAGCAGAATTATCATCTGATCCAGCAATTCCACTCCTAGGTACATACCCCAAAGAACTGAAAACAGGTGTTCAAACAAAAACTTGTACAAGAAGGTTCATAGTAAAGCTACTGGCAGTAGCCAAAGGTAGGAACAACCCAGCATCCATCAACTGATGAACAGATAGCATACACCGTCTGAATGTTTGTGTCCCCCTAAAATTCATGTGTTAAAAATCCTAAACCCAATGTGATAGCAATAGGAGGTGCAGCCTCTGACAGGTACTTAGGTCCTGAGCACACAGCCCTTATGAATGGAATTAATTATAAAGAAGATGACCCAGAGCTCCCTAGCCTCTTCTGCCCTGTGAGGATACAGTAAGTCTACAAGCTGAAGAGGGCCCTCTGCCCATGCTGGCATCCTCATTTTGGGCTCCTGGGCTCCAGAACTGTGAGGAATAAATTCCTGTCGCCTCTAAGCCACCCAGTCTGTGGCACTTTGTTATAGCAGCCCAAATGGACTAAGACTGCATATCCATGCAATGGAATATTGTTCAGGAATTAAAAGTAATGAAATAGTGATACATGATACAACAAGGATAAACCTTGAAAACATTATGCTAAGTGAAAGCAGCCAGACAGAAAAGACCACATATGTATGTTACTATTTATATGAAATAACCACAGTGGGCAAATCCATAGAGGCACAAGGCCAAGCAGTGATTGCCAAGGGCTGGGGGAATTGGGAAATAGGGTATGGCTATGAGGTTTCCTTTTAGGGTGATTAATGTTCTAGAACTAGATAATGGTGATAGTTGTACAACACTGTGACTAAATGTCACTAAATTGTATGTGTGAAAATTGATTTTATTTTATATGTATTATAGTGTAATTTTTTTTTTTAAAGATTTTATTTATTTATTTGACAGAGAGAGACACAGCGAGAGAGGGAACACAAGCAGGGGGAGTGGGAGAGGGAGAAGCAGGCTTCCTGCGGAGCAGGGAGCCTGATGCGGGGCTCGATCCCAGGACCCTGGGATCATGACCCGAGCTGAAGGCAGTCGCTCAACCAACTGAGCCACCCAGGCGCCCCATATTATAGTGTAATTTAAAAAAACTTTTTCAGAGGGATGGGGTGGAAGATTTGTTCTACCAAAGGTTTTGGAGACATCTTCTAAAAACACTATTACAAAGTGTGACAAAATTACGAAGGAAAACAGAAGTTCCCACATCATCTAGAGTATCCTAGTAATTGAATCAATAATCATCTTTGAGTCCACGCTACCTACCGCCAGGTCCTATAGTAAGAGTTTCCCATACACAGTGTATGATCTCATTTAATCGACAGTCTGATGGGAGGAGATTATCTCTCTTTTAGAGAGGAAACAATGGAGTCTCTGAGAAGTTAGGTAACTTGCCCAATCACGCAGCTGGCAAGAGACTGAATTCAGGCCAGATGCCAGGCCTTTAACCTTGGTGTTGGAAATGAGCACGCTTTAATAGCCGGGCCTGGTGATAACAGTTACTGCCCAACTCTGGGACCCAGCAGAACTGAGGAGCGGCCTAGAAAGACTAGGAGGAAGCACCTCGTAAGCCAGCTTTGCAGAGGCCCTGCCCCATTCCTTCAACCACTGCCTTCATCCACAGCCCCGAGTTAAGGGTGACTAACATGTTTGGTTTTGGCTTCCCAAGGCCAGCCTTTTATTTGACACACTAAGTTCAAATAAACTCTGTAACTTTCCCAAACATGTTAACAACAATAAAAAAAAATATATATCCAATCTATCTGGTTCTTAGTGCTCACATAGTCTTTTTTTTTTTTTAAGATTTTATTTATTTATTTGACAGAGAGAGACACAGAGGGAACACAAGCAGGGGGAGTGGGAGAGGGAGAAGCAGGCTCCCCACTGAGCAGGGAGCCAGATGCGGGGCTCGATCCCAGGACCCTGGGATCATGACCTGAGCCGAAGGCAGACGCTTAACCATCTGAGCCATCCAGGCGCCCCCACATAGTCTTAATTTTAAAAGAAGCATGTTATATAATTGTCCAGGACCCAGGTAGTTAGATATTATTTTAAACCTTTGGTTAATTATAAGTACTCAATCTCCTATGCCTTTCATTAACACTTAGTTCTTTAAAAACGAGTATGCTAATGAGCACCAGGTGCTGTATTGGAAGTGTTGAATCACTACATTGTGCACCTGAAACTAATATTACACGGTATGCTAACTGGAATTTAAATAAAAACAAAAAAAAATGAGTATGCTAAAGCCATCAGCTAAAACCAGGACAACGAGAAATATCATGTCAGAAAATAAAACTAAGGTACATGTAGCTGGAGAACTCAATTCGCATGTTGCTTTCATAGAAACCCCCCAAATCTCTGTATGCATACATATTGGATCCAACAATAACTAAGACTAAAACCAAACCAACACCAGCCTCTTTCTTCGCAAAGTTAGCTTCCCTTACGGGGCGTGACTAATTGGACCCGAAGTTAGAAGTCAATGTAGTCGAGTTCAAAACTGCCAAGAAAGGCTGTACGGGTATATTAATAGTCGGCTTAATAGCACGTTGGCTGTTGCCGTTGAAGAAAGAGAGGGAAAAGAAAACATGACGGGAACCCCAAAGGATGAACTGTGTGCGGGGGCAGCCGTTGCCATGACAACCGATTCCACGGTGGATTGGGAACACCAACAAAGGGTTTGCGTGTGTGTGCCCGCCAGTGTCTTTGTCATGTCTTTAAAAGCGGAGGCTCTGACAGGGAGAGTGCGGGACCACGGGCGGTCTGTAACGTGTGCAGAAGGGGCAGAAAGGAATACTCGGGCAATACAGAGTCACAGCAATTCTGAAACTGCCAAATTAAAAACACAGTAACCCTGTCCCAGAGGCAACTGGTATACAGGGTCATCTTTATCACTTAGCTCTGCCAAAGTTCACCTTGGAGGAGTGAGCTACCAGAGCCAGGGCGGGGCGCAGGCCAAAACCCCATAATTTAAGTTGGTGCTTTGAGGTAAGGCCTCCAGAAGTACCACAGTGCCTCTTTTTCTCCTCCAGGGAAAAAAAAAGGGTGCGACTCCAGCCCCTCCCACATCCATCCCCGAGTGAGTCTGGGATTATCACCTAGGGAAACAGATCTTGTTTCATCCCCCAGAACCTTCCAGCCTAGCCTCATCAGAAATTCAGTTAAAATCATTAGTTAAAATTCGGTCCACGTATGGCTTAAAGGGCAAAAGAGATCAAATTCTGGGAAAAGGAAATACTTAAAACAGGGTAGAATAGAGCACGAAGGCAACAGAGGCCTGAGACTAAGGTGGCCCAGGAATGAGGTGGTCGTGTGGAATGAGGTACTTATTGTGTCAACCTAGGGGGCCCTAAGGGCTGGGCTGCGGTCCTCAGAGGGAAGACCCTGACAGGAGTCCCAAGACAGAGGACCTTAACAAGGAGGAGTCATACAGAACTAGCTGACTTCACAGTGCTGACCTAGTAAAATGGGGAAGACCTAGTAAAAAGCCCTTAGGGATGACAGATACTGGCCAGGGGCCAGGGCCGCTGATTCAGGGGTATATGGATGATGATGATGAGGGTACCTCTGCAAGAGCTGTGGTGCTTTCTCCTCTCCCAGTGACCCTCCCATGGAAAACCTCTAACTCAAGGGGCTTGTATAAACTATAACAGTTTCCCTGCTCAGACGCTGTGAACAACTTAAGGCCAATAATTCATTTCCCCCCTTATCTTTTTTATTGAGGCATAACTTCCGTATAGTAAAGTGAACAAGTCTTAAGCACACAGACAGCTCTATGAAATTTTACATTTGCAAATACTGAAATAATCACCACCCAGATCAAGAAATAGACCATTTGCTGCCTCCTCAGAAGGTTCTTCCATCCCTTGGCCATTGATCTGACAGGTAGGGGGGTCAATCCTGCTGAATGCTGTGGTACCTGCCCCAAGTAAACCTGTCTGGCGGTACCTGTCGTGCCCTATAGACAGATGGCTGGGACTTCCCAAACTCACAGGAACAGGCTGAATGACTGCTCTTGTGCCTTCTACCTAAGACAAGTGTTTGATGCATGACAGAAGTCAGTGCGGGACCCGCTTTCATTTCAACGAACCACCTGGTAGCCAAATCCAACAGGTATGAGAAGCTTAATGTAGTTAGGTCAATTAAAAAATGCCCTTCTTGAGGCGCCTGGGTGGCTCAGTCGTTAAGCGTCTGCCGTCAGCTCAGGTCATGATCCCAGGGTTCTGGGATCGAGTTCCGCATCGGGCTCCCTGCTCCGCGGGAAGCCTGCTTCTCCCTCTCCCGCTCCCCCTGCTTGTGTTCCCTCTCTCACTGTGACTCTCTCTGTCAAATAAATAAATAAAATCTTTAAAAATAAAGAAATAAATAATAAAAAATGCCCTTCTTGTGCTTCTGAAATGAGCTAGGTCCTTTCTCACCATTGCTACTCACCTTGGAAGCTGATGGCCCAGGTGAAGATGGTGTTCTAACTAAAAGTCCAACGCATGAGACATGCGTGCATGGGGCTTCCATTAGGGAAAAGAGAACTCTGATTTCTACCAAGAATGGGGAAGAACAAATGATCAAGGCACTGCCAAGCATTTTGGCCACAAAGACTGGTCTTAAGACTTATTTTGGCCATTTTCAGTTAAAAAAAGAATACAGAGTTTGGGAAAAGATGTAAAGGAGATGTACAGACCAAGATGTATGTGACTCGGAAGGAGCCAGACCTGTTTGATTTTGGTGCTCCCTCATTACAAACTCTGTGTACCTTGACAGATGGAGTGACGTCTTTGGTCTTTAGGGTTTTTATGTAGGAAATGGGGCATCATGAGGATTAAATGAAAAATGAGGACAAGATGTGTGGTGTGGATAGAATAGACACTCAACAGATGTTAGTTCCATTTCTTCCTCTCCTGGCTTCCTGGAAGTGGCATATACAGCACCAAATAAGATCCTATACTCCTCTTGCAACCAAAACCAAATACGGACTCTACAGAATTTTAAAACATATTAACATTTCCCCAAATCTGTAGCACAAGTGTGAACAGATTTTTAAACCATCAAAGCAGCATGCTTACTTTGAATAAGACATAAATGCAAAAAGATAAAAGCCACATTATTCATCACCATTGGTTGTCCAAGAAAGCAACTTAATATTAACTAGTGGGTTTGAAACAGTGGCATATAACATAGCTATTTATTATTCTATTAGGCCTGGCGGCCTGCACTCACACACTTGGTCATTTTTGGCTGAGAAACAGGTTTTCCTTCCATCCTTGAAAACAACTTGCATTAAGGCCAGATGGCATATAGTTCCAGTTAATTTAAAGTTTCCCAGTAAAATATATAGAAGAATTATGTCCCCAATCAACACACATACACACACAAAAATTCATAATGGAATATCCATTTCTGGTCTTCCAGTCGTCTTTGGTAAAAGAAAATTATTCAAATCCCAGATGTGCATCTTTTTAGAAATGATGCCTGCTGAAACACCCTGATTTCCAAGATTACATGATCAACTGTAGGGCTTTGGTCATTTGCCTCTAAGATCCATAAATTGATCAGAGGTTTCTGGAAGCAAGTTCTAACCACGACGCCCTCAGATAGCTGATCCTGGACCTCTGTGTGTCATGCCAGCCAATCTGCCTTAACCCCCTGGACAGCTGGCTTGATCCAGAGACACTGCTGACTGTTCCTGGAGGGATGAGTACCAAGGCTCACAGCCAAACTCGTCTCCACAGAAGTCTGTTCTAGACGGGTTTTCATTTAGAGTTGAAATCTGTCTCACTAGGAGACACTGCTCCCAGACCTGCCCTCTGACATGACAATTTCTTTTTCCTCAACCCCTGTCCTGGAACCACCACCACTCCCCCATCCCACCCAGCAAATCATTTCTTCTCCAGACCAAACAGTCACTTTTTCATCAGCCGTGTCTTATGTGATCCTTATGATCACAGCCATCCAGCTCTGATTACACTTCAATTTGTCTGTGCTTCCCCGAAAAGGGTGCCCAGATCTCGAGAAAGCTCCAGGTGTGGTCTGGTTAGAGCAGGAGGTAGGGGAGCTCTGGCCTCCCTGGCCACGTACACACCACAACTGTAACCCCGGCTGATGTGTCTGAGCTTTGGGGACACCCACACCTCTCTCAAGCACTTGCTGTCCTTGCCATTCTCCAGGACTCCGATGCGGTAGGAACTGTGGAGAAGCTGGGCTTTTCTCTCGCAACAGGACTCCTTTCCTTCCTTTAGCTGAAATTCATGACTTGCCTTTTTTTTTTTTTATTATCGTATTTCCTCACATCAGTTTTCACCCCTGATTCCAGTCTGTCGATACATTTCTGGGGACCAATTGCCATTCAGTGGCCTTGGCCGGCTTTTCCTTTGTGGATGCATTCAGATTGCCTAGGCCTGTGAATTCTGTCCTCATCTAACAAATTATACCAGAAGATTTACTAAGAAGAGCACAAGGGCACAGAAATCCTCTCTTGATGCTAACTTATCCCTTCATTGGCATTTCTGGGTTCAAATTTGCTAACCCACGCACAGTAATCCCCCTAACTGTAGAGTCATGGCCAATTTCTCAAAGTGTCCAGATCCACCTTCTTCAAAGTCTCCTGGATTCTTGTTTAAAATGCAGATTTTGGAAGCTGCACTTTAGATGGATTGAATCAGAATATCTGGGAATGGGCCTGATAATCCTGTACATGTGACACATTCCCCACGGGATTTTGTGCATGATGGAGCCAGTCATTCTTTTTTTTTTTTTTTTAAGATTTTATTTATTTGTCAGAGAGAGAAAGAGAGAGCACAAACAGGGGGAGCAGCAGGTAGAGGGAGAAGCAGGCTCCCTGCTGAGCAAGGAGCCCGATGCGGCACCCAATCCCAGTACCCTGGGATCATGACCTGAGCCAAAGGCAGACGCTTAAACAACTGAGCCACCCAGGTGTCCCTGGGCCAGTCATTCTTAACCCCTCTTACCTTACCCGGAGCCAGTCCTGCTATTTGTGTATCTGTGATGTAGCAGAGTAGACAGGAAGCCAAAACTCTCTTTTATTATCCTAGGCCTGTGCTTTTCAAAAAGTGGCCCTCAGACCAGCAGCATCAACATCACCTTGTGAGAAATGCTTGCTAGAAATGCAAATTCCCAGATCTTACCAAAGACCTGCAGAGCAGGAGCTGAGGGTGGGACCCAACAACCTGTTTTTAGTAAGTTCTCTAGGTGATTTTGATACACAAGTTTAAGAACCACTGCCCTAGGTTAATATTCTTCTCCCCATGGAATCTTGAGGCTTCTGGTACATATTTGTCCAGGACTAGAATAGACCCTTAGCTCTCCTCTGAGGAAGATTCTGTCCTGTTGCCTAACGATTCCTTTAAGCCAGGGATGGCAAATACCAGATCCATGTGCTTCCAGTCCCCACTCCCATGCTTAATCACCATGGCAAATTTTCTCCACCCTCCAGAAAACTAGAAGACATTAGTGGTACAGACAGATCCTATCTTGCAAAGGCCCAAGTGGATGTGGTGGGGTCTGTGGAGGTCCATGCATTCCCTTTTCCTGAATTTCATGAGATATTAACTGCAGTCTGATCACAAGAGTCACCATATACGGATCTGTCCTTGATCCTCAATACAAAATATCTACCCTGCAGGCTCTTGCCAAATATCATAATCCTGAATGTTGTACTGTCCAGACTCTGGAGAGCAGTGGATCTCAACTCTGACTACACAATAGATTTATGTGGGGAGCTTTTAAAAATGCTGATGACCAGGCCCTACCCATGATCTAGTATGGTGGAATTCGTGGTGGGGCCAGGCTTTGAAATTCCTAAAACCTCCACAGGTGATTCTGATGCAGATCCAGGGTAGAGGGGCATCAGTAATGATCTAGAAAGGTAACATAATGCGTGCAACGTAGCTCAAGCCAGATCATCAGATGGAGAAGTCGGTCAAACTCGACTGTTCTCACCTCTGAAGAATGACTTTGCCTGCACTGCCCTCTAGGTCATGCCCTTCACCTACAATGAGAGAGATCATATACATAAAAATAAACAACCAACCCACGCGATGATATTGGGAGGTTTTACAGAGTGGTGTAGTAATTAAAGCCATGAGCTCTGGATTCAAACTGCCTGGGTCCAAAGCCAGCCTTACTAAGTGGCTTTCAGCAAATTTTTAGCCTCTCTAGATCCTCAGTGTTCCGTGTGACAAATGGAAATAATGAAAGGATCTCCCCAAAGGGGTTCTTGAGGTGATTAGGTGAGTTAATGCATACAAAAGCTACGAAAGGTGACAGGGCAGTCACCTCTCGGTGAGCTAGCCAGTGTATCGTGCTGAGGTCACTCTCGCACACGACATCACAGAGGCTGCTTTTCTCTTGGAATCAGAAAAATCAAAAGGATATTTGCAAATATCCACATTCCTACCACCCAGCATTAACAGGTCTCCATCCTTATTTATACAATATTCTGTATCTACTCTTCTGGCTTTTAAAAACTTGTGCCCCATAAATAGGACCATACCATACATTTCTTTCTGCAGCTGGCTGATTTTCACTCGCAATCATTACACATACACTCTAGTTCTTCGTGTCAGACAGTTCTGTGGTATGACTACGCCTTGTTTAACTTATTCTTCCTTTAGGTCATCTCTGATTCTTTGCTCTTAAAAACAGAGCTGTGAGGTCTGCTCCTTGTGAGGCTGCGGTGTGATTTTCTAAAACACACGGAACGACTGTAGCTTAAGGTAGAACTAGTTCTAGTTTTGCTGGGTATTCCAAATTGCCTCAAAATGGCCATACCAACGTGCACAAGGGTTTCTTTAAAGGACCTTGATAGGAAAATAGCCAGGTCTCAGGATCGGAGTGCCACTCCTAAATGACTGGCGTGTTCTCAGTTTTGGACCCAGGAATTTATATATGAGAATGTGTCCCTCTTTGTTTGGGGTGCCAGGAGGGACAGAGAACCACCGGGGTGAAGATGAGCCTTTCCATGTGCCTGGCTTACCTTATTGTCACTGTGTTCTAATTCTCTCAACTACCCACCTATTTGCCTGGAGAGTGTGTATTCTTAGGAACCACTTCAAATACTTTATGAAATAAGACATTTAAATTAAAAAAAAATGTTTGTTTTTTAGCTAAAAAGTTATACGAACTGCTGTTGGCAAGTTGTCCTGATAGTGGGCAGTTTTCTCCTCAGCCCTCCAGGATACTCCCAAGTTATCCTGTGGGGGAGCCCCAGCCTCAGCCTGACTATCTACATGCCTCAGAGATGCTTGGAAAAGTGAGAGGGGGAGGGAGGGCCAGCCACACAAACAGCTCACAGAATAGGAAAGTAGCCTATCAAAGGTACCTGTTGGTGAATAAACGAAAAGGACAGGACAATTGGGGGAGGTCCCAGTGGCCATTGCTGCTCACACTAGCCTTTCTGAGGGTACAGATGGACGGCTGCAGATGGCAGGCTTTCTAGGACAGAGCACTTGCACGCAGATATGGGGAAGGAGGTAGAGGTAATTTCCTAATGATTATGATTTTTTGTCCAAATGATTATCACGAAAATTCCACGTCATACACCTAGATGAGTCCTATCCTTTACCAGAAAAGAAGTTCTTGACTCAGACCTTAGTTTTCCACCTTGTTCACAAGGGTATCATAAGATAGATACTTTAGTGAGCACTTCAAATACACTTTGAGAAGTCTGACATCCTCCTTAAAAAAATGGGAAAGGAGCTTGCTATCCAAAAACTCTCTTGTCTGGCAATACCAGCTGGCCGCCCTGATGCCCAGGGCTTTGCACCCGCGCAGAGCCCCTACTCCTAGTCACATGGGCTCCACTCTTGGCACTTACCCCCCTGCTCCTAACTGCCGACTTCCCTCAGGATAAAGGCTTTTGCTGCCGGTGCGACTTCATCAGGCTGTGTCCTCCTCAGCAGTACCATATTCTCACCATTCTCCCTCCCCGTGGCTCCCAAGGTTGTAGATCTCACCTATCTTTCCATTCTACCTCTCCCAGGACAAGTTCCTGAGCCGAGGATGACCCAATCCTCCAGGGCCAGCTGGTAGAAATAAGATCTACTCTATCAGTGATGTTCTTAATTTTTGATTCATTCTTAATTCTTGATTCATTTTTACAATCCACTAACCTAATCACAAGGGCAAACTAGAATAATCCAGCCTGTCTCGTCTTTTCTAAATGTATACTGTTCACCTGATTTGTAATACTGCATTAAAGAATTCTGCAGTGGATGGACGAAACTCATTGGTATGCAGTTGTGACTCTTACCCCTGGGTGCTTGTCGGAATGTCCTAAGGGGTGGCATAATGTCCTAACAGCCATTTATCAGAAATTTGAGGATAGGACGTGGGCAGCAATAGCTTGATAAAAGCTCCCCAGTAGATTCCGGTGTGCAGCCAGGATTGAGATACTAATCTTGACAGCATCTACCACTGAGAACCCATCGCCTTCTCTTTTATCCAGCACAGTCCACTCTCAAAGGCTCTGTGAAGACTGAAGTAACTCAGTCTCCTGGTGTGTTTTGGTCTGAAAGGACACCCAGAACCCATTTCACAGAGCTAGGTACAGGTTTCCTATCCCTTCCCCTGTCTTGGGTTCCAATTTCCCCTTCTCTTGTGTGTATTCAATTCTTTTCAGTTAGTACTTCTCCTTTAGAAAATAGATTTAGACGGGGGAAAAAAGTGGAATTGGAATAATTCTTTTCACTCCTGATGTTTTATGAAGAGAAAGTTTCCACACCCAGAAGTTTACTTTCATTTGTTCATCTGGCTCTGGATATATGTTTGAAAAGCTGTTCTGTAGCTTTTCAACATTTTTTGAAAGCGTCAGCTCATTTCTGACATGAGGTCTGCAGACTTTATTCTAGCATGTATAACATTCTTAATTCATTCCTCTTCCATGTGTGGCTTGCTGGCTCCTCTTTTTCTCTCCCAGGCACACAGGCATTTACTAAAGTCTTGTCCTTCATCCACTTTTTTCTATGAGCTTTAGCTGTTGATCATCTCACCCATGCCCCTGACTTTAGTAAGGCAGGTGTCTACCCATTCTACAATCTTTACCCTCCTCCAGACCACAGCCTGGATTTATCACTGGAACATGAAGCCTACTGCTTACTTCAAGTGTAAACTCATCAATCCCTCATGCTGACACCTGGGCTGAGTTCCCTGACTCCAGGACACCCACCATTTCCTAGCCCACCCCAATCCCCTCTCCCAGATCTCTCAATACCGTAGATTCCAGCTCTGACCTGACCCTCACCTCAGCACCCCCAACTAGTTTTCCATCAAGCTATTGCTGTTCTCACAAGCACCAGTCCACCCCAGACCCCCACTGAGGGTTTCTCCCATCACTTCAATCTACCTTACTTTCCCCTTGCCCAACTCACCTTCCCCGAAAGATTCCAGTGTCTCTCCTCAGCTCAGAATTCCCACTGGTCATGGAACTAGGTTAAAAGTCCTAAGCCCTTCACATTTCAGTTAAATTTAGCTGGCTTTGGACTCCAGCTCTACTTACCACTCACTGTGTGTTACTAAATTTCCTAGTCGTGCCTCATCCGAAAAGAGAATGAATGATAGTATTAAGCTTTTGTGAAGACAGACTGAAATAAGGCATGGAAAGCACTCGACACTGTACCCGGCAGACATCACTCCATTATACTTTAGCTGTTATCACTCACACCTCATCTCCAAAAGCTCACATAGCACACCCTATATTCTAGGGGATAGAATATACCTGCAATTACCCCACTCTGCATTGATCTTTGCTGGTTTCTCTCTGTGAAGAACCCTGGAACCCACGTTCTCTCCTCCATCTGTGGAAATGTCCTCCACCCCTCAAAAAGCACTTCAAATGTCATCTTCTCCATTAAACCTTTTCTGAAACCACCCCCACCCCCGGTTTTATGTCTCTTTTGAACCCCTGCTTTACTTCTGTGCTCTCTGAAAGTCTGTCTTCTGTTTCCTGTAACTGACTCACTCTTCATACACTGACCACTGATGTTAGGTCTACATCTAACTGGGGGACTGCACTTGTCTCATCTTTATATTCTCTGGGAAAGCAAACTTATGAAGACTGGCAGCAATAATAATTGTGATTGTTGAGCCAGACTGATATGAGTTTCAGAACATTCTAGCTATCCCTTCTTTTTGAGTTCTCCTTACCATTCTGTTTTTGGCCCCAAAAGAGATCATTTCTCTCTTTTGTCCCAACTGTTGAAATGTTTCTAGAGTACATGGCTAGGCCCAAAGCATGCTTCTTTAGGGATTTCACCACCTGGTTCCTGTCACTTTATATCACTGGCCAATGCTTCTTTGTTGGATCAGAAAGAAATCCAGAGATGTCAATCCCTGCATTATTTTCTCAGTCTTAAAAATTAAATGATCAGCAAAACAAGCCAAGAGTTTATCAGATATTAGCAGAACGAGACTTGTGATGCTTTTATCAGCACATTTGGCAGCCACCCTAGATCTATAGTCTCTGGGAAGAAAGCATCATCCATAACCTCTGTCCAACAATCTATAATATTGAACCTACTAACAACAACCTTTCCGTGGCTATTTCCCCCCTTACCCAGCAATTCACCCTTAAGGTCTGGATTTTTGTAGGTTTGCTTCTTGAAAGCAAAATATGCCCTTCTAGAGTCATATTTTAGCCATGAGAACCACCCTCACCTTCTAGGTGAGATGATCAGACGATCCTATCTATGCCTAAGTTTTCACGTTTCGTGCCTACTTTGCTTCACCCTCATAGGCTGCACTATGGCAGATCACACATAACCACACTCTTTCCCAGGTGTCCATGTTGAATTACTAAAGTTCTCCTCTGTTAGCGCTCTTCCCTCCACGATGCCTACTCTTCTCCATCCAATCAGGTCCTAAGGTTTCTTCCTTGCCATTAAATTTCAGTTGAACTCTCTTGACCAGGTTGGTGAATTTCTTGCCAACATGCTTTTCGCAAAGATGCCAAGAGGCTGCCCTGCAAACCAAACCCATCTGTCAACACCACCCGTGCTATGGTTATATGTCCACTTTCCACATCCTCTTCCAACTCATGGCTCCCTTCCCCTGAAAGGTAGAAACACGACATGGTCCGCTGGAGACCTTTGGTGTCCTACCACGATTTTATAGCACTAGAAATACATTTGAGGTTCCTTTTGACAGTTTAATGTATTTTTAACCAAACCAATGAACAGGGGTGATAGTCGGTAGATCTCATATTCTGGCAGATTATTACACATCCCTTGGCTTACGGTTCACCAATATCCAGTCTTCTTTTCTTTCATAAGAGAACTCTCAAGTTGTAGTTGAGCACAAGGTCATCTAATCAGAAGCTACATTTCCAGCCATCCTTACAGCTTCGTGGTGGTGTGGGGGTGGGGGATGACTAAGTTCTGCCAGTGAGGTGCCGTGGATGCTGTACTAACAAGAGATGCACACGTGTAACTCTGTCCTTTCCTGAGGGCTGAGAGACGCTGACAAGTGGGTCCAGAAATGAAAGCCATTGGTTGAAGAGAATAGTGCTACTGTGCTAGCTCAGGAATAACCGTGCCCGGACAGTTACGTGAGAGAGAAATAAACTTCAATCTTGTTAAAAAAAACACTTAATTTGGGGGTCTGTCAGTTATGGAGCTGTAATGCCAATAATGTATGCCCTAAGAAGGCAGCGTGCCTTACAATTAGGAATCCTGGTAACCACCGTACCCCTCAACAGGACGGTGTCAACCACCCCTCCCCTGGTCAGCTTCCTGGGCCAGAAACCGGAGCCCCTGAAACACTGGCAGCGAGAATCCTCGTGGTTCGACAAAGTACAGAAAGCTACTGTTTTCCAGTTCTTGGGGCATATTCTCCTGGAACAATCCCATATTCTTCAGTAGGCTTTCTGTAGAGATCCGTTCCTCTGAGCATGTTCGCTCTCTCCAGCAGGACAGCCCCCTTCACGTTGCCTTTGACACACACGTGGTCCCGAGAGCCACTGGGGAACAGGATGACTGAGTGTTCTGATTGGAGAAGGAGGAGTCCACAGGTCAATCCCTCCAGGCCTGAACCGCAAAACCAGCAACGGGCTGGTGGATTTCCTCTTCCTGCCATTTAGCCACTCTGACTTGCCCTGCAGTTTCTCAAGAGGGAGAAACACTTATGGATAAATGTGGGCTAAGAAAGAAAGTGATGATGAAAACACAAGAAGCCAAAGGGGAATGGCTACACTGATGAAAATTCAAGTCAATACACATCTATAAAGTACCTACTAAGCATCCAGTGCTAACCCCTAAAGGATGGAAACTAAGTGACCAAAGCTTAATGCAAGGAGGAAACCACTCTGATCAAGAAGATAAGCAGTGTGAGGGCGCCTGGGTGGCTCAGTTGGTTAAGCGACTGCCTTCAGCTCAGGTCATGATCCTGGAGTCCCGGGATCGAGTCCTGCATTGGGCTCCCTGCTCGGCAGGGAGTCTGCTTCTCCCGCTGACCCTCCCCCCTCTCATGCTCTCTTTATCTCATTCTAAAAAAAAAAAAAAAAAAAAAAAAAAAAAAAAAAAGAAGATAAGCAGTGTGTAGATGAAACAAGCCAAAACCCAGGTCACGGTGGGATAGCTAGTTGGGGTTGTGGGCAGTCACAGGGAAGAGCTCAATGGGGCTGGAGTTGTGAGCAAAAGCTTGAAAGAGGTGGCCTGTGGGGAGAAGCTTCCCAGGGTGATCCCATCATCCAGCCAGGCTTGAGAAATATTGCATGAGGGCACCTGGCTGCAGGACAGGGTCACCCTGGGGAGCTTCTATAAAATACTAGTCTGGCCCCACTCCAAACCCATTCATCCAGGCGCTCTGGGATGAGGCCCAGGCCCCCGGGGCAAGGCACTGGAAAAGCTCCCCAGGTGATTCTGACGCACCATGAGGGTTGAGAACCACTGCCCTAAATCTGGCCTCCAGAAATTATAGCAAGACTTACCCCACAGAAAACGGCCTTCTTTTATTTTGGCACTAAATTTCCTTTTAGTATCTAACACCAGATCTACGTCTACTGCATCTAATTTATAGCAAATTAAAATGCAAAGCAGGATGTGACTTAGCGGTTTAAAGGGTAAGAAGAGAGTGCGCCACCCAAGAACTTAAAATAACATCTTGTGGTTTGAATTTTATCAGTGGGTGTTGTTATCCATCCTTAACTGACAACTGCTGGCGGAAGCAGGGTAGAGTTTTAACAAGTGGCAACCACAGGCTGTGTTTCAGTACTTATATAAAAAGGCTATCAACCGAGACACTGTGAAATGTGAATGCAAATTTTAAAAACTTCTCTATCTTCTGTAAAAATCTACTAATTGTCTTTTCAGAAATGTAAACAGGAAGCTAAATGTAAACATGAACGATGCTCGAGAAGAGCTACATGAACCTTCTCAAATAACAAGAAACTAAACACCCAGTGGCTAATGTATCAGATGTGCACACTTGAAGTTCCCTTGGGCATCTAACTAAAAAAAAACCCAAGGACGGAGAATCGAAGCTGAAAAAAAAATTCTATCAAACGAATTTCTCGAGATACAGTTTGGGGGTGTCCTTCCAGAATTGCAGGGGCAGTAAAAAACAAGGCGTTTTAAGAGGCTCGAAAGAAAGCAAGAATTCACTAATTTAGTGAATGTAGGTGGGGAGAGAAAGCGATACAGGAAGTTTTACTCACTCCTACGGGAAGGACTGTTGCAAGAAAATGAACACACAACACTTTTAAACTGTGCAAGCAGAACAAAATTATAAGGAGAATTGGATGGAAAAGGTAGCAAGAAGAGATTTTAAAAACTGGGGTGGATATCAGGAGACTAGAGCTAAAAAGGGAAGAAAAACGTGAAAGTACCTCTGTAACTGATGTCAATGCTGTGGTTATTTTTTCTCTCCAGTAGGGTATACATCAGAAGCAATTTGAAGGCTGTATCTTATTCTTTTTTGGTTCTGTTTTTTAAATTGCCTACAACGGGCACAGAACCTGGCATGTGGCAGGTTATTTATCAAATGGATGACCTGTGTGTCCCCTCCCCCTTACACTAGTTACTAGATTTTTACTAGAACTTATTTTAATCTAGAAATAGAAAAAGAAATATTCTCAACTATCCCCATTTATCAAATGTAAAAATGTAAGTCTGGACGGATCCTGTTTAGAAGCTTGCATCTTCTGAGAGCACTATAAAAGTAATAATAGAAATTATAAGAAAACCGATGTCAGAACGTGAGATGTAAATAATGTATCAAAACTCTAGCTGGATTCCATCAAAGGAATTTTAGAAATGATGGTCAGGAGCCAGAACCCTACTCTTCACTCTGAATTCCCCGGTGGTGTGCATTCACTGCAGACCTAGGCTGAGTCAGGGAGGTGAGCACACGGAGGGGGTTTCAATACCCTATTTTGTATTCAGACAGCATCTCCCATCAAAGAGGTCCCAGTGCTGTGCAAATGGCAACCCCCCCACCCTCATACCCAAGGCAGAGGCACTCCAGTACAGAGCAAGACAATCCTTTCCTGAAAAGGAGACGTGCCCCAGTTTCTAGACACAGGTCAGATCTCAAGTCTTATTTATGGCTTAGAGAGAGCTGATGCCAATTCTGATTCATCATTACTGGGTGTAGAAGACATATTTTTCAAAGATAACGACATCAATATACATCTCATCGCCCAAACACTCTCCAAGGATTGGTGGGGTCTCTGTTTCCTTCCCTCGAACCTGAGTGGACTTGCCATTATGGCCAAAGCCACCCCACTGTGTGACTTCCAAGGCTACGTTAGAAATGGTAACACAGCTTCCACCTGATGCTGTGTCTCTCTCAGGATGCTCCGTCTTCAACTTAGCCATCATGATGTGAGGAGGCCCAAACTCGGCAATGCGGAGGGAACACTTGGAGGGGCTCATTTCAAAAAGAACTGAGGACACACCTGCACACCAGCCGACCGCCACCATTAACTCTCAGGCATGTGAGTCTTCAGAGGTTCCCGGCCCCCGCCTTCTCACCATCCCAGCCAACACTGAGTAGAGCAGACTCCAGCTTTTCCCCCCAAATCCTGTTCGCATCACAGACTTGAGGGTTAAATAAAGTGTTAATGTCTTACCACACCGAGTTTTGGGGTTGTTTGTTACACAGCATCACGTAACTGCAACACTAGGCAGGAACCCTTAGCAGACCCCCCTCCAGGTGGGAAGCATGAGAATATGGGGTCATAAAGACAGTTCAATCAGCAGTAATGCCCCCTTCTCCTGACCCTCAGGCCAGCAGGCTCCTCCTACCAGAGCATCCCGCTCCTGTCACATAAGTCAGACTTGGAAGCAGGCTCCTCGGTCAACAGACCCAGACCTTTCCAGAAAGTCACGTATATGAAGCACACGGGAGAGCGTATGGGTCAATTAGCTGATCAAGGTGGGTATGTATCTGATAGTGACAGACTACAAATGGGACAATGGAATCTAAAACAGGGGAAAGATGAGAAGACAGACAAATCCCTAAGAACCCTTTCAACATACCTTTTAGCACAGACCACAGAATTTCTCCCTCATCACTTAGCATTTATCAATTGCTTAAGCTGTGGCTGGGAGTGAGTTCTCAGCTTGCAAAGGAGCCAGAGAAATTCCTACTGAGGTCACAGGGTCAGTCACCCAAGTACAACTAGGACAGAACCCAGGACTGTACTCTCCATCAAGAATATACACCCAGAGACAAAGAGGGAATTGAAGTAAAAGTCCTAAGCACATATATTTAAATATTTCTAAAGAGCAGTTTTGTTGTTAAATTAAAGTGGCACCTGGGTGGCTCAGTTGGTTGAGTGTCTGACTCATGGTTTTGGCTCAGGTCGTGGTCTCTGAGTCGTGGGACTGAGTCCTGCATTAGGCTCCACGCTCAGCAGGGAGTCTACTTGAGATTCTCTCTCCCTCTCTCTCAGCCCCTCCTCTCTCTCTCTCTAATGGGTAAATAAATCTTAAAAAAAAAAAAAAAAAAGAGACAAAATCCCAAACCCCATTGAATCCTTTGGTAAGAACACTGACTAGCTCTTGGGCCTTGGCCAGACCATTGTCTAGTTGACCTTGCCATGCAAAGATCTAATCTGGGCCACACACAGGGCTCCCAGGAGGCTATTTGTGCTCAGAGTCCAGAAGGTACCAACAAGGCAATAAGGAGAACAGTGCCTCATCATCTAAGTTGGAGCTGAAGAATGACTGAAAGCAGAGGGAGGGAGGGAAAAAAGCCAGGAGACCAACTCATTTGGGTTGTAATGAGCCCTGGGTAATCATGACATCATGACCAGCATAGAAACTGGAGCTGTCCAATAGAATCTTCAGTGCTGCCTGATTCCAAGGTCTCTTCACCACATGTGGTGGCCGGTGAGCACTTGAAATATGGCCGGTGCAACTAAGAAACTGAATTTTAAATTTTATTTAACTTATTTTTTTTAAATAACTTTGAATAATTTAAATGTACATAGTCCCACGTGGCTGGTAGCTGCCATATTAGACAACGCAGCTTTACCACACCATTCTAAACTCCTGATTTCCTCCCAGCTTTCCTTTGGCACAAAGTGAGAACACCTTCAGAACATACCTGCCTCCTGAAATCTTCCAGGTGTGTGCTCACCCCTACCAACTAGTAAGAGTCAGCGGCTGGCATACAGCTGCGTCACCATAAAGGATGATGGCCAAAATTTAAATGTAGTAACTCATCTGGACAATTTTCTTTCCCATCCCCTCCATTGTTTGAGAATGAATTAAAGGGCAAGACAGGTTATTAGTTTTCTACATTAGGTCAGTGGGGAATTCTAGTAATAAGCCCAACCTAAACTAATAGGTACCTCAAACTATGTCAGTACGGAGATGAGCTTCTTTAAAAGGATCAGATCCTCCAACTCATAATCCATTAAGAACGTTACAAAAAGATGTGTACAGGTCATGTGTCATTTAGGAAAGGCTTACAATGGCTGCTTAGTTTTAAGGCAATAATCGGTGATAGGAAAGATCATATTTTGGAACAAAAAGATGTTAGCTCACATAATTATCAGATGTCAATTTTTTTGGTAGATGAAAATATTTACCACTTTCTACTCCCTTCAGAAGGCAACAAAATCCATTCTTGGCCAGCCGGGTGCCTTTTCACAGAGTGGGGAGGGAAGGTGAGAAGCCTCTTAAGAGGGTTCCTGCACAATTTACAAAGTCCTAGAAACAGCTCCACAAAGCTGCCCAGTAACTATCATTTGGCCTGCAGGAAAGCTGTAAATGTGGCAAGGAAATGAGAAGTTTACTGAGAAAACAACCAGTCTCCCAGTCTCCCAATATTCAAGTGTTTCCATACTGAGCAAGTGTTACCAACTTATATTTCAGCCACTGCCCAGTTTAATATCCTCTTCTGCTTGCCTGAACCAATGTCTGCTTGCCAAAAATTCCTAAAAGTTCCCAATTCATGACAGGCGTCCTCATAAATTGCTAGTAGACTATAAATCGGCACCTCTTTAGAAGACAATGTGGCAATAGCAAGGCTGTCTTTCAAAAAATAAAGGCAATAGGCAACAGCTTCCAAAGATAAAACCACTCAGAAAACATGGCTTCCAAAAGCCCTTTTCCAAAAAATCTTAATGACAATGAAGCCCCCCAAACATTAAATGACCAAGAATGGCCAAGCCATGAAGAAAGACCAATGGTTAACAGTGCATTGATTAGGACTGAAGCAGTCGGGGAATAACCAGGGGAATTATAGCTAGTGAGGGTTAAAAGTATAAGTCCTAACAAAATAAAAATAAAACAAGTGACAACCATCTAAAACCAGGGGAGGGATGCTGGGCAAAAGCGTCAGATTATCATATTGTTAGAGCATGCGCAACTCATTCTGAATCCCAAGCTGTTGGACGTGTTCATCTCTCTTCTCAACTAAGAGAACTAACCCTCTTCAGATAAAAGATGACTTTTCAGAAGACTGGCAATTTATTTTCCTTTTGTTAAATTCAAGTAAGATCAGCTAGAATATTTTACTTTTAAAACTCCATTTAGGGGCACCTGGGTGCCTCAGTCGGTTAAGCGTCTGCCTTCAGCTCAGGTCATGATCCCAGAGTCCGAGGATGGAGCCCTGCATCGGGCTCCCTGGTCAGCGGGGAGCCTGCTTCTCCCTCTCCCTCTACTCCTCCCCCGCTTGTGCTCTCTCTCTGTCAAATAAATAAATAAAATCTTTAAAAAAAAAAAAAAAACTCCGCTTAGTTTGGGGTGCCTGGGTGGCTCAGTTGTTAAGTGTCTGCCTTCGGCTCAGGTCATGACCCAGGGTCCTGGGATCGAGCCCCGCATTGGGCTCCCTGCTCCGCAGGAAGCCTGTTTCTCCCTCTCCCACTCCCCCTGCTTGTGTTCCCTCTCTCGCTGTGCCTCTCTCTGTCAAATAAATAAATAAAATCTTTAGAAAAAACTCCGTTTAGTATGAGCTCAATCTTATACAATTACTTCTGCCTGTTATTTATCTGTCCATCTGTCTGTCCGTCTCTCTCACTAGAGGTACAGAGGCAAGCCTGAAATAAATGTCAACACTGATTATTTTCTGGGTGAGATTTTGGGGTAATATTTTAATTTCTCTTTTGAACTTTTTTTGTTTTGCTTGATTTTTAAACATAAGGAACACGTATCACTGATATAAAAAAATGAAAAAGCAATTACTTTGCTGACTTGAACGGTCCATTTTCCTCATATGGTCACCTGATCCATGCCTCGCTTATTTCCCCAACCTCACCAACCTCAGATTGTGACTCAAAATACCCTCAGCAGGTCCTCTCTGCATTCTCTGATCCTTCTTCCTTTCTGGCTTTTGTCTCCGCCGTCGGAAACACGCTGGGCTCCCAGAGATAGAACCTGCCTGCATCCCGCCTCCCCACAGGTGTCAAGCAGGGTGAGGCAGTGTTTGGGTGGAGGCAGGGAAGCTGGAAGAACTAAGAGGGAACAGATTAGCCTGTATCCACACTGGTAGCTGGTTACAATGTGCTCCAGCCCAGGGCTCCAGGAATGCATTCCGGCCATAACACGCGTATCTGACAACTCAGAACACGGTAGCCGTGCGGGCTTTGTTTACTCCGTGGAAGTCAGTGGCCTTCTCCTGCCTCTTTCCGTCCTTTATCTTAAGGAGTACGCATCAGAGCAAAAGCTGCAGGAATCAAATTCTACAAACTCATTAGATCAGGGATTATTAGGCACTACATAAACCAAGCTATACACCTAACAGATTAAAAATAAATAAATATGTAGCTCTTGGAAGATAAAGTATCTTATAAGCTATATATACATATACAGGGCGTTTCAGGAGTTTGATTAAAGCTCCTAGTTTAAGCGCTTACTTTTTGGACAGGTCTCTTAGTAGCACAACAGAGAGACGCAATCAGCTTCTGTGTACCAGCAGGCATGACATCCCAGAAACAGCAACTCAGAGAGATTTAAAAATCAGAGCTCATGTCTGAAAAATTACGGTGCTACCCTAGATCATAATTATTCAAAATGTGCTCTGCTAGGGACACCTGGCTGGCTCAGTCGGCTAAGTGTCTGCCTTTAGCTCAGGTCATGATCCCGGGGTCCTAGGATCGAGTCCTGCACAGGCTCCTTGCTCAGCAGGGAGTCTGCTTCTCCCTCTGCCTGCCACTCCCCCCTGTTGTGCTCTCTCGTTCTCTCTCTCTGACAAATAAATAAATAAAATCTTAAAAAAAAAAAAAAAGCGCTCTGCTAAATACCAGTCACACAGGGTTCTCTGTGGCAGTGAAATATAAGTCCCCACATACCAGTCACCTTGGGGATTGCTGATCCTACCTTCCCTATTGAAGACACAGTGTAATGCACGTTGGCACATTATATGCTCTGAAAAGTCCTGCAGTTAAAACAAATGCCACATCTGTTAATTTTGTTGAACCCATTCCAAACCTATGTAACCATGGAATGTCTTCTTTGAGGTGACACTTAACAATTGTCCTTCAGTCTGACAATCCTATCTAGCTTTAAAGCTCAATTATCCTGAGTCCATGAAAGTATTTGAACTCTTATCTTTAAAGGTTGGTTTTTCCATCATGTAGATAGTAGCTTAACATGCACAGGCATCACTTCTTGGTTATAAATTAGGCTCACAACAGCTGGTAAATAACACTTAGATATTCTTTGCTTACACTTTTATGTCTAGACTTGGTCTAGAGAAACCACGAGAAACCATGATAATCACATAAAAACCAAAAGCAAGTTTCAGAAACTGGGAACATGCTTCCCTGTTTGACCCAACCTTCCCCTAAAAGTCCCTCCCTGGTCTCTCATTATCACATATCTTTCCCCAAGCCCAACTTCCCCACTCCCCTTCCCCTCTTGCTTTCTAAAGTTTATACCCGGACTCAATCCTTTCTACCTCAGTCTGAAATTGCCCCGAAGAGGAAACATCGGAATGGGAAGTAAAGTATCATTTGGAGAAAAGAAGTAGCACTCCAGAGAGAGGCACTCTTAATTAACTGGACAAAATGCTAAAAGAAATCTTGTGGAAATTATCTCAGGATTTAAGTACTCACACAACCATTAGGCAAGCTTACTTAAAAACACAGCTCAAGCCATTTGCACATATTCACTCAAGTAAACAAGAAAATGGGATTGGCATTTAGTATTTACTTAACAAATGTTTATTGATCACTTACTATTGGTCAGGGACAACTCTAGACAGTGGGGATAATGTAGTGAGCAAAATCTGAAACACTGCACTACAAACAAAACTATACAATAGACTAGAAAACTCACTGGGCTCCCTGCTCAGTGGGGAGCCTGCTTCTCTGCCCCTCCCCTGGCTCGTTCTCTCTCTCTCTCTCAAATAAATAAATAGAATCTTTAAAAAAAAAATAAAACGATCATATAAGGCACAAAGAAAGTTTTCTTGCATCTGTGAGAAGGTAAGGGAAAGGCAAGAGACATTTATTTTGTACCTGTCATTTCCCAGACACCATGCTAGATACATTATGTTATTTAATTTCCAGAATTATCCTTTGACTTAGGTGTTAAGCTTCATTCAACGTTAAGAAACCCAGACAGAGCTAGTGATCCAACTTTTGTAATATGCCTGATTCAAAATCTACACCTTTTATACAAGAATAGTGAGGTTCAACCTGAAATGGAATTCATCGTTGCTTCAAAGCAACATGTCTAATATGACTTTATGATGGTGGAGGAAAGATAGGTCAAAACATATGAGGTAGAAGAGTGGACATCAACATCACAACAAAAAATAATCCTCACAGATTTGTAAGAATCACACTTCTCAATTTTAAAACACACTACAAAGCTATAGGAATCAAAATAGTGCATACTAGCATAAACAGAGACATATAGATGAAGGGAATAGAATTGAGAATGCAGAAATTAAACCCACATATATGGTCAATTCATTTTGAACAAAGGTTCCGGGACAATTCGATGGGGAAAGAAAAGTCTTTTCTATAAATGGTGTTGAAAAAGGTGGATATTCACATGCAAAAGGATAAAGTTGGACCCTAACTTCGTACCACACACAAAAATTTACTCCAAATAAACCAAAGACCTAAATGTAAAAGCTGAAACTATAAAATCCTTAAAGAAAACCACAGGGATAAAATTTCCTGACCTTGAATTACATCATAGTCTATTAGATATGACACCTAAAGCAAAATCAATAAAAGAAAAAATATAGTAAGCTGGACTTCATCAAAATTGAAAAACTTTTGGGTGCACCTGGGTGGTTTAGTCTGTTGAGTGTCTGACTCCTGATTTTGGCTCAGGTCATGACCTCAGGGTCATGTGATTGAGCCCCACGTCTCCCAAGAATGGGAGAAAATATTTGAAAATCATATACCTGATATGGGTCTAGTATCCAGAATATATAAAGAATTCTTACAACTCAGCAATGAAAACAACCCAATTTTTTAAATAGGCAAAGAAACTGAAGAGATACTTCTCCAAAGAAGACACACAAATGGTCAATAAGCACATGAAAAAATACTCAACATCATTAATCACGAGAGAAATGAAAATAAAAATACAAAAAAATAACACTTCACACCCCCTAGGATAGCTATGATAATAAATAAAGAAACCAACAAGCAAACAAACAGGCAGATAAGCAAGGATGTAGAGAAACTGGAGCCCTCATACATTTTGGTGGGAATGTATACATTGGAAAACAGTCCAAAATGTTAAACATAGTTACCATATGAGGCAGCAATTCCACTTCTAGGTATATACCCAAGAGACCTGAAAACATGTTCACAGAAAAACTTGTACAAGAATGTTCATAGCAGCATAATTCATAAAAGTTAAAAAGTGGAAAAACTCAAATGTCTATCAACTGCTGAATGGATAAACAAAAAGTGTAATATCTATACATTATGGATTGAATGTTTATGTTGTCATCCCAAAATTCATAAATTGACGCCTAATCCCCAATGTAATGGTATGAGGGTGGAGTCTTCATGAGTGAGATTAGTGCCCTTATAAAAAAAAACAAGAAACAAAACCTTGCTTCCTCTGTCTCAGCCATGTGAAGATACAGCAAGATGACAGCCAGGAAGTGGGCTCTCATCAGACACTAGATCTACCAGCACCATGATCTTGGATTTCCCAGACTCCAGAACTAAAAGAAATAAATGTTTGCTTACTATTTAAGCCAACCAGTCTATGGTAATTTGTTATAGCAGCCCAAACTGACTAAGAGACCATACAGTGGAATATTACTCACCTATAAAAAGGAATAAAACATTGAGTCATGCTACAACATCGATGAACCTTGAAAACATGCTAAGTGAAGGAAGAGAGATAAAAAAGGCCACACATTATATCATTCCATTTATATGAAATGTCCAGAATAAGCAAATCTATAAAGACAGAAAGTAGATTATGTTTGCCAGGGCCTAAAGATAGGCAAAATGGGGAAGAATGGGATTCCTTTTGGGGTGATAGAAATGTACCATAATTCAATGACGATGATGGTCACACAATTTTGTGAATGTACTTAAAAAAAAAATCACTGACATACATTTTAAAAGGGTAAATTTTATGGTTTGTGAAATTACATATCAATTAAAAAACTCTTCCCTTCCTAAAAATAACCTTTGAATCAAATAGAATCAGATATATAGTTATCCATCTTCTCCCACAAAAACCACTGGCATGAGGTAAATCCACTTTTGCTGAGTCAAATGTGACACCGGATGTGACACTGGAATTTAGCCCTAAGATTCAAAAAAGACCTATTCTGTGTTCTCAAAGTGTTTTAAAACAGCATATTCAATTAAAAATAAATGAGCAGGGGCACCTGGGTGGCACAGTTGGTTGAGTGACCGACTCTTGACTTTGGCTCAGGTCAAGATCTCAGTCATGGGATTGAGCCCAGAGTGGGGATCCATGCTCAGCATGGAGTCTGCTTGAAATTCTCTCTCCCTCTGCCCTTCCCACTCATTCTCTCTTTCTCTCTGTCACAAATAAATAAATAAGTCTTAAAAAAAAAAACAAATGAGCAATATAGTATCAACATGGAAGCCTATCATTTCAAATCAGTCTACATAAAGCCTCTGAATCTATATGCTCTAGTGAACTCATGGAAAGGAAAGAATGAAACAGCCAAGTCAAAGGTCAAGGGCAACCTCAACACATGGAAATAACAATACAAATCACAAGACTTGTCAACCTGCCTGCCACATTAGTCATCCTAGAAATCATGAATAGATCGTGGACACTCCTCCTCATTTGAGAGGTTGCTGACAATCATACCCAGAAATGAAACACTGGGTCCTCCCTCCAAGATCTCAGAGGCATTCTTCTATGTGGGTAGCAGTAACAGCTTCCATCACCGAGGGCCTAGTTACAAGCAATCAGGTCTAATTAAAACCCTTACAGAATGATTGAAAGCCAAATCTGGATGTGATGTTAAAATTACTCTTAAGCTCTGAAACAGTTGGTTGATCTTTGATCTGTACTCCTGCTTTACATTTAGCAAAGACTCAGACCCACATTAAAAAAAAAAAAAGTTTACTAAGACTTTAACCACCATGTAGGTTAAAATAGCTGTGTGTACACGCATATTCACACAAGCCAACCCATCACTAGTCAAAAGAATACTCCAAGCTAATGAAAAGCCTGAATTTCATTGTCTGCAATAAAAGAACAGGATAAAACTGGGCAAGCACAGGTAACTCCAACTTTTGAGAGGTTATGTTCTAGGAGGTATTATAAATCAGCTGTTTCAAACTCAAAACATTTTCCCATAGAAATCTGTTAGCTTGTGATCACGTACTCAAGCTAGCCCAGAGAGACCTACTCAATGCACTTAAAGTAGAGAGACAATGGCACTTCTTATAGGAGGAAGATGCCTTCCAAGTCAACTCCGGAATGTAGTTCAGAGTGGCAGCAGCCCAACTGCAGCATCAGGAAATAGGATGGAACGGTCTGATCCCATCATTCCCCAGGTATCCTAAACTGGTGGACAAATACAGGCCATGGTCCACAGTGGGAATCCCTCCCTACTCCCATTCAGACATAAGAATACTTCTTCACAAGGACCTCTAAGGATGGGAGAGTCTGTGGTTTTTTGCTACTCTCCTGAAGTTGGTTTGTTTTTTGTTGTTTTGTTTTTTGGATTTTTTTTTGAGAGAGAGAAAGAGCACGCATGTAAGTGGGGGGAGGGCGGGAGGGCAGACGGAGAGGGAGAGAATCTTAAACCGACTCCACATGCATTGAGGAACCCAACACAGGGTTCAATCTCATGACCCTGAGATTATGACCTGAGCAGAAATCAAGAGTTGGACACTTAACCAACTGAGCCACCCAGGTGTCCCCACAAAGTTCTATTTTCAGTAAATGTCTGCTCATCTGGAAATGAAAGCAAACCAAAGAATTCACATTACAAGATTTTTTAAACTTTTGTTGAATTATAACATTCATATAGAAAGTCATATTGCTGAATTTTTTTTAAAGATTTTATTTATTTACTTATTTATTTGAGAGAGAGAGAGGGCCCGCAAGGAAGGGGAGGGAGAGGGACAAGCAGACTCTGCCCTGAGTGTGGAGACGAATGTGGGGCTCCATCTCACGACCCTGAGATCATGACTGGAGCTGAAATCAAGAGTCAGAGGTTTAAATGACTGAGGCACCCGGGCGCCCCTATAGTGCTGAATTTTTAAAAATGTATTTTTGTAGAGAAGATGCATGGAAAGTAGTGAATTTCAGCAACTTCTCAAATGTCTCTACAGTCAATGCAGATTCCATTCTTCATCACTACTATGCCCTACACCTAGCAGGGAGGCTGCACATAGCAAGCACCTCAAAGACATCTATGGGATCTCTGCACCTTTGACATCATTAGTATTGTGCATGTAATTTATTTTGAAACTACCCTAGAATAACTTATATACACTGCAATAGGGACTAACAGGAATGGCCTGGCCCCAGAAAAGATATCATATAGGTGAAAAATGGAAAATAGATAATTATAAAAATAGTAATCACTAGCCTCAAATGCTGCAGTGTCTGAAATGTGTTATAAAGAATCCCAGTGGGAAGCAGTGGGATGCAGCGGGGACAGCACAAACGTGGGTGGTAGAAAGACAGGCTTGCCCTTGCCACAGTGTGACCTTGAGAAATCTGCCTCTTGGTGCCTCAATTTCCTCAACCACAGAACTGTTCTCACTCAGGGAATTGGGTGACTGAGTGGCCAGGATGGGAGGGAAATTAAGTTTTCAGTGAATGCCCTTGATGCCTTTAGAATGTGGTTTCACAAATAGGTATCACTCATTGAACAACTGAAGAAACAGGTTGTCTTACGGGATTGATCATTCCAGCGACCCCAAAGGAGAACTGGGAAGCGTGTGATGCCTCAGGCCACCCTGCTGGCTCTTCTTCCACCACCTCCTGGCTCTCCTCTGACTTACCCCGCCTGGCCGGCTCAGCCCCCATTCTTCAGTCTGACCTCATTCTAGCCTGACCACCTGGTTCTGACTCACAGCCTTGCCGTTAACCCTGCTATCAATGCTAATCCCCTCAGCCCTGCGTCAGGTTTTCAGGTCAGGGATCTGTCTCCTCCACACCCGCCATGACCTGCCAGTGCTGGCGATGACCTGGAGCTTCCAGGGTGAGAGTGATGAACCGTCCTCCTTGTAGAAAACCCCAGCGTTAGTTCTGAATACGAAGTGAGCTTACCTTAGGGTCAATACAGAAAGAAAAAAAAAAAAAAGGAAAGAAAAATGAATGAAAAGGCAGGATGAGTTAGTTTTAGGAGCAGAAAAAAAGAAAAAGAAAAGGCAAACCTGTAAGTATGGCCATCAGGGATACTCCGCGGTATACATCACCCGCCCACCCTGCACACATACAATGTCGGAGATGGGGCCAACCCAGCAAATTCTTCTTCACTTCAGGGACAGCAAATCTCATCCTAAAAGACAGGTAATCTATCACAGTTGGTGGAAACTATCAAGAAAGGGTCTGCACTAAACCTCTTTCTTTAATAAGCCCACAAAGAACACAAGGCATGCTTATTGAATTCTCTCTGCAGAGAGGAGCTCATCGTGATGGGGTTGATGGGGGCAGGTGGTGTCAGGACTATCCACAGTCTTATTATCGGCACCTATTAAGAGTGGCTCCTCTCCTCAGCGCCCTTCTCTCTGGGAATCAGCCCCTCCCTGGCCATTGCAGTGACCCAAACCAAGGGCAGCCACCATACTGACTAACCTGAGCCAACATGATTCTCTCTGTCCAGAATTTGGAAGGTAGACACAGGGAGCAAGGCTGATCTAATGACACTGAACTTGGGAGAACGTGGGACTGCCGGGGGTGCTATTTTGAACCAGGTGCAGGGAAAGCAGAGAGGATGGGACAGCAGGGTAGGCAGACAGAGAGGGGCTGGAAGACAAAGAGAGATAGGCCGACCACAGAAATGCAGAATGAGACACAGAAAGACAGACAGACAACACACACGTGCCATAAGGCACAGCCAGGGGCAATGTAAGAGGCACATAAAGGGACAAATCAGACAGAGAGGCCACGTGGAGTGGGTGAACTGGTGGGGGTACACAGATTTTGGGGGATTGGCTGCCATGTCTGAGGCACCTGCCCTGGGCATGACGACCCCTGTGGTGATCCAACAAAACCCTCCTTTAGGGCGCCTGGGGGGCTCAGTTGGTTAAGCGACTGCTTTCGGCTCAGGTCATGATCCTGGAGTCCCGGGATCGAGTCCCGCATCGGGCTCCCTGCTCGGCAGGGAGTTTGCTTCTCCCTCTGACCCTCCCCCCTCTCATGTGCTCTCTCTCATTCTCTCTCTCTCAAATAAATAAATAAAATCTTTAAAAAAAAAAAATCAAGAGTTGGGCACTCAACCAACTGTGCCACCCAGGCACCCCAGCTATTCCATTTTTAAATGTTTTGACGATGTCAATGATCTCCAGCTTAATCTGCAGCCCCGAGGCCTATGTGAGAGGCTCGCCAATGCACTGGTGGTCAGGAGACCGTTCCATGTCCAACAAGGTCCCTACCCCAGCCCCCCGAATATTTAGACCTATAGCAGTGCTACTCAAGGTTCTGCCCAGGAATCAGATTTGTCCTGTCTCAGGTTAGTTGCTTGTTTTCCCTTCTTTAGGGATAACACAAATCAGCTCTATTTGGCTGTCATTAATGTCCTCTTTTTTTCATTTCTTTATGTGCATGCGTGCATATATGCAAAGAGGACAAGGGAGGAGGCATAGCAATTTATCATTTTTATATACGTCTTCGGGTCCTTACAACTTAAGAGCACTGTAGACCTATACATATAACATAACGTTCAAAAAACGTTATTAAAGATTGCTAAATAAATGGTATGACCACAGAGTTGAATGTTTTAAATACCATATATATGAGCATGAGGTCTTATTAAAAGGAGCCAAGAGATGAAAGAAAAATTCTCCTGGTAGGCTCTTCACTGACCTATAGCTACAATAACAAACCCCCCCTCCATCACCTCTTTCAACATGCATCCCGGAAGCATGTGTAGATGGAGGGTGCTGAGGTCAATATACTTATCTGACTTTCTTATTTGCTGTCTAGGTCTTGGAACACAAGAAAGGAAAGGATGCCCACCAATTATAATATGTGACCAGATGCCCTTTCAAGACTAGAAGTAATATCCCAATCCCAGCCCAAATATTCCAAAACCCAAGACATTTTCCACACTTCTCCTTGCTGGGCCTCTCAATTAATAACAAAAACTGTCTTTTTCCCAAGAAGTCCATAGGCAGGCCTGCTTGAAGTGAGAAGTACTGAAAGGTCTCAGATGATTTCTACAAGGATGGCTTTTCTTTCAGGTTCAATTCCTGAGGAAGGAAAACTTCCCCTCAGGAGCAATCTCTAGCTTCTTAGGGCTAAAACTGCATTCAGCAGCTCCTATTCACATGGGAACATTTCACTGTCTTTCTCTGTCACTGTTGTAGCAAAGGGCATCACTGGGTTACACAGAAGAGAAAAGCAGGCAGAGAGGTGGGTTCTACTGTTTAAATCAGGCTTTCTCTTTTACACTTCAGTGTGGTTAGAGTTCAGAGCGCTGGTCAGTTTGACATGTGCAACCCCACAGCCATTATCTGACCCATATTTGTGACACGGAAAAGGTTGGGTAGAATAACTGTCTTGGCTTCCATGGATCACTTTTAAGACAGGCTGGAACACCTGGAGTTAAAGAGACATAACACTTATTCTGTTACATTGAAACGATCCTTAAATAGCTGTAGAGTAAAACCTCATCAGCCTTCCGTTTTGCCCTGGTGCGGTGAAGAGGCAGACCCAATGACTAGGCGGACTCCTATCAGAGGGCTTGGTGTGCAGTGGTAACTAGCCCTATTATTTCTTTATATCTAGAACAATGACCCTCTGGGTGTTCTGAGTTGAGGGAAATGATAGTAATCTATTTGCAGCTACAGAAACAGTGTCTACAAGATGGACACCAGTTCATAAAAAGCTCTCCAGTCCTTGGTTTGAACATGTCATGCCCCTGTTCACATTTCTCCGGTAGATACTCATTACCTATAAATAATAGATAATCTGCAAATCAGAATCATCTGTGGACATTTGAAAAACCAAACATGCTCCAGGCCTCTTCCCAAAGATTCTCATTCAATGGTTCTGGGATCTGAGTATGAACGTTTTTAAAACAAACTTTCCAGATGATTAAAATGCGCAAGATTGAGGACGACCAATTTACAAGAGGAGGTCTCGAGCCTTCAGTACTACACACAAGCCTCACATTTCATCTTCCAACAACACCCATCCACTTGCGGCTCCCCACAAACCATCTCTGAGCCTTTGAGCCAGCCACCCTTGCCCTCATTGAGAGTTTGGCAGATTAGCCACCATCCAGGGTATGGCTCCCATGAGGCTTTCTGTCCATTCTTCCCTGACATTTCCAGATACACAATAGATACAGAGAAAGGAATCTAAACAGACTGCTACAGAAAATCATCAAATCCGCAAAGGGAAGAGAACAAGAGAAGAATAGAGGAACAAAGGAAATACAAAACAGCCAGAAAATAATGAGCAAAATGGCAATAAGTGCATACCTATCAATAATCACTTTAAAGGTAAATGAACTAAATTCTCCAAAGACACAGAGTGTCTGAATGGATTAAAAAAAAAAAAGACTCACTTCAGAAGTAAAGACACACACAGGCAGAAAGTGAAGGAATGGAAAAAGATATTCCATGCAAATGGAAATGAAAACTTAGCAGCTACACTTACATCAGACAAAACAGACTAGACAAAGACTATAATAAGAGACAAGGAAGGTCATTATATAATGATAAAGAGGTCAACCTAACAAGAGATATAATACGTGTAAATAGTTACATACCCAGCATAGGAGCACCTAAATACAGAGAGCAAATAGTAACAATTATTATTGTATTGCTGCCTATTTCTTCTCTAAGGCAGCAATACAATACTAACAGGGGATTTTAATGCCCCCTTTCATCAATGGCTAGATCATCCAGACAGAAAATCAATAAGGAAACACTGGCCTTAAATGACAAGTTAGACTAGATGGATTTAACATTCCCAGGCGGGCGCACACCAGACTGCCCCTGCATACACCTTATTCTGACAATCACATTTATCACAATAAAGTATTTGTTTACATGTCTCCTTACTGAACTGTAAGCTCCTGGAGGATAGACATCATTCTTTTTCTTCTTTATATCCTGCTGTCAAGCAAAATACCTATCATCTGATAGGTACTCAATCAATTTTTGGTGAATGAATTAATAAATGCACATGTGAAAGTAATATAGTCAAAAGTGTGATAAAGAATACTATTGGCATTATTTTGTTGAGCAAAAGAAAACCTGAATAAACAAAAATCGAATTTTTATTCAATTAGATTCTTCATAATGTGCCTTGGGTTCTAAAAGTTACTTAATAATCCTCAAGCACCCTAAAGGGAAAGCTCTTGGGAATCTCTGACTCAGAAGCAATGCTGCTTTCATCTTATGTCTAGAACTCATTTCAAGGGGACTCATATGACTTCAATTCTAGTCTTAGACACTGCTGAAAGAAATCTCTGAAAGAAGCTGGCAGGAGAATTGGTAAGACAAAGATTACATTACATATGCAGTTTAGGGTTTTCTGAATAGCATTTTGCTAAGCTACAGGCTATATTATAGGATTTAAAATATGACTCAGAACACTAACTATGATGCCAACGTTTTTATTTTTAGATTTTTTAGCAGAGGAGATGGCTATAAATTCAACCTACTCAGTCTACAAATCCTCTAAACTTCCTCCTCGAGAACAGAAAAGCACTTGGCATTTCTCCGGGTATTATTTTATTTGCATATATAGTGATGCTGGTAAAATTTTGGTAACTAAAGAAGAATTAATAACTGAAGTTCTAAATGATTCCCATGATTACTGCTTAAGTTGGCAAAATATCCTCAAGCAAAGAAGAAACTTGCTCATGGAAGTGTGCATGGGCAGACTGTTCAGTTTTTTTCACAATGGTATGCTCACTTGTAGTTATATCTGTGTTCTCAGACAAGTGCCAAGGGGACAATAACAGAAGGACCACAAGTTTGAGAAGACAAAATGGAACCACAGAAAATTCAAAGGCCTGGTAAAAATATTCTTGCCTTATACCAAGTGTGCTTTGCTCTTTGACACCTTAGCTTCTCATGATCCTATTTCTTATTTTTTAAAAATTCAACTATACAGGGCGCCTGGGTGGCTCAGTCATTAAGCATCTGCCTTCAGCTCAGGTCATGATCCCAGGGTCCTGGGATCGAGCCCCGCATCGGGCTCCCTGCTCCGCGGGAAGCCTGCTTCTCCCTCTCCCACTCCCCCTGCTTGTGTTCCCTCTCTCGCTGTGTCTCTCTCTGTCAAATAAATAAAATCTTAAAAAAAAAAAAAATTCAACTATCCTGAGAAAATGTACCCCTGTTAAATGTACAGTTGGATGAGTTTGGACAAATGTGTACCTACGCCACCTCAAGCAACATACAGAACACTGCCCTCACCAAAAAGTGCCCTTCTGCAGTCAACTCCCACACTCACTCACCCCTCTGATTTCCGACCCTACCAATTAGTTTTGTCTGTTCTAGAGCTTCATATAAATGGAATCGTGCAGAATATGCTCTTTTCGTACCTGTTTCTTTCTTTCAACATGTTCTTCACTTCCAGCCACAGTGTATCAGCAATCCCTTCCCCTCAGTTGCTGAGTAGTATTCCACTGTATAAATATACCACAAGTTATCTGTTCACCAGTTGAGGAACATATGAACTATTTCCAGCTTTTAGTTGTGATAATAAAGCTTCAATGAACTCTCGTATATAGGGCTTTCTCTTGGGTAAAAGCACAGGAGCAGAACTCTTAGACCTTAGGGTAAATGTGTTTAACATGAGAAACTGCCAAACTGTTCTCCAAAGTGGCTGTATCTTTCTCTACTCCCACCAGCCATGCCTCCTGACCTCTCCAGTTGCTTCATACCCTAGTCAACACTTGGTATTGTCAGTCTTTTAAATTTTAGCCATGCTGGTGGGTTTGGGTGTACCTCACTGTGGTTTGATCTACAAAGTATGAAATGTGTTTCCTTCATCATTCAACCTTCTCCTCCTTCTATAGAACACAGGCCATATGGTGTAATAAAAGATCACTGGGCTAGTTTCTGGAATCTTGAATTTTATCACCAACTTTGTCACTACATAGTTGCATAATGCTGTAAAAACCATCTACCCTGACCTCATTCTTGCCCCTATCTATAAAACGGTTAAATCAGCCCAAATGAAACTTAAATTCTTGTTCTAAATAAAAATGAGCATAAATGAGTTTTATCAAAAGCAACATATTCCTTTCATAATAGTTAAGCATTATTTTTGCATAATGTCCCACAGTTTTCAAAGAGAATTTGTATCTATCCTATTTAATGCCAAAGGAATAATTATCTCCAAAATACCACGCATTAAAAAAAAAAAAAAAAAAAAGGAATAAGAACCCAGCAAGAAAGGAGATTCCATTCAATTTAAGACTCCCTCTTTTGCCTGGTGCTACAAAGCTGGTTTGCTAAATTAGTTAACCTTCCTGAATTCCCTTTCATAGTCCTCTGAGCTTAATTTCCAAATTGCTTTTAAAAACCTTTCTGACTCGTAAAACACAAATAATCACCTTTGGTCATTTAAGTTTTGCTCACTAAGCTTTAAATTGCATGTAATGACTCAATTAGCAAATTGCTGGATTTCACTGGCCATTCTGCCTTATGCACACAGAATATTTCTTTACTACTGTTAAGCCTCATATATCTAGCAACTTGGGGAATTAAGCAAATTCCAAAAGTTAGTCCTTATCCTTTTTGTTCCCATAAGGCAAGGTAAAGTAAAGGTGAAGACAATGTTAATGATAAAAGCAGGAAAACATCATACATTTTTTATGAGGAAACTTAAGGAGTTGGAAGAAAGGGTAAATAGTGATCAAAGGTGAGGGGGGAATACATGGCAAAACACTAAAGGAAATGAGTTTTCAGTTCCAAAAAAAGATGTACTAAAAGAAAAAACCTGCAAATAAAACACCATGTTCAGGGAGATATGGGGGGAAGAACACAACACTTCTTACCTTCAATTCCTGCCTAAGCAAATTATATATTGCCTACCCAAGATTCAGATTACACTTAACAAAGGTTTCCCATATCTTGTTTGTTCTAAAGATATCTCAGAATATGCCAGCAGACACAGAAATAAACCTTTTATTGCTGACAGCAAAAAAGACATGGGCTTCAGTGGGAGGTCTATTTCAACATGAATGAGGGAAGTTGAGTTGCAGCTAAAAAAAGATCACATCATTTATTTAAAAAATATATATATGCAGTGTAATTCCAAAGGCCTTTTACCCATGAGGGGAAAAGGAAAATAATCCACCTGCCATCAGGGCAGTAGATCATTAACCTCTCCTGGGTCACTAACCTCTTTAAAAGTCTAATGGAAGTTAGAATGCAGTCTTTCCAGGAAAACAATCCTATGGCTTTGCCCAGCCCCCAGAGGTTCAGTTCCATGAAGGCCTTCCATGGAGCCTTTAAGGGTTTAGGGACCCCTAGGCTTAGATGAAGGGCCCCTGATTAAATAAATTCATCAGTGTGATTTCTGCTGACAATAATTCAAATAGGCTCTGTATCCAGAAAGAGGAAAGCAAACCTCTCCTAATCCAACCTCACAGAGTGGTATAAGGATTAAGAGGAGACATGGAAGCACTAGGTAATGGGAAAACTGGCCACTGGTTAGAATCAGTCAGTAGAGAAAGTTCTCTGGCCTTTGTTAAGGAGAGGTTATAACTCGTGTAGTCTACATGCTCCATTTTAAAGACCAGTCACTGAGACCCAAAGAGGCTGTGCTTGCCTGATGACACATGGCTGTATGTGGAAGAGCGAGGATGAGAACCCAGATTTTCCAACTCCTAGTCCAATGGTTTCCCATGATATCACATAACTTCCCCATGTGTGGCTGGCTCAGGGCCACATGTGAACTATTCTTAGCCTTGTTCATGGAGGTATTTGTTGTTCATCAGGAAATACTTGTTCCGTCCGCTGTTCCTTTGTTTCCTTAGCGTCTTAAAGAAAACAGAGATGGAGACTGTGTTAGCTTCCAATTGCTGCTGTAACAAAACTAGGTTTGTTGAGTCCTGTGGCTTCAAACAATACAAATTTATTCCCTTACAGTTCTGGAGGTCCGAAGTCTAAAATCAGCTTGTCAGCAGGGCTGTGTTCCTTCTGGAGGCTCTTGTGGAAAATCTGCTTCTTTGCTTTCTCCAACTCTCCCAGACTACCTGCATCCCTTGGCCCAGGGCCCCACATCACATCCCACTTTCCATTATCCCATCTCGTCACATTGCAGTCTAGTAACGGATCGCCTGCCCCTCTCTTAGAAGGGCCCTGTGCGGGTGCCTGGGTGGCTCAGTCGTTAAGTGTCTGCCTTCGGCTCAGGTCATGATCCTGGAGTCCCAGGATCGAGTCCCGCATCGGGCTCCCTGCTTGGCGGAGAGTCTGCTTCTCCCTCTGACCCTCCTCCCTCTCATGCTCTCTGTCTCTCATTCTCTCTGTCTCAAATAAATAAATAAAATCTTTAAAAAAAAAAAAAAGAAAAGAAACCTATCTATGGAGCGCCTGGGTGGCTCAGTCGTTAAGCGTCTGCCTTCGGCTCAGGTCATGATCCCAGGGTTCTGGGATCGAGTCCCACATCGGGCTTCCTGTTCCACGGGAAGCCTGCTTCTCCCTCTCCCACTCCCCCTGCTTGTGTTCCTGCTCTCGCTATCTCTCTCTCTGTCAAATAAATAAAATCTTTAAAAAAAAAAAAGGGCCCTGTGCTTGCGTTGGCCCTACATGGATAATCCTGGATAACCTCCCCATCTCCAGGGCCTTCCTTTAATCATATCTCTAAAGTCCATTTTGCCATATAAGGTAACATTCACTGGTTCCAGGGATTAGGCTGCGGATATATTTGGGGGTTGTTATTCTACTTGCCACAGACAGACATCTGCCTTACAGCCAGAATTCTCAAATCATCCTTCTTTTTCACTTATATTTCTGAATGTCTCAAAATTAAATCACATCAGTTTGTTCCCATACCTTTTTCTAGCCATTTCCTCTCCTTCCTCTGTGCCCCATAATGAATTCCTCCTTTTAGAATAAACCTATTCTAGAAATGGAAGGTACTGACATCACCCACTCAATGACTATTCATGCTTGTTGGCTTACTCTGATGTTGGAGGGGCAATGACTGGGGAATGGATGTCTGGGAGCATCCCTCCAGCTCACTTTCTACCTCTGAACATATACTTCTTAAGAGAATATTCAATAATTTTTAGAATTTAAAAAAAAAACATCTTCAGGGGCGCCTGGGTGGCTCAGTCAGTTAAGCATCTGCCTTCGGCTCAGGTCATGATCTCGGGGTCCTGGGATCAAGCCCCACATCGAGCTCCCTGCTCAGTGGGGAGCCTGCTTCTCCCTCTCCCTCTGCCCCTGCTTGTTTTCCCTCTCTCACTCACTCTCTCTCTCTCTCAAAGAAATAAACAAAATCTTTTAAAAAAATCTCCAGATTCTACCATGTATTATATTGGGGATTTGGATTAGGAGAGGTTTGCTTTCCTCTTTTTGGATACAGAGCCTACCTGAAACTCACACGTTTCCTATTTTAATCTTAAAAAAGTTATATCATTTGCCCACCGTCTTTGAGATCTGAATGTAGGTCTGAGGGGAGGCCACCTTCTCCACGGTACTAGGCTGCCTTTCCGAGCCAAGGCTGACACTGTGCGTCTACGGATCTGAGACAGGTTAGAACACAAGAGCTAGACAAGACCACCAACACAAACCAGCACCACAGATATGCTTGAGAAAACAAAAGAAAATCGGGGGGGGGGGGGGGGGGGCGGGGGGGTACTAAATTGCCTTATATCCAAGCATTGTAAATGCTAGACATTCAAGGATGAGCTTTCCGGGATCACTTTTTAAAACAAAAGAAACATTTCAAGACACAGAGTGGCCTCAGAAGGCAGACACCCTACTGTTCTATGACGTAGAATGCTATGTTTCAAACCGGCAAAACTTCCTCCCTTCACATTCCAATTCCACCCGGGGCCCATACCTGCTGTGGCAACTCCAGTCTTCACAGTTCCCGGGAGGAGAAGGGAAAAGCTGCTACCCGGAATAGTTTAATAAGGCCAGCAGTGATTCATGCAGTAATAACAGGCCAAGCAGGCAGATGCCTGCAGAACGGGGCCCAGCTGAGAGGGGGTTTCACGGCCCAAGGTTACAATGGAGAATAAAGAGGACATTCATTACACATTTTCAAGGAGGGAAAGAGCATTAGTACCACCTGCAAACTCCCAAAAAGGAAGTCAAATATGAGGTAATTCAGCTCGACAATTTATTAACACTGTCCTAGAGTTCAAAAGCAACAGACCCATAAAGGTAAAAAGCAACTATGCAAACAAAAGCCCTTTGGAGCGTCTTCTCTCTCAAAGGCCCTGATTTAGTCCCAAAGTTTGTCAAATAAATTTCACGTGCATAACCGTATCTTATGTTTACGAATGGTTTAAAAGAAGCAGAACATGTAAAGGAGAACAAAAATACCCAGACAACTGCAAAGAGACCAACAACCATAGGCCAGTCTAAAAACCCAAACTTGAATAACCCCACAATACAGAACACTTAGGTCATTAATGATATTTCTGATTATACTCCTGTTCCCAAGGAAAACTAACAGTTGAGCAGAACTTTAAGCATGTTATGCAAAGGAAGAGAAAATTTGCTTTTTCATAATTAATCTATCTTAAATTCTAGCTGAGGCAAGTATTCACATATGCTCCCAGTTCACTTCTGAAGTCAATGTTTACATAATTAGTTATTAGACAAGTAAACAGAAGGGCAATTTACAAAATTAATCACTATCTGCTTTTGCTATCAAAATTTGGTATTCCAGGGCGCCTGTGTGGCTCAGATGGTTAAGCGTCTGCCTTTGGCTCAGGTCATGATCCCAGGGTCCTGGGATCGAGCCCCACAATGGGCTCCTGGCTCAGGGGGGAGCCTGCTTCTCCCTCTCCCTCTGCCTCTCTCCCTGCTCATGCTCTCTCTCTTTCTGTATCTCTGTGTCTCAAATGAATAAATAAAATCTTTAAAAAAAAAATTTGGTATTCCAGCCAAAGAATCAAACATACCTATGCAAAGATACATACAAGAGTTACATACAGCATAAATAGAAAGGGTAAGACAATAAACACTAAGATTCATTGGCATTACGGTCGGTGGTTTTGTCTAGAAATAGCTCCGTGGATAAAACAAGAAAAGCAAAGTTTAAAAGAAGGAAGAGGCAGAATGTGATGAAGCTGATGAGAAAAGGCAGGCCATATGTGTCACTGCCCGAAAATGGAACTCAGAGAGAAAGTCAATTTTCTCAGCTGGAGTCGAAAGTAAGAGTTTGGAAGTGATGGGAAATAAGGTCACGTGAGAGCAGTTTTTCACATGTGAAAAGGTAAATCTCTCACCACTTCAACAAAGGCCTTGTGAAAAACATTGGTATCAATGACCTCAACCTGTTTTTATTCAAATATTAACAGGTAATCACAGCATGCTCAACACCAATCTCACTGACAAGTGTGAGTCTTTGCTGGCCATCTGAGAAGCGGAAATCTTGTCATTATATTCCTCTCACGTATCTGAGTTAATGACAAATAACTGAGCTCCTGGGATCAAAGACAAATTACCAGTAATAGAGGTGAAATGAAAACAATTGCCAAAAAAACAGCAACAACAAAAAATACCTTCATCAATTATTAGAATATAAGGTACCTGCTGAGCCAAAATGGAAAACAACCCTCATTTAACAGGTGCTTTGCCAAAAATATATCAATTTTTCCCCCCTAACCATTGAGGAGGAGCATAAAGTACATTATGGTTTCCAGAAGCCTGGGTCCAGGCTGGTCTTCTTAAAACCAGATTAAAAATCAGGATGAACAGGGGCATCTGGCTGGCTCACTCAGTAAAGCATGCGACTCTTGATCTTGGGGTCATGAGTTCAAGCCCCACGGCGGGCATAGAGCTTACTTTAAAAAAAATCAGGATGAACAACACCAGGAAAACTTAGTGTTAACTACTCAGATGGCTTTATCTTTTAAATAAAGTCTGTAAAATTGAGTTTGCCATGCAGCTTACCTTTGAGTGAATCTTCTAGAAATATTTCACCCTTGAGAAATATTGTAATGACCTATGTTTCAGCTAGGCTGCACTTCCATTCATACCTTCTATTCCTTGGTACAGAGTTCAATATCCTGGGGCTTTGGGCAGATGGAAAAACCAGAAATTACAATTTTGCTGAAGTGCCTTCTTCCTGGGAGAGTTGATTTTCCCCACTGCACGGGTTTGTCTCATTTTATGTAATGCATGATCTTGAAAATTGTACGTAGTCATTGAAAAATGATTTCAAGAACCTCGTAGTAGCTTTTTCTTGTTAAGGTAAAACCCCTTTGAAAAATACATTCATTTTTACTCCAGAAAATGAATAGAGAATTGGTTATACAAGCTATTTTAAATCTATACAGTAACCTGTAAGACATCCATTAAAATAATAAAACAAGCACGAGGAAGATTTTTTAACTTAAAAACAATATAGAGCATCACAAGAAGTTGCCAGAACAGTGCAGAGTGTTCAATGTACCCTTCACCTAACTCCCACCAATGGTAATACCTTACATATAAGTAGCCAAAATCAGGAAATTACCATTGGCACAATACAATTAGCTAGACTAGAGTCTGCTCTGATTTCACCAGTTTTTACATGCACTCATTTTGTATGCATGTCTGTGCACTGTGTATAGTTCTATAAAATGTTATCACAAGTATATTCGTGTACCCACTGCAACTAAGACACAGAACTGTTCCATCACCATAAAGGAACTAAAAAGAGAGCCTTTTGCAGTACTAGTACATGTTCTAGATCTCAATCGGGGTGATGGTTATGCTGTATACTTAACATTTATGCAATTTAGAATGTAATTTATGTCTGAATTTTTTTAAAAATGATGATAAAGCTCTATTGCCATTAACATGGCAAATACTCCAGATAGATTATGTTAAAAAATGTTACAAAACAGTCTTTATAAGAGGATCCCATTTTTGTATAATTATATGTCTCTATGTACTGAGAAAAAGAAATCCCAAAACAAAAAAAATACATATATTCTCAAGGACGGAATCTTTTTTTTTTTTATCACCATTTAATTCATTCTTACGTTTCTCCTGGTTGAAAAATTAACTTTTATATATCCAATGCAATCCTTTTTATCACTCCCCTAAAATGCAATGTCAATCAACTTTATAATGAACGGGCCTCAGGCTTTCAGTTCTAGTAAAAGATGAACTTGAAAAGACCATGTGTGAATTTTCCAAAGGAAGCTGAGACCCTGAATACAGATTGTATTTAGGGCTAACTTTTCCTCTCACAATTAAAAAAAAAAAATACCATTACATTCTTTTGATACAGCCTTCAATGATCACAGACCGTGGGCTAAATATGCAAAAGGGTTCGAGGGACCTCAAAATGCAGAAGACAAATATCCTGCTCTTAACAAGATCAAAATTGCAATACAATATGCCAAGTTCTTATACCACCAGCAAGAATAAAGTCCTGGGAGTAGACAGCAGAGTAAACCACCAATTTTGTCTAGCAGCAGGAAGGTGGAAATATTCTAGACAAAGGATTACTCCAGATCTGGGCCTTGAAAGCTTATATTTGGACCAAGTGAAAAGGAATGAGGAAAGAGGAGAGAGTCATTCCAATCAGAGAGACTGCTTTAGGCACAGGAACTTTGAGGACCTGCTGAAGGACAGGTACCTAGAGAATAGGGAGGATGTGAAGAGAGATGATTCTAGAAACAATCTTAAATACCATGCTAAAATTTTGGACTGCATTATCTTTTTTCTTTTTTTTTAAGTAGGCTCTGTGCCCAGCGTGGAGCCCAACACGGGGCTTGAACTCAAAACTCTGAGATCAAGACCTGAGCTAAGATCAAGAGTTGGACACTTAACAAACTGAGCCACCCAGACGCCCCTGGACTGCATTATCTTATATGTGGTAGGAAACCCAAGGACTTTTAAGCAAGGGACTGGACTGGTAGCAGTGTTTAAAGTGAGTTGGGATGGAGAGAATTGTAAAAAAAAACAAGATAAATTACTGAGTTCTTACCAGTGTACTAGGTGAAAGATGATGAGACCCGAACAGGGACAGCAACAGCAATTGTAACAGAGAAGGATATGAATTAATAAATCTGATTTGTACTTTTCCCAACTACAAAATGGCATCATGCTGTATATACCCCACAACCTGACTCTTTTTGTTTAACATTATTCTTGAAATTTACCTATCATGACCCATGTAGTTCTAGTTCTTTCCTTTTAAGTTCTATAGAATTTAGTTGATTGAATACACGATTGTTCATCCATACGTTGTTCATGAACATTGAAGTCGGTTCCAATTTTTTGTTCTAACAAACAACAGAGTAGGGAACAGAGCATACCTACTTCCTTGTATATGTATATGAGACTTTCCCATATTTGGAAATAGAACTGCTGGTTTATGGAGTTATAAGGCTTGAACATCTAAAACCAAACTATTTCTTGTCAAATTATTCTCTACAGTGGTTGTTCCAAATCATATTCCCATAGACAAAAGTGGAGTTTCCATTCTACCTGTCCTTGTCCACCTTTGGTATAGTTAAACTATTTAATTTTAACAAATCTGTGAGTGTAGAATGGATATTCTTGTCCTGGTTTTATATTATTGTTTCCAGGGCCTAGAGCTATTTCCAAAGTATAATCCATGAATTAGACTGTGGGTAGTGAGGGAGAGGGAGAAAAACTATTGGGTGTGCTGCTTGGGTAACAAGCATAGAAATATCTGTAGGAATTACATTTAGCTGCAATTCTCACACACACACACACACACACACAAATGGTGGCCTAAATAAATAAGGGTTTACGTGCCACGAAAAAATCCAGAAGGCATTCCAAAGCTAATATGGCAGGCAGCTCTGTGGTCACAAAGAGCCCAGCATCCTTTTATCCTGAATTCCATCTTCAAGATCACCTGAGGGTCAAAGATGGCTTCTGAAACTCTAGTCATAATTCAGATTGGAAGGCCATTAGAAGGAAAAAGATTTGGGCAAAAAGGCCATTATCTCCCAGCTAAAGAGCTTCTTTTTTTAGCCTTCCTAGAAGTCCCACACAAGACTTCTAGTAAGATTCACTAGCCAGATCTTAGGCCTATGGCCATACTTAGCTGCCAGGAAGATTAGATAATGAAGTTTTGTTGTGATGTTTGTGTTTGTTTGGTTTTTTTTTTTAGGTAAGGTGCCCAGGAAGAAAACAAGATTCTGTTACTAATGAAAAAGTGTACAATGGGAGGCAAAATTCTTTGCCATGAGTAAGTACTATGTTAATCAAGATACAGAACACAAGAACAGACAAGAAGAAAGGAAATAGAGCTCAAAAGACAGAGGTCAATGTAGAGATACATATTTAAGAACTGTCAGCTTGGAGCTATAAGATATAATCATAGGAATGACTAGGCTCCGGAAAACACCGCTGATCAAGAAAAAGACATCATGAGGTGACGGCACCAGGAAAGGCAAGATTTAACAGGAAGAAAGAGGAAAAGTCAATGAAGGAAACCAACATATATAAAGAGAATATTTAGAGAAGGAAGAAAATCAGTGCTCATAATTCAAAAGGAGCAAAGTATTTGAGGGCTGAGGAGGCAGCTGTAGAAACTACTAATAACTGTGTCCCCAGTAGCCATTCTCCCTGGCTTCTCCCTTGCTAATAGAATTCCAGTTTTGTTCAGACACTGAAAAGTTATGTACTTGAGAGAAGCCTGAGCTCCTCTCCAACACCAGGCTAGAAACCTAGAGAACTCTAAATCTATCGGGAAATCCCATTTCCTTGACATTGATTGGCTTAGGCAAGGAAATGTGGTGCACTCCTGGCCAATGGGAGTCCAGGGTCAGCTTGAAGAGGAAATACAGCTAACACGCTGTGACTGGTAGGGAGGAAAGATGAAAGAAACTGGGTCCTAATGACTCAGTCAAGTCATTAAATTAAGTTAATCTGGAACTGTCTTACTTCTAGACTTCTTTTATGTAGCCGTGAGAAAGAGAGAGAGAGAAAAAAAGCAGGGAGGGGCAGAGGGAGAGAGAGAATCTTAAGCAGGTTCCACACCCAGGGTAGAGCCCAAGGCAGGGCTGGCTCTCACCACCCTGAGATCATGACCTGAGCAGAAATCAAGAGTCCGCTCTCGCTTAACCAACTGCGCCACCAAGGCGCCCTACTATGTAGCCTCTTATTTAAACCTCTTTTGTGTTTGGGTTTTCTATCCCTTTGGCCAAAATCATCCCAACTGATAGAATAGGCAGGCATGATGGCACCTGGAGGCCTTGGGACATGGGATTTAGAATGGAATGACACCGTTCCATCACTGAGAGGGGAAAACATCAATAACTCTGGGGGCTGTATATAAAGCTGGGAGAATTGTTTCTTAGTGACCTCTGTTTCTAGATAAAACGAGGACAAGTTCAAATGCTGAGAATGAGGTGGTGGAAGAAAGTTGCATCTTTGAAGAGAATAATAAAGGTTTGGAATAGCTGCTCCAGAAAATGGGAAAGAGTACAAACTTTGGATCAGCAAAAAATCTCCAAGTAACATCAAGGGTTGTGTTAACCTTAAAAACCATACATTTGTAAGGGAGCCCGCGATCAGTTACAGAGAGAGTACAGAGATAGAAGAGGCTGTGGTGTTGATTCAGAGGTGGAAAAGAGGTGAGTACTTCTGTGGAAGATCCATGGTGAGGAAATCGCTGTCCCAGTGACACATAATCGAGATCATTGACCACGTTGTCCAGGTACACCAGGGAGAAAGCGAAGGAGTGTGGGAAGTAAAGGCCAGACAGACAGAAAACAGGGTGGATATCAAGGGAGTAAATTCAGAGAGTCTGAAGAACAGGTTTAGTGCAAGAAAGCAGTTGAGAAAGGTGGGGGCTCGGACAGAGGGAAGGGTATCTCAGAAGCCAGAGTCCTAGGGTGTGGTCACAGAGTGGGTTGCTGAGGTGGCGTAGAAAGGAAGGTCCCTGACACCAAGGAGATGGGGCACAGCAAATGGGGATGTCGGATTAGTCCCCCAAAAGGGCACAGTACAAGCCAAGAGCTCAAATCAAAGGAAATCAGGAGACAGCTACAAACTGGGAGCTGACACCACCCAAACCACTCTTCTTCACATTTCTGGACACTTGTGGAATCCAAAGATTCCTTAAGAAAGAGAACTCCACTAGGGCGCCTGGGTGGCTCAGTTGGTTAAGCGACTGCCTTCAGCTCAGGTCATGATCCTGGAGTCCCAGGATCGAGTCCCGCATCGGGCTCCCTGCTCAGCGGGGAGTCTGCTTCTCCCTTTGACCCTCCCCCCTCTCAAGCTTGCTCTCTCTATCTCATTCTCTCTCTCAAATAAACAAATAAAAGCTTAAAAAAAAAAAAAAGAGAACTCCACTAGCCTACGCAATAGTTTCAGGCAGACAACCTTTTACATATATATAAAGAATGTGGCCCTGAGCCCTGGGAAAATCCTCGAAAACTCAGTCTGTTATCAGACAACTCCTCCTAATTGGGTCTTCCTTCCTACCAATTTAAAATGCCCTTGAGGAATGAAATAAGAAAACTGCATTTAAAAGATTTCTTAAAGTTTCTGCTTCCAGCATTTCTCTTTTTTCTCTTCCCACTGCCACCTGCCAGGCTCAGATAGAAATTACTTCTTGCCTAGATGACGACAATAGCTCCTACCTCGCTTGCCAACCGCTGGGTGCTCCCCACTCAAACCACCCCATACATGCTTACCAAACCCATCCTCCTAGAGCATCTCCCTGATTCCATCACTCCTCTGTGCAAATGTCTGCAGTGACTCATAATCGTCCAGGGCACTGGCTTTCAGGTTGAGCTCTTACAGCCCCTACATCCCACAGAGGGGTGCAAGTGCTCCCCCCATGAAAATCAAATGATGCAATTGGTTCTCAAATTGCAGAAAGAGGGCACCTGGGTGGCTCAGTTGGTTAAGCAACTGCCTTCGGCTCAGGTCATGATCCTGGAGTTCCGGGATCGAGTCCCGCGTCCGGCTCCCTGCTCGGCAGGGGGTCTGCTTCTCCCTCTGACCCTCACCCCTCTCATGCTCTCTCTCGTTCTCTCTCTCTCAAATAAATAAATAAAAAATCTTTAAAAAAAAAATTGCAGAAAGAAAAAAAAATAGATGTAACAGATACTTTTCCTCCATTTTAAGTTTCTCTCTTTTTTATATTTTCTTAATTTTTGGCACCGACCCCGTCTTGTCCACATTACCATCTAATAGAAGAGGTATCTGATCTAACATAATATATTTAGTTACTTGAAGCATAACACATCATTTAGGGGAATTTTTCTATGTGCAAATCTTGTGAACAAATGACATACAAAATAAAGTCCACTGATATAGAGGTGGTATTCGAGGCCCTCCCCAGTTCTGACCCAACCTTCCTTTCCAACCTTACCTCTCACACTTTAGTCCACTTACCCTAAAAGCAAAGCAAGCTGGACTGGCTTCACAGTTATTTGTACCCACACTGATCTTTCTAAGGACACAAGGCTGCATCTTGCTCACATTTCTCGATGTCACATATAACACAACATGTAGGAAGCAGCTTTGTTCTGCAGGCCCACTGCTTATCTGCTTCACATACTTTGGGCACCACCAGAAATCTATGTTGAGTCCACCTGACTCAAGTAAACTTACCTTGAAAAGAAAAATTTTATAAAGAAAAAAAAATGGATTACTTGAAAAAAACAGAACTTGCAGAGTATGGAACAATCTATGCCAAATTTATGAGATAGTTGGTCGAGGTACTGATAGACTCATATACAGCAATAATGAATAGAGTTCAAAATAAAGCTGAGTCCCCCCGCCCCACCCCCAACACAGCATTAAGTCCACTTGAAGCCTTGCGTGACTAAATTCATGACTGTCCAGCTCCTATGCAGACACTTTGCTTCTTTTGTGTCCTGGATTTAGATTCCTTCACAGGCCCCTTCTCAGTCGCATGACGATCCACACATTCCATGCTGCTGGTCAGCAGAACAGGAACGTCCTGGTATCAGGTCTCATTTAGTTAGCAAGAGAAAATTCAAAGTCCCTGAAATGTGAAATTACGACAAATGCAAAGTACAGAAGTTTCCATGTTTCTATGACGATGGCCATTTTGCGCCCTGTTAGGTGCAAGTCTTCAGTCCCTTTGCTGAAATCTCTGAGGCGAGAAACATTTACAATTGTTTTTCTTTCTGTTTTTAATTTTAGAAAGAGAATACGGTATGTATATCATGTAATAACAGGCCCAGCAGGACCTGGAGAAGCATCTCATAGACAAACACGTTATAGCAAAATGTATGAACATTTCCTCTTAACTGGAACAAAAACCATAAATAGCTTCCTGTCAGTTCAGGTCAGACTTGGCCTTCAAATGAGCTACAAAAAAACCCCAAACCAAACCGAATCAAAACGTGTTGCTACTCAGATTTCACAACTGTGAAAAGAGACTGAGTTACAAATAACTGTGCAGGGGCACCCGGGTGGCTCAGTCGTTAAGCATCTGCCTTTGGCTCAGGTCATGAACCCGGGGTCCTGGGATCGAGCCCCGCATCCGGCTCCCTGCTCAGCGGGAAGCCTGCTTCTCCCTCTCCCACTCCCCCTGCTTGTGTTCCCTCTCCCGCTGTCTCTCTGTCAATTAAATAAATAAATAAAATCTTTAAAAACAAAAACCAATCACTGTGCAATGCTGAGCTTAAGAAGGTGACCATCGCCGCCGTCCCTTCTGCAAAGATAAGCGGCTATATTCTCTGCAGCTGCGAACAGAACACCGACTCAGGGGCTACAAGAATCGTCCCGGTCAGATGCAAGCTCAGGAGGTTCTCCCCCCATAACTCACAAATTTCCCCAGTTTATTGGTTATTTCAAGTGCTACATATCACGAATTCCTTATTCTAATCTATCCAGACTTTAATCTAATCTATCCGGGTTTTAGCATTTAACCAACTTATGGCACCTCCATAACCGCACCACACACAGTGCTATGTGGCAGTCCTCATGCTGAAGAATCGGACTCTCCTCCACAGTGCTCTGGGTCAGACCTCACAGCACATCACCGCACAGCGGGCAGCACCGGAATGCTTCCGCCGCAGAGGCAGCTTTATGTATCTGCTTATTCATCCTACAAGTTTAAGGAAAAGAGAGGAAACATTTCGGTCTGTTTGCTCATTCGGCCATTTCGTTCCAAAACAAAAATCACGAAAAAGGTCCCTAGCTTCTAAACCGGCCCCTCTCCGCCAAAGATTACTGAGCAGGACAGGCCCCTGTACAACTTCCCACGACTCCGCTTCCCGGCCCTTTCGCAACCAGTATTTATTAATCAGCAAGCTCATCAGCAGAAAGTTTAAAAAACAACAGGAAAGGAACAGAAATGAGCCGGGAAAAAATGGGGCATATGCATACCCAGAGATGTAAATAGTTTGAGGACACATCTGTTGAAATGCACGACCAAAGAAAACAGCCTGAGGGCTATAAAAATAGTTATCAAGGTCAGATTTGTCTCATTATTTATGTACAATGTCAATTTGCATCTCTATAGATTAGGCTTCCGCATAGAGGTACACCTGTATTTGGCTTAGTTTGGAGGAAACATTGCCTAACATTAAAACAAAAACAAAAACCAACCTCAATTCTCTGAGCAAGATGTCACAAATTCCCTCCCAGGCTCCTTCTACATTTCTCTAAAGTCTTCAAAGTTTACAACTGAGAAAGCAAGAATCCTTTTTCTCTTATCAATAAATAGAAAATATCAGTTATATTCTCACTCTCTTTCAATGGTCATATGAATTCCTTAAATTGCTGGGATGGGGCTAGGGATTTGCCAGGTACATGGATCCACATGATTTGTTCCTTTTGGAAGACCTATCTGTTGTGATACCTAAAAATGCCATTATTCCTCCCATCCTCATCTCCACCTTCAAAATCACCCCTACAACAGAACACCAAATTCACAACGGGAAATACATCACCTCAAATCTCATCTCTGCAGCTTCTATATTTGCTTTTGTGGAAATTTTAATGACCTAAATAAGAATATATTTTTCTAAGAAGGCCATTAAACTAGATAAGATCAGGTTAACGCTATAAATCTATATCTATGCATATCTCCAAGGAAACCCATCTAATATTAGAGCCATGCTAAGAAACAGATTCAATTTTGAAAGAAACCAGGCAAGTAGAATTTAATCAAATGGAAATGTGACTCTAAGAAGAGCTTTCATGCTCCCTCATGCTGACTGTATCTCCACAGTGACACAGCTAAATTGGGATGGACTACTGAAAATGTCACCACCCACAGTCAGTATTATAAACAGATGGGACTTCGGCTGGTCCATTCTGAATCTTCCTTGACACACATCATTGTACTCCAGGGTAGTCCATTTATGACGCTTATCTTTTGTTTCAGGTTAAACACAAATTAGAAGAGGTGATAATAGTGATAATAGTCAAATACTCAACCAGTCTTCCCCGCGTGAATAGGAAACCATAAGAAGTCAATAATCTCCTTTCAAGTGCAAAAGAAAATCAAGGAAGAAATTAAAGTCTGTCAATCTGAAGTCAAGAATAATTAAAGAAAATAATTTTATTGGGAAGAAACCAAAGATTAAAGAGCGATCTGACTTTGAGGGATGGGGTGATCACATTCTTTGTATTCTAAAATACAACTTTCTGGGCTACAAATGTGGCTGTTAACACCTCCTAAACTTATGATGAAACTTCGAGCAAGAGCTACTATTTTCCTATTTGCATTAAGCTTACCTGACTCGGTTACCGAGATCACAGTGGCAACGCTAACAAGAAGAAATTTCAGGTGTTAAAAAAAATGCCTTTAAGAATTAAAAAGCTCAGGGGTGCCTGGGTGGCTCAGTCGTTAAGTGTCTGCCTTCGGCTCAGGTCATGATCCCAGGGTCCTGGGACGGAGCCCCTCATCGGGCTTCCTGCTCCGCAGGAAGCCTGCTTCTCCCTCTCCCTCTGCCTGCCGCTCTGCCTATCTGTGCTCGCTCCCTATGTCTCTGTCAAATAAATAAATAAAATCTTTAAAAAAAAAAAAAGAATTAAAAAGCTCAACCCGTTTCTCCCTCCTAAAAGACAAGAAATGCTAAGTCTCCTCTGTAAGCCCCTATTTTATCCAAAGGTTTGTACCACAAAATGGTGTTTGTGTTTGTATTTTTCTCATCTGGCAAGGTACATAACTCCTTCATGAGGCCTTTCTTATTTTCTTTAAGGGTGACATATAAATTAATGAACAACCTACACCTACATCATCATCAAAAATATTTTAGAAACCATAAAACATAAAACAGAAGCAATAATTCTGGCCCAATGAGTGTCAACATCTGACCTCTGTTTTTTTCCTGATGAATTCCATGGTTTGCTTTTTTCTTGTATTTGAGCCAGCGACATTTGTCAGCCGTCAGCTGGAACAGCCACTACCAAGTTATCTGATCAACTCCACCTAAGGCACTATTTGATAATAAAGAGACAAAAGACAATCCACTTTATTTCAAATCAAGCACCATTTCTCTTCCCCATGGCAAGCTTTCCTTCCTTCAAGCAAGTCTTCTTTTTCCAGGCTGAGCAACTCCATTTCATTCACTCATCCTCCCACAACACAGTTTCCTGCCCCTTCTCCATCCTGGTCACTCCCCTGAGGACAAAGTCTGTTGTGAGTACGTGTTCTGAGCATCTGACCTAGTGTCCTGTATCTATTCACTCAACAGAGACTTATTGAGCAGCAAGTGTTATTCTAGCAATGAGGGATACAACTCTGGCAAACTCACTGCGCTCTCGAAGCTTAGCATCTCATGTAGCACCTAGAACAATGCCCGACACAAAGCAAGCACTCACTTAATTTTTTTTTTTAAAAAAACATCTCTCCTGAAATGTGTAGCCTGCATTTGAACACAATATTCCAAACATGAGGTTTAATGTCTTGATAATGGCACACTTGGATATGTTGAAATGATTACTGACTGCTAGGGAAAAGAGAAAACTAAAAGTACGTGCAAGACTTTGAAAAGCTGAGCAGTCTAGCTCATTATTATAGCTCAAGGACATAACTACATTAATCACAGTGTAAGACAGAAGATGTTCACGGTTCATATGAGGTTCAAATTATGTCTGCACTCTGTTCAAAAGTATAGCTAATACAGGGGCGCCTGGGTGGCTCAGTCATTAGGCATCTGCCTTCGACTTGGGTCATGATCCCACGGTCCTGGGATCGAGTCCCACATCGGACTCCCTGCTCAGTGAGGAGCCTGCTTCTCCCTCTCCCACTCCCCCTGCTTGTGTTCCCTCTCTCACTGTGTCTCTGTCAGATAAATAAAATCTTAAAAAAAAAAAAAGTATAAATAATACTTTTAGAGAGATGTAAAACACAGTTGATTTAAAATATTTTATTTCTTTGTACTTGTTCCAATTACTATTGCTATTTAACAAATTACTCTGGCAAGTCTGAACAACTATTTTACATGGCTCATAATTTGGAAGGGTCAAGACCTTAGGAAAGTCTTGGCTGGGCAGTTCTGGTTCAGGGTCTCCGATGCCAGGAGGGGCTGGAGTCTTCTGAAGGCCAGTTGGGTGGATTTCAAGATGGCTCCCTCACAAGGCTGGGAGCTGTTGCTGGCTGCTGGCTGGGAGCTCCTCCACATGGCCTCTCCAGCATGTTAACCTCAGAGTCATCCTCTTTCCAAACCGCACTTGGCTTCCCCAGAACTAGTATCCCAAGAGAAGCAGGTGGAAGTTGGATGGCCTTTTATGACCTAGTATTATAAGTCAAACAGTGTCATTTCTGCCATATTCTATTGGTTGAAGCAGTCAAAAGCCAACTCATATTCAAGAGGAAGGTACACAGGCCCCATCTATCAATGTCAGGAGAATTCTGGCCATTTTTTAAAAATCGCCACAGTTCTTAAAGGATAAGTTTCGATTATTTTTAAAATGTAAATGCAGGTAAAATACTGAGATAGATATGAGTCATTATTATCTGCCACTTTGCTCAGTCCAAATATCTTCTTTTGTTAAATAAGTTAAACTTAACTAATTGATTAGCTAACAAGAAGATCATGAACGTCTTTCAAACTTTGGAGCCCTTAAGCAACAAAACGCCACATGAGCACAAAGTCCTTGTCTTAAGAACTTAAGGACAGGCTCTGGGTCCACCTCACCCACTCCAGATGGCAGTGATTTCTCCCTTCTCTACTCTGCTCCCTTCACTCTTCATCATGTACTTCAAACTGATGAGTTGTAGAAGCAGGTGGGAGGGGAGGCAGTGACAGAGAGACAGAGACTCTGTCTCTATCATTAGCTTTGTGATGCTAAGAACTGCCTAAATTCTTTCTTTCCCACAGCAGCCAGCAGGCACCCAAAAAAGGTTTGTTCTTGACTTGTGCTCAGAGTCTTAGTGCTCATTATTCTTGCCCCACTCATACTTTTAAATCGCTGAAACAGGACAATCTGGATAACAGAGGCTGGATTGCTGAGTTGCAGAGAGGTTCAGAGCGGTCTAAAACAAAGATGGGAGTTCCCCATTTCTGACGACGATCAAGTCTCCAAGGTGTTTAAAAGAGGGTCAAAATGTCACGTGGAGGTTGGACTCAAAGATTCTAAAGGTCTTTCTGAGTAAGACCTCCATAATTGTATAATCTAGGACTTATGAAATAAAAGCAAGATTGAATTCCTGTAAATGTGTGAAATATTAACATTCACTATCCTCCTTCCAAAAATGTATTAAAATAGAGAAAAAGACCTTAGGAAACTCTGATTAACACATCTTAATTGGGAGAGCATATGGGGGAGCTCTCTGGAAAAAAGCTTCTCTGAGTTGTATATACAAAGCGTATGGTTGCATATGATTCAGCAAAGGAAACCAGTTGTTCTTAGTGGTGGCTGATACTCCCTAGTCAACAGAGCAGTAATTAACTGAACAATATTCAGGAGAAAGTTTTAGGCATGACTGTCATGATCTGTCAATGACTCACCAAAAGATTCCACCAAGTCATGATTTCTCTGAGCCTCTATTTCTTCCTTGTCAGTTTCTTGGTACCATGTATATTCTCCCCAAGAAAATATCATTAAGTAATCTCACAACACTGGGAAGAATTAATGTTAGCAGTTTGGTGTGAATCCACCTAGAATTTATTGATCTTTATTTGCATTAATGGAATCATATTCACATGTTGTTGTATGTGTATTCTGCAGATTTCATTTAACACCACATCTTTCCATGATAAGACATACAGACCTACTGCACAGCTTCATAGTGTTCATCATACATGCTGTGTTTCATCCATTTTAGGAAATGCTTTTTCTTGCATTTTAACATTCCTGATATTAGGTGTGCCTCATAGTTAACGACCATCCTAGTTCACTTGGCAGAATATTTTTCTTCTTTAGTGGCACATAACTTAATGGTGGATCTTACCATTAACAGCTATATCATTGATTCAATGATATGATTGGTTGTACTTTATATAACGAATCCACTTTTGGTGTTGGTGTTGGCACTCTTGATGCCCCTCATCATGTTCCCCCAGCGCAGCTCTGATTTCAGCCACAGCCATGGTAGGGAGTTCCAAGCAGGTAGATATAGGCTGATGACTCCCACCACAGGCAACACAGGGATCTCCTTCGTTTTCCAGGGCCTTCTTTGAAACTGGACATTCTCAAGTCTGAAGGCAAACGTGTGGGAGCATTAATGGCCTAGGTTATAACCTCAACCAGGAGGCTACAGGGCCGGCTGTGTAACTTCTCTAGCCTCCTTCCTTTCCAAAGGAGGAATCTGGGGGTAGAACCAAGCCCTAGTTGCCTACAGTATCAGCCTCATCACACATTCTTATTTTCCTTCCTCCTTGCCTCTTTCCCTGCTCCCTCATTCCTGCTTCTTGGAATTGTCCCCCAAATAAGCTACATGCACTCAACTTCTTGCTTAGGCTATACTTTGGGGGGAATCAGAACTAAGGCACTAGTCATTTCAGTTATTTCTAGGTCTCAGTTTATCTATAAAATGGGAAAATGGAACTAGGATTCCTTCCAGCTCTCAAATTCTTAGACTCCAAGGGATCTCCTTCCCCTATATATCATAATAAGGGTGACCTCTTGAACCCAGAGGAGCCAACTGCCTCTTTCTTCCTCCTGAAGCAAGTGATCCATCACACCAATAAGCTCTGATATTCTAAAACTAAGTCATTAAACTTTTTGGTAAATATAGGACCAGGCCTTTGAAGTGAGACAAAGAGAAAGCAAGAACCACCCAGAGATGCCACAGTTGGTGGGTGATCTGCTTCAAAATGGTGATATTCACATTAATGAACTTAACCTGACAAGTCATTTACACAGAGATCCGGCCCCAACTGGAGAGCCTGACCTGACTGCACTACTTAAACTGCCTCCAGGGACGCCTGGGTGGCTCAGCTGGTTAAGCGTCTGCCTTCAGCTCAGGTCATGATCCCAGGGTCCTGGGATCGAGTCCTGTATCAGGCTCCTTGCTCAGCAGGGAGTCTGCTTCTCCTTCTGCCTGCCACTCCCCCCGCTTGTGCTCTCTCTCTCTGACAAATAAATAAAATCTTTAAAATAAATAAATAAATAAAAGTAAATAGATAAGTAAATAAATAAAAATAAGCAGCCTCCAGTTTTCCAGAGCGTTATGCTTCAAAAGTACGTTTGTAAATGAACTATGTGGCATTTGCAATTTACTTTCCCTACAGAAATGCTATAAATGATGTAAACAATGACTCACGGAACACTATCTCAAAAACTAATGATGTAATGTATGGTGATTAACATAACATAATAAAAAAAAAGAAAAAAAAAGAAATGCTATAAATGATTAGATTCCCAAGCCAGGCCATTAAAGGTATTTATTCTGCAAAAGCACCAGCAAAAACGTTCCTAAGGAAACACATAACTTTACCACGCTGCATTTCCTAACCACTGTAAGTATTTAGTTATGCAACCAAGACTCCGAGAACAAATATTCACCCCACCCAACGTACAGACCTACAAACAAACATACTGGTGAAGGGGGATTTCTCAAGAATCAAAATGCCCACACCATGTTTACTTAAGTCCTTATAATAACTGGTCTTGAAATCCAGGTAAGGAACAAAACTTAAACTCACCATAGCTCTCAAAGGTGAAAACAGAGACAATTAAGTTCAACACAAAACATGTAAAACTTCTTGGCCAAAGATAAGAGTAAAAGGGAACAAAGAGGGCCATTCAGAACAAGTATGTTCAGAAGTAAAGTGGTTATATAATCTGGAACTCAGATCACCACAAAGGACTGTTTAAAGTTAATGCCCAGCAGCTAAAAGCCAAGTTATAAAAATCACAAGAGACTAAACCTAAGCTAAAAAAATTAGTTTCATATTTTTTAAGTTAAGCCTTAAATCTTAATATCAAAGCCCTACAATTAATATTTGTTCATTTAACATCTAATCAACCACCAACCACCACCACCATCATCATAAAAAGACTCTCCTGATACTTGCAAATCATGTATCTCATAAGGAGTCAATACCCAAAATATATAAAGAACTCATGCAACCCAATAGCAAAAACACCAATCTGATTAAAAATGGGCACAGGATCTGGATAGACATTTTTCCAAAGAAAACATACAGATGGCCACCAGGTACATGAAAAGATGCTTAATGTCACTCATCATCAGGGAAATGCAAATCATAACTGCAATGAGATAGCACCTCACACCTGTTAGAATGGCTATCACCAAAATGACAAGACACATGTCCTAGCAAGGCTATGAAGAAAAGGGAAGCCTGTGCGCTATTGGTGGGAATGTCAGTTGGTGCAGCCACGGTGGATAATATATGGAGGCTCCTCAAAAAATTAAAAATAGAACTACTACATGATCCAGCAATTCTACTTCCAGAATTTACCCAAAGAAAATGAAAACATGACCTCAAAAAGCTGTCTTCATCCCCATGTTGACTGCTGCATTATTTACAATAGCAAAGATATGGAAACAACCTAAGTGTCCATTGTTGGATGAATGGATTAAAAAGTTGTGGTATTTATATACAATGGAATATCATTCAGCCATAAAAAAAAAAAAAAGAAGGAAATCTTGCCATTTGTGACAACATAGATGGACCTGGAGGGTATTATGCTAAGTGAAATAAGCCAGATAGAGAAAGACAAATACTATGTTATCTCACTTATATGTGGAATCAAGAAAAAAAGGAAGGAAGGAAGGAAGGAAGGAAGGAAGGAAGGAAGGAAGGAAGGAAGGAAGGAGGGAAGGAAAGAGAAGAAAAGAAAAAGAATGGAAAGGAAAGGAAAGGAAAGGAAAGGAAAGGAAAGGAAAGGAAAGAAAGAAAGAAAGAAAGAAAGAAAGAAAGAAAGAAAGAAAGAA